>NW_006209557.1:159632-194903 GCF_000334495.1 Tupaia belangeri chinensis
CTGCTCTGGTGCTGGTAAATTCTTTCAGGTTTTGTTTATCTGAGAATGTTCTTGTCTTTTCTTCCCACCTGAAAGATAATCTTGCCGGGTACAGTATTCTTGGCTGAAATTGCTTCTCTCTTAACACTTTGCATATATTTTCCCATTCTCACCTTGCTCATATTGTTTCCGATGAGAGATCTGCTATTAGCATGATAGGATGTCCTTTGTAGGTAACTTGATATTTTTCTCTTGCCAATCTTAGTATCTTGTCTTTGTCTGCGGTTTTGATCAACCTGGTTATAATGTGTCTTGGAGAAGATCTTCTTGGGTTGATTCTATTTGGGGTCCTTTGCATTTCCTGGGACTGGATCTTCGAATGCCTCTCTAGGTTTGGAAAGAAAACTTTACATTTTTTGCTCTTTTAAAAGTTGAGTTATTTCCTTATTGAGTTAGTTTCTTGTTGAGTTTCAAGCTTGTTTATTCATTTTAATACAAGTCTCACCAAATAAGTCTTTTGCAAATATTTCCTTCCATCCTGTGACTTGTATTTTTTATTTACATTTTTCCCACAAACATTTACTTTACATATCAAAAATTTTTTGCTTATACTCCATAGTTCTTGACAGTTAATAAACAAATTTCAAAATTTCCAAAAAAAATGAATTTTAAAGATAACTTTCAAAGTATTTGTTATAATTTTGTTTGCGACTCTAACAGAGATAGTATGGTTTTAACTATTTTTGAGAAAATATTTACAGGGCAACTAAACTATTGAGAAGCAAACACCCACCACACTATTCACACCTGAACCTTCCCAACTCAGTTCTGCCTACCAAGTATTCTGTGGTTTACCGTCTGCTAGTAAAGATCAGCCTCTTTTTCTTCCTTCGAAGTCTTCCTCAAGGTAATCCTCCGGTTGTGGCTGCTCTTTTGCAATCTCTATTGATTACACAATGCTGGGCTGGAAAAGTTCAGGTTATTTTATGGTACCCGTGACTTGTATTTTTATTCTCATTAGTGTCTTTTACACAGAAGTTCTTAAATTTAATAAAATCAAGTTATCAATTAATTTTAATCTTAATTATTAATTTTCTCTCATGGATTATTCCTTTCTTCTTGTATCTCAAACTTACCATCTAAACCCAGGTCTTACAGTTTTCTTCTCCTATAATTTACTTTGTAAGTTTTATAATTCTGTATTTTACATTTAGATATGTGATACGTTTTGAGTTAATTTTTTTGAATTGAGTAAGGTCTGTGTCTAAAGGTATGTGTATGTGTGTGCATGTGTGTGTGTGTGTGTGTGTGTGTAATTCAAATGTATTTATGATCTGATTATACCATGTTAAAAAAATATCCTTTGTGCATTGAATTTTCTTTGCTCCTTTGCCAAAGATCAGTTGACTATAATTGTGCAGCTCTATTTATGGACCCTCTAGTCTGTTGAGTTGATCTGTCTATTCTTTGTTAATGCCATGTTGTTTTGATTACTGTAGCTTTCCAATAAGTCTTGCAATATAGTACTATAAGTCTTCCAACTAAGTTCTTCTTCAGTATTGTGTTATCTATTCTAAGTTCTTAGGCTTTTGATATAAACTTTAAAATTAGTTTGTTGATAGTGTAGTGGGATTTTGATTTTGATTTCCTTGAATTTTTGGGTAAACTTAGGAAGAAGTGACATCTTAACAATATTAATTCTTTCTATCCATGAACAGGAAAAATCTTTCCATTTATTTAGCTCTTCCTGGTTTATTTTATCAGCATTTTTAAAAGTTGCTATAGGGCATGTGCATTTATGAGAGAGAGAGAGAAAGAGAGAGAGAGAGAGAGAAGAGAACAAAAGGGGGAAAGTGAGATCACCCTTCAAGGGAGAATGGCAATGTCACAATCTTTTCTCCTTCACTCTCCTTCTGGGATTTTGGATATGCATGTACATATGCCCAGTGTGTTTTTCAAGTAGCCAGGCTGGGACTCAAACCATTCAGTCTGTCATGTGGGATCCAGCTGTCTTAACCATCATGCTACCGATTGGCCCTGATTTTTAGTTTTCTACATGCATATATATTCTATATGTATTTTTGTTATATGAGTATCTTTTTTATTTTGGTGCTGTCGTAAATGAAATCTGTATTAATCAAGGTTCTCCATAGAAAGAGAAAAACAGAACAAACAGGATTTGTGTTTGTGTATGTGGTCTGGGGGTAGGGGGGACGGGCACTTAAAGGAATTAGTTCATGTAATTGTGGAGGCTTGACAAATCCAAAATCTTCCACATAGAAGGCAGGCTGAAAACCCAGAGAAGTGTCTCAGTTCAAAAGCCATCCACTGGCAGAATTCCTTCTTGCTGAGGGAATGTCAGTCTTGGTTCTATTAAAACCCTCAGATGAAGGGCCAGTGTGGTGGTGCGGTGGTTAAGTGCTAGACTCCCACATGGCCAACTGCAGTTTAAGCCCTGGACCTGGTGGTTAGAAAATTATGTGGGGTAATTCAAATTTAGAGTGGAGAATGGAGGAAAAGGGATTGCAGTGTGGTCATTTCCCCAGGTGATGAATTCCCCCTTTCCCTTTCTCTCTCTCCAGTGAGCATATGCACTCTATGTCAAAAACCTAAAAAAAGAGAGAAAAGAAAAAAGAAAAAAAGAAAAAAGAAATAAATCTTCAACGAGTTAAGCCCATCACTTTATAATGGGGAATCACTTTTATTCAAATCTCACCAATGTAAAAGTTAACCAAAATACCTTCAAAGAAGCATTCAGAATGTTTGACAAAATATCGACATTGTAGCCTGGTCAACTAGACATGTATACATAACATCTCAGTATTTTAAAAAATTTTCAAATGTCAGTTGTTATTTATGGTATATAGGAAAGCAATTGACTTTCGTATCTTCAACTTGTATTCTGAGACCTTACTCCGCGCTTTTAGTTTCAGGAGTGATTCTGTTGGGTTTCCTCACAGAAAATTATACCTGAGAATAAAGACAGTTTTACTTATTTCTTTCCAGTATTTCTCTCTCTCTCTTCCTTCCCTCCTTCCTGTCCTCCTTCTTCCCTTCTTTCCTTCTTTCCCTCTCACCAGCAAAACTTCTAATATTGTCAAGAGAGGACCTTCTCGCCTTATTCTTGATCTTGAGAAACAGAGTCCAGCTCTTGTCCATAAGTGTGATGTTAGCTTTAGGATTTCAATACATGCTCTTTGCCAAGTTGAGAATCTTCTTTTTCTTCCCAGTTTGCTGAAAGTTTTATCATGAATGTGTGTTGGATTTTGTCAAATGCCTTTTCTGTATCAATAGATATTATCAAATGGTTTTCTTTTCTTTAACTTGTTGAAATGGAGGATTCCATTGATTTCTTTTATTTTTCAATATCAAACCAGCCTTTCATGCCTACAATAAATCCCATGGGTTGTGATATATAATTCCTTTGTATACTGATGGATTTGCTTTCTCAGTATTTTGTTGAGGAACCGGTTTCTCTTTTGACTCATGGACTATTTAAAAATATGTTATTTAATTTTCAAATATTTTGGGTTTATCTAGCTATTGATTTTTGCTTTAATTCTATCATGGTCTGAGAACATATTTGTATTATTTTCTTCTTCTATCTAGTTGGAATGTTTTTCATGGCTCAGAATGTGGTCTATCCTGGCAAATGTTCCACTTGAGCTTGAGAAATAAACCTAACAATAGCAGTAACAAAGCAATAACAGCATTCTGTTATCGCTGGCTGAAGTGTTCTGAAAAATGTCAATTAGATCAAGCTGATTGATCGCGCTGTTCGGTTGTCTACATCTTTACTGATTTTCTGCCTGCTTGATCTGCCCATTACTGGTGTTGAGGTCTCCAGCTATAATAGTGGGCTGTCTCTTTCTTCTTCCAGCTCTCTCACTTTCTTCCTTGGGTGTTTTGAAGCCTTGTTGTGAGGCATACTCATGCTATAATCATGTCTCCCTGAAGAACTGACCCCTTTATCGTTACTCAGTGTCCCTCTCTATCACTGATATTCCTTGCTCTGAAGCCTGCTGTGTCTGAATTCTTACAGCTACCTATAGACTTTTTTTCACTCTATCCTTTTCATTCTAACTTGTTTGATTCTTCAGACTTAATGTGGACTTTTTAAAATGTAGACAGCATACAGCTGTGTGTTTTAAAAAATCTTATCTGATAATCTCTGTCTTTTAAGGAGTTTTTTAGGCCATGCACTTTAAAGTGGTCATTAATATGGCTGAGTTAGTAATTGTATGTTTCTAACTGCTCTCTGCATTAATTCTTGCTTATGCTACTCCTCTCTTTTCCTGACATGTCAGATTTAAGCATTTTTAAATTACATTTTTATCTCCTTTCAGAACATGTTGATTTTACTTCATTAAAAAATTATGAATTTACCTTAAAGTTTACAATATGTGTTTATAGCTAATCTAAGTCAGCTCTCCAATGCCACGCTATCTTGTCATGTGTGGGGCAGGTGCTGTGTAACATCGTTCCCATTGCTCTAGCCCCACCGTGACGTTTTTCTCACGGACCGTAGATGTTGCTGCCTGCTGCATTATTACTATTATCACTTTGAATAATTGGTTTTCATTTAGATCAACTACAAATAAGGCCAATAACATATTTTCTTGTATTTATTCCTTGTCTGGTGCTATTTATGTGTTAGCACGTAGGCCCAAGTTCCGGACTTGCTTTATTTTCCTTCTTCTTTAGGAGAGAACTTTGAACACTCTTACAGGCAACAGATTCCCCCACTTTCTATTTGTTTAAAAACGTCTTTCTTCTACTTTTGAAGACTAATTTCACTGGATATAAAATTCTAGGTTAGTTTTCCCTCCCTTTTTACACTTTTTACCCTCCTCTCTTCTCAGTTACACGACTTCGGATGAGAAGCGCTGCCATTCTTGTTCTTGTTTCTTTCTTTCCTTTTTTTTTTTTGATCTAATAAGATGTCCTCCCCTAGTTTCTTTCTTTCAAGATTTTCTCTTTGTATTCGATTTTCCGCAGTATGAATGGACTATGCCTGTGTGTGCGTTTTGGTATTCATCTTGCCTGATATTCTCCGAGCTTCCTGTAACCTGGTATTGTCTTTGATTTTGGAAAGGACTAGGTCATTATTAGTTGGATTATTTCTTCTGCTCAGTTCTCTTTCTTCTTCTTCAATTATCTTTTTTTTTTTTTTTTTGGAGAGGTTTTTTCGCTATAGGGCGCGTGCGCTCGCCAGACAGACAGAGACATAGAGACAGAAAGCGAGAAATCACCCCCCAGGGGGGATGGTCATGCCGCAATCCCTTCTCCTCCATTCTCCTCTCGGGGTCTTGGGCACGCACGCACACGCGCCCGGTGTGAGATTTAAGCCACCGGGTCCGAGACGCGAACCGCGGTCGACTACGTGGGAGTCCAGCGACATAGCCATTACGCTAACTGCTGGTTCCCTTCAGTTATCTTAATTACATACTTGCTACAACTTTTCAAATTATCTTACCAACTTGGATATTCTTTTTTTTTTTTTTTTTTTTTTTTTAATCTTTACTCTTCTCCTTTAGTTTGGGAACTACCTATGGACATACTTTTACCTAATTTAGCTTTTATTTGTCTTTGTAAAAGACTGATCCAATTCCATCAGTAGTCCATCAAGTCCATCAATATTGTTGGACTTAAATTTGTAAATAATATGTTTGGGTCCACTGAAAGTTAAATAGTGATGCACAGTGCTAATGAAATGAAGGCTTCATAGTCATTGGACTGAAAGGTAATGGTGGAAACCCGTTATTTCCGGGCATGTGGCGGGTCCCACCATGGAATCTGCCTATCAGGGGAGACTGCATGGTAGCAGTCTACCACATCTCTGTTGCTATCATCAATTTAACTTTAGTAAAGTAGCATAATTCATACCATCAAATTCTATGGACATACATAATGTAAATTAAAGTTAAAAATGATAATTTTTCAACTTGTTTCAGTTCAATAGTTGTAGAAATCTACAAGGATAAAGATTTTGCATTTAGTTTAATTAATATTTGCACATTTTAAAATATCATTATAATGCAATTTATATTAGCGTTAGTTCATGAAAATGTTTTAATTTAAAGTAGTTCATATATTAATAAGCTTGCATAAATTGCCTCTGCCCAACACCCTTAGAACATACAAATGAGAATGTTTTCTATCACATATTTTAAATTGTGAGTTTTAGTTTATGCTTCTGTGTCAAGAACAAAAAACAAAAAAACCCCTAAAAACTCTACTGATTACCAAATGAAACAAAGAGCTGAAATTAATGGTGGACTTTAAGTCCTAAGCAGTGTACATTTGTGAGGGTTAAGGGAGAATGACATTTTGGGAGACTCCAGGCAGTCATGACTTCTTCAGGGATGCAACCAAGTCTTTAATTTCTGTGGACTGGGTTTGGGAGGCACAGGGGTGAAATATTGATATCAACCACTCAGTACCTCCTCGGAGCTGGTCTGTCTCCTGTTGGGGACCAGGAGAAGGCTGCAGAGTGCCTGTTGTTGGGAGAGTAGAAAGTGTCAAGAGAGTGACCATATGTGGCAAATCAGGTGACAGAGGCCAGAGCCAGCAAGCTGGAGAAAAAACCACTTCCTTTATTCTCTTGCTCTTCTCTTTCTGAGTCCACCTCTCCCATTTGTGAGGTTTTCTACTGTCCTTCCTGTATGGAAAAAGATGGTTACAATTTCCTACCTGACACCTCCTACTCCTTCTCTCCACTCTATTCCCCCGGCCCCATTCCAACGCAAGGACCGTAGCACAGAATCTTTTGAGATGCTCTAGGTACCAATTACCTTTCAATATGAAGAAACAGAAAGGATAAGTCAATAGCTAACAAAGAAGAGAATGCAACATTAACACCCTGTTTGGGTACTCTACTCCACGTCTTAGGTGCGGTGAAATTCAAATCTGTCTACTCCTTTCTGCTCTCAGGGATCTGTTGTGATTCTTCCCATGAATCCTCCACTGGCTCACTTAGTGTCCAGGGCCTGGGGCCCATCTTCTTTCTTCCTCTTCTCTCTCTCTGGAAAGGGAGGTAACAGTTGTATTTAACTTTAGCTCTGGGAAGAAAAGTCAAGGCTGATCCTTCACCAGGACTCTGAAGGTGGAAACGGGATCCACTGAGGAGGTCTTTCCAAGGAGGGGGCACTGCAGGATTTGGTGACTGGAGGGCTGGGCTGAGAACAGGAGGATTTAGGAGAGAGTGTGTTAGACTAGGTAGTCAGGTAGTTAGAGATGAGCAGGAAGCCCCAGTCTCCTGCAGAAACTACGTCTAACACCTTACACATTGCTCTTGGGGGTTGCAGTCACTCTGTGGCACCTGTGAGAGACAGGTCCTCTGACAGGTACCCTGCCTGAGCCAGGTACATTGTCCAGGTTCCCCTCTTCCCTTCCCACAGCAACACATGCACGGCCTGGCTACTAGACCATTCTGTGACCTTACTCTAGGGGGCGCTAGACTGGTATGACCAATACCATCCCTATGTGCATGCGCGTACCTTCAAAGTCCACACTGGGCATGAGCACAACTTTCCCAGACTAGGTGCTGGACTTCCTCTTACTAGGCGAGAAGTGTATAAGTATGAGAAAGCCTGAGAAAACGGCCCAGAGAGCTGGCTACCCCGGTGAGCCTCCTCCTAAATATTCATGACAAGATCCCTCAAAACAAGAAAGACCCATTCCCTCTGAGTGCAGTTACTTACCCCTGGTAGCCTGGCCACTCTGCGAGTGTCTAATTAAAGCTTTTTCTTTGCAAACCTTTCTCATGGCTGTGGCTTTGTTTGCGTTTTGGGATGAGTCTCTAATCTTAGAGTTCTAGACCCAAGAATTGAGCATTTCCTTACATCATTTTCCCGCTGATGACAGGTGAAGAAAGGATTTCACACTCCTAGCCTCGCGGGAGGCGGGTCAGTCATTGGTGAAGGATGCCCTGACCATACCTGAAAGACAGTTTCATGATAGGAAGGTCGTAAGACTGCAGCCGGGAAAGCAGAAGCATAGCTGAGCTCACGTCTGTGCTCTTACGGGAGGGAGCTCAGGAGGGTAGGGAGAGGACCCAGCAGGGCAGGTCGTTGGAAATATTTTGGGGGCAGGTAAATGTCAGGCCTTCCTTATCTCCCTCGTCCTGATGGAAGCCCTGAGGGAGGCTGGAGTGTGTCGTTCTCTCAGCCTGATCCTGAGCCAGGGAGGGGGATGCTAGCCCACAGTGAGGGCTGCCCGTAGCTCTCTTGTCAGCATGTTGTGAAAAGAAACTCAATAAAAACACTGTCTTCAAAAAACAGAAGGCTTCTCTTCTGAGAACTAAGTGCCGTTTCCTTCTCTCTGTCTCTTTTTTTTGCACAGACAGGAGAAAGGATTACATTTGAGTGTAACTCCAAACACCACCGTTATATTTTTGGTTGTTATCATTCTTGTGATCAAATATTGAAGGCGAATGGGGGAAATCGATTGTGGGTGAAGGTGTGCAGTTATGTAAGAGCCACATGAATGAAACATGAAGTGCCACAAATCAAGAGCGGGCTTTGAACTCCTGGGCTTATTGCCGCTCTGCTATGTGGACTGTATTCTGGAATGGTGAGAAATCAATTTGAAAAGTGTTCACTCATCAAAGTGCTGGCTTCAGTTAGCTTGAGCTCAGAGAGAACTACCGTTGTCAGAGCAAAGACAAATCTGGAAATCACAAGAGGGGCTCTTTCTTTCAGACCCTCCACACTCAGGGCAGGGGCAGTCCAGAATCAGCAGCCGTCTGGGTTCAGGGGAGCAAAGGAGCAGACCTGGCACAATTTAGAAATAAAGTGAAGTGCAGGCTTTTGTAGAAGAAAGCATCTTATTATTTATAAACACTGGCTCGGGCTGGCTGTGGGATGGTACCTGTGAAAGGGCTGATCCAATGAGAAGTAATTCTGCTTCCTGGCTTAGCGAACCTGTTTACATCAGTGGTTATCTCAGAGTAACCTAAAGCTAGTTCCTAAGGCAGTAAACTTGTGCCCGTTTAATTGCACATTTCAGCTGTGCTATTGGCTCTGCAGTGGCTGGCAGGTCTCATGCTCTTGGCGGCTGGGGACAGTGATGAGGGCGCGCTGTCTCTCAGGACACACCCCCCAGCCTCCTGCACAGGCTGCGGTGGCGTGGCGGAGGCGGATGAGCCAGACAAGTTTATCCAGCTCTGGGAGAGCCCTCTGCCCCCATTAGTCCCACACATGCTTAGCACTGACTGAGGCCCTGAAGATAAATGCATCCCACCCCTGCCCTAAGGGACGTAGAGTCTACCTGGGGGTGGTCGGAGGACCGGTCAGTGCATAGAAGCTGTGGTGGAAATGCTTACCTCTAGGGGTTCTAGGGATGAGTACTGGGAAGGGAGTAGTTAGTTCTGCCCGTGGTGGAAATGGGGGCTCAGGAAAGTTACGCAGGAGTCTCTTGAGTTTGAGTTTTGAACAAAGTGTGGCTGAGAAACAATCCATGGTAAAGGAGCTGTGAGGGCCAGGCCCTTGGGAAGGAGGCAGTGTTCTGCTTTAAGGCCCTGAATCATCTCTTAGAATGGTAAGTGCAAAGAGTGACGATGCTTGAGTGTGTGTGTGTGTGTGTGTGTGTGTATGTGAGTGTGTGCGTGCGTGCGTGCATGCGTGTGTGTGTATGTGTGTGTGTGTGTGTGCCGAGGGAGAAGAACCTTTATCAGAGATCATGATAGATGGGAACAGACAATGGGAGTTCAGGAAGCAGATGGCTTCAATGCCACCACAAAAAGTTACAGTTCAATCTAGTGAGCGTGGGAGCCCTTCGTGTTTCATTTTTATTTATTCAAAAATGCTTTATTTCTTCAAAGAGAGAGAGAGAAGGACCCCAACAGGGTCTTCACTCCATGATCTCCCCCAGTCTCAGCCAGCCTGGACTGTGGGCTCCCGTGTGCATGCCTGGTGTGTACGGAAAGCCTCCAGACATGACCCTGGGGCCTTCCCATGTGGGTTGAGTTATTTACCACTGGGCTACCGTCTGGCCCTCCTTTTTGCACTTTTTATTTTGAAATAGTTTATATTGAAAAGATAGCACAGAGAATTCCTGTATGTCCTTCCTCCGACTTTCTTTAATACCAGCGTCTTACTGAGGCGTATTTGTCAAAACTAGGAAATGAGTGCTAGTGCCATGCGGCTAACTAAACCAGACTTCGTTAAGATCCCGTCGTCTTTCCCACGGCCATCCCTTTCTGTGCCAGGATTCCACCAGGATACTGCTTCCCATCGAGTCATCTCATCTCCTTGGTCTTTGTCAACCTGGGGCAGTGCTTTCGTATTTCCTAAATATCCCATGACCCAACGTGCTCAAAGACTACTGGCCAACAGTTTTATAAAGTGTCTGTTTTGGCTCATGGAATGTTTTCTCATGGTCAGGTCAAGGCTATGAACTTTTAGGACAAGTACCGCAGAGGTAACGGGCCTTCTCAGCACCCTGTCAGGAGGTTTCCGACAGCAATGTGACTCATTTCTGGTGATGTTGACCAGGATCAGTTGGTTAATGTGCTTCCTGTGGTGCTTTTTCACCTGTAAAGATGCTGTGCCTCCCCCCATTCCCCTTTTTTGAGGAAGGCACTTTGAGGTGATAGAAGTAAAATTTTTCTCCTTAAACTTTTTTCCAGTGATTTTTAGCATTTGTGAGTAGATCTTGCCCACAGATTTTCCCACGTTGTTCCAATGGTTGTATTCTAGTTTTCACATCCCTCTACATTTATTAATTGGAATTTTTCTGTACTAAAGATGTTGCCACATATTTATTTACTTATTCAACCATCTGTTTTTGTCAGTATTCACTCATGGATACTTATTTGATTCCTTGGGTTGTAATCCAGCATCATCATTATTATGCATTTGGTTATCAAATGGTTCCTAATGCGGCCATTGGGACTACTTGGCATTGCCTGAACATACCTGCTTCATGCCATTGCACACACTGTCTCTTCTTCCTAGAATATCTTTCCCTCCTCTTCTGTCTTGAAACTCGAGGCCCACCTCAATTGTCACTTTTCCCCTGGTCTCATTCAGTGAGGGTTGCCGCATAGAGGCAGTGGAGTGACTTTCCAGCTCTGCATTCTTTTGGCAGTTTCTTTCAGTCTGGATTTAGATCTTTGTTTTTTTTTTTTTTTAATTTTTTAAATGATTATTTATTTATTTAAATATTTCATTTTATAGAGCAAAAATTGCTGAACTTCTTTTTTCCACAGATAACTTTACATTCTTTTTTGCTTGCTTGTTTTTGCCTTAGTTCAGGTGTGTTTGTCAGAGAGAGACAAGAGAGGGGAAGTGAGAAATCATCCCCTGGGAGATGGCATGCTGCAATCCATTCTCCTCTCAAGATTTTGAGCCTGCACACACACATGCCTGGCTTGATTTTTTAAGCCACCAGGTCTGGCACTAAAACCAGTGATTGGCCATGTAGGAAATCAGTGATTAACTGCCATGCCACCTGCTGGTCCCAAGAACTTTGCATTCTTTTGTCTTTTAAATGTTTCATCCATTTGCTCCTAACACCCAGCCTCTATCACCTACTGCTCTCTCTCTGTCTCTCTCTCTCTCTCTTTTTTTTAAAGTGAGACAAAATTTTATTTATGAAACTCTTTAACAATACATAACTTAGAAGCTCTACTTAGGTACAACAAACTTACATATAATGCTAAGCAACTCTAGTTTTCAAAATAAATGAGTAAGATCTAAGTTTGATAGAACTTAGTAACCTCAAATTGGTAATCTTCAAATTTCAATAGCGCCCTGTAGCTTTTAAATAAAGAAGATTAGAAAGAGCTATAGTTTCTATTCCTAAGTATATGATGGCAATTATATGAAGTGATCTGAACAAAGGTGCATCTAAACTTTCAACAAAACAAAGCTTTTTGACAGCAGTAAAATACTGATACCATAACCAAACTGTATGACCCAGTTGCATAAAGATCACTAGATTCTCTACAGAAGAGGATGAAGGCTACTGTTCTCTTTTACAGTCTCTGGTATCTACACTTATCCCCTCTGTGATCCTATCTTCAGAAGGCTCATTTCTTCCATAGGGTGGAAACATTTGGTACATATCAAGTAGGGATATACAGTGTGTATCTTCCAATCTGGCTCACTTCATTTGACATTAAATCTCCTATATTCATCCATTTTGAATCAAACAATAGGGTCTCATTGTTTCTTATGGCTTAGTAATTAATATTCCATAGTATGTAAGTGCTACAGTTTCTCAATACAGTCATCAGTTTTTGGACACTTAGGTTTATTCCATGTCTTAGCAGTTGTGAATAATGCTGCAATAACCATGGATGTGAATGTGTCTTTCTGACTGAATGTTTTCCTATTCTCTGGATAAATACCAACTAGTGGGATTACTGGGTCATATGATAATTCTATGTGTAGGTTTGTGAGGAACCTCCATATTGTTTTCTACAGAGGTTGTACTAATTTACACTATTACCAACAATGTAAGAGGATTCCCTTTTCATCACAGCCTTGCCAGCACTTGTCATTACTTTTTTGATCTTAGCCATTCAAATTGGGGTTAAATGGTACCTCATTGTGTGTGTTTTTTCAAAGAGTTATTCGTTTAATTTTATTTATTATTATTATTATTTTTAAATTGTTACAGGGTACATATGTTAACCAGAGAGAGGAGAGAAAAAGAGAAAGTGAGAAGCCAGCTACCAGGTCTGGAACTCGAACCATGTTCAGCAATGTGGGAGTATAGCACCTTAACAACTATGCCATTGTGGTTTTAATTTGCATTTTCCCTATCACAAGAGATGTGGGATATTTTTTCATATGCCTTTTGGTTATTCATAAGTCTTCCTTAGAGAGTTGTATATTCAGTCTATTTGCCTATTTTTTAATTGAATTATTCATTTTTTAATGGGTTGAGCTGCTTTAGTTCCCTATATATTCTGGTTATCAATCCCTTGTCTGAGGAGTAATTTGCAAATATTTTATCCTATTCCAAAGGATGTTTTTTTCACTCTAATTGTTGTTTCTTTTGTCATGAAGAAGCTTTTTAGCCTGGGAAATCCCACTTTTCTATTTTGGGATTATTGCTTGTGCTTTAGTAATCTTATTTAGGAAATCTTTGCCTACACCAATGTCTTCAAGAGTTTTCTACTAGTAGTTTTGTAGTTTGAGACTTAACATTCAGATCTTTGATCCATTTAAAGTAAATTTTTGTTAATGGTGAGAGATAGAGATCCAGTTTCATTTTTCTGCAGGTTGGATATCTAGTTCTTCCAGCACCATGTGCTGAAAAGACTTTTTTTCTTCCACTGCACTGTCTTGTACCCTTTGTCAAAGGTCAGTTGATTGTATGAGTTGAGGGTTATTTCTGGATTCTCTATTTTGTTTCCTTGGTCTATGCATCTATTTCGTGCCAGTACCATGCTGTTTTGATTATCACCACTTCGTAATGCATTTTGAAGTCAGGTAGTGAGATGCCTCCTGCTTTATCCTTTTTGCACAGTATTACCTTGGCAATAAATGGTTTTTTATGATTCTAGACAAATTTTATAATTTTTTTCTATTTCTGTGAAAAATGTTACCAGTAATTGGATCAGATATGCATTGAATATGTATATTAATTTGAGTAGAACTGACCTTAGATCCTTCTTTTTAAATGTACATAAAAATTGCCCATATATAGGGGTACAACGTGAGGTTTCAATACATATGTGCATTGAGAAATGATCAAGTCAGGCTAATTATAATATCCATCACCTTAAATATTTAGCATTTCTTTGTCACAAGAACATTCAGGATTCTTCCTTCGGGCTATTTGAAATACACATCACATGTTTGAGGGTCGCCTGCTGAGCATCGGCACTCCAAGACTTAGTCCTCCTGTCTGATGGTAGCATTGTACCTGTTGGCAAGCCTCTCCCCAGCTGCCCCCCTCTTTTCTCCCCTGTCTGTGGCAACTAAGCATACTCTAATTTCCCATAGCATAATTTCTTTAAGATTCTACATACGAATGAAATCATGTGATATTTGTCTTTTAGTACCTGGCTTGTTTTACTAATATAATGTCTCCCACTTTTATCCTTGTTGTTGCAGATGACAGGATTTCATTTTTAAAAGTGATTGAATACTATTCTATTGTGTATCAGAGAACTTCAAAATGTTTATGAGGGAATGAAATTAAAGTACACATTTATTTGGTGCAAAACTCTTAAAATCTATGCCTAGATCAACCAACTAGGTACAGAAAGAAGATACCAAGATACCTGAACATGATAAAGCTGATGTGTGATCAACCCACAGTCAGCATCAGACCGAATAAGAAAAAGTTGAAGCTTTTCTTGTAAGATCTGAAACAAGAGGAGGAGGTTCATTGCTTTTATTCAACATAGTACTTGAAGCTCCAGCCAGAGCCGCTAGGCAACAGAAAGAAATAAAACCATCCAAATTGGATAGAAGATGTTAAATTATCCCTGTTTGCAGGTAGCATACTTTTATATAGAGAAAATCCTAAAAAAAAAACTCCACCAAAAACTGTTAGAAATAATAACTAAGTATGATAAACTTGAAGGATACAAAAGTAACCCACAAAAATCAGTAGCATTTTTTTTGGAGCGGTTTTTGCTATAGGGTGCATGCGCTCACCAGAAAGACAGAGAGAGACAGAGAGACAGAAAGTGAGAAATCACCCCCCAGGGGGGATGGTCACTCTGCAATCCCTTCTCCTCCATTCTCCTCTCGGGATCTTGGGCACACATGCACACACATCCTGTGTGAGTCTAAGCCACTGGGTCTGGGACTGGAACCATGGTCAGCTACATGGGAGTTCAGTGACATAGCCATTATGCTAACTGCTGGTCCCATCAGTAGCATCTCTGTATACCACAGTGAAATATCTGAAAGAATAATCAAGAAAGCAATCCCAAGAACTCGTGGGACATCTGGTCTCTAGAAATGATGACAACCCATCATAAATTAAGAAATGACAGTGTCTGTCATAGTTCTCATTTTTATTTTTTTGAACTTGAACAACTTTGTACAAATATATATATATATATATATATATATATATAACCAAGGAGGTGCAAGATCTCTTCAATGAAAACTGTAAAACATTGATGAAAGGAGTTGAGGGAGACCACATGGTGGCTCAGCACGTCAGTGCTGTGAGGCCATGTGGCTGACCCACAGGCGAAGGCTCTGGGTTTCTGCTCAAAACCATTCCTGAGCACACGGGGTGCGTGCATGTACACTCAGGGCTGGCTGAAGCTGGGGTGGATTGTGGCATGAAGACCCTACTGGGGTACCTGTGTCTCTGTGTCTCTCTCCCTCCTCCTTCTCTCTCTGTCTCACTCAGGGAAGGAATAGAATGAAGAAAAAAATTAAAAAGGACACAAATGAATGGAAAGAATGGTGTGTGTTCATAAATTAGAATTAACTTTGCTAAAATGTCTAGATTACCCCATACCTATAGAGTTAATGCACTCTTCTATCAAAATTCCAAAGTCATTCTTTGCAGAAATAGAAAAAAACAAATCTAAAATTAATATGGAACCACAAAAGAGCCTGTATAATCAAAGCAATCGTGAGAAAAAGAACAAAGCTAGAGGGATTACACTGAGCCTCAGTCCTTTGGACATGCCTCCCCTCTCTATCTGTCCATCCATCCATCCATCCATCCATCCATCCATCCATCCATCATCCATCCATCTACCTACCCACTTACTTATTTCTGAGCACTTCCCTGCTCAGGACACGCACTGTGCTCCAGGCTCACCTCACCTTTTCCCTGCCCTGGACAGAGTCGTTTCTCATAACAAAGAGTGGCACTCAGAGAAACTTGTTCCCCAGGCCACTTCCTGGAGGACAAGTGAGGACATGGCCATAGTGGGGCTGGCACCAGGGCAGTGGCTTCAGGAGGAGAAACACGCAGTGCAGGTGGGAGGTAGAGGAGGTAGGCTGAGCAGGCTTCCCCACTGCCTGGAGAGAAGGGGAGAGAAAGGGAGAGAGGAGGGCTTAGGATGAGACGGCAGTCTTCTGGTGGCAGGTGGGAGCAGCCCTGGGGCTGGAGACCTAGATGGTTGCTTTGCTTTCTTGGCTTCCAGCAGGGGTTATATCATCCAGGCTCTCAGCTCTCTTCCTTCCTTCCCTGGGCTCTTCTGAGGAGAGAAATAAGTTTTCTGTCTGTGCTGTTTTCTCAGTTCTCTGGCTTCTTTCCTTTCTCATCAGGGCTGAACCGAATCGCTTGGCTCCCTGCAGGGCTCTGCTCAGGTAGCCTTTACTGCCCGCGGTGTGAGAGCTGACATCCCTTCTTGCTCTGTTAGGCCCTGTTCCAGGAGCCGAAGATGAACCTTGCAGTCCACAAGGCTGCTCTCAGGAAGACAGCAATCTGGCCACATTAATAAACAAGTGAACAAAGAGAAGTGGTCCAGCTTATTCCAAAGAGCGGGATGCAGGGCATAGCATGGGGTCATGTGGTGGAAAGGGACTGAGATTGAAGGGACGGTTCATTTTGATCACACAGTTATCACAGATTTCATCAAAAAGAGGACCTGAGTCAAGATGTACATGAAAGAATTAGCATGTGAAGATCCCAGCGCACGTAAGTTACCACACCAGCCATGCCGCTGCTCCTCGCCATGTAAAGTAAGACAGTTTATGCTCACATGTGCCTCATCTCCCTACTGCAGACCAGGCGTGGCTCCACTCGCTGCTCTGGCTAGACTGAAACCCAGGACTTGGCGTGGCTGCCTTTTATCTGGAGGCTCTGGGCTATTATCTGCCTCCCAGATCATCCATGACAGCAGAATTCAGCTCTTCGTGTGTGGGACTGAGGGCTCTGTCCTCCTCAGGCTCTGGCGGGGGCCTTCAGCCCTCATTCCTTGTCGCACAGTCCCCTCCATCTTCAAAGCCAACCATGAGCACTTTGTCTTGCATCAGCTCTTTTCCAGCCCCAGCGTCTTTCTTCAGGAAAAGCTGCATCCTTTGTAAGACTTCCCTGAGTAGGAGAGGCTTGGGAGGGTAAGAATGATCCCCCTTTCCTAAAGTTCATTGTGTCAGACAGCACGGCCTCGTCACTTGAATGGTGTCCACCATCTTCATGGGCAGGAGGAGGGGATTCTGTGAGGACGTGGGCTCGTTGCTGGGTCTCTGGAGATCTGCCCACCAGCACCGCGACGAGTTCTGATGAACCACCACTTGTTCACTTCCCCAGTAACAATGACTCCCGTGTCCCTCTCGCAGCTCTGGACAGACACAGCTGTCTTCCGGATCTTTGTTCTAGCTTTTGTGTGCCCCTCAACTCTTACTTAGAGACCTAGTGCTCTCTGGGAGGTATTTGGAAAGGAATGGTGTGTGTGTGTGTGTGTGTGTGTGTGTGTGTGTTCATCATTACAAGGAGGTTACTGGCATTTGGTGTGTGAGGCCAAAGGTATTGAAAACTCCTGAAAGGGAAGGGATAGTCCCATGGAATGATTCCCTCTGCTCACAGGGGTTCTCGGGAGAGAACATCATGTGTTAGATCAGGTTCCTGTGGCTCCGGGACCTTGAAAAAAGAAAAAAAAAAAAAAGCCCTCTAAATGATGCTAGCACCAGAGAATTGGGACTTAGGCTGCTGAAGGTAATTCTAGGATAGTTTTCCATGGCTGCCCGAGGAAACCGGGGCCTGACGCAGTCTATGCTGGGTCCTGGAGGGCGGCTGCGGCACTTCAGCGGGCTGGCCAGGCAGCTCCCACGCACTGTGTTCTGGAGCCCCAGGAGGTTTGCAGTTTCCTTTCTCCATCTCTCTCCTCTCTGTCTCTGTTTCCACCACCTTTCCACAACCAGCTGACCAACACCGTCCTTTGACCTCACACCGTGCAGACACTATCTTAATCTCTACTTGCCTCTATGATTTATTTAGTTTTCCTCTCTCAAGCTGGACTCGCTCTAATTAATTCTCCATTCTGATGGTCTGAAGTAATCGTGTCAGGTTATTGATCAAATCCCTTCATTACTCCTGGGCCTTCCTTGGCACAAAATCCTCAAGCAGCCAAGACACAGCCTAATGTGATTTTAAATCACTGATCAGGTCCCATCTCCAGCCCACAGCCCACTGCCTGCCAGACCGACCAGACCCCAGTGGGCTCGCTTGTCTTCTACATGGTGCTTAATCCAGGTCTTTGGATGAAGTGTGCTAGGCCTGCCCATGGGTACGTCCCTGATCTTGGCTGGCAGAGGCTGGAGGGGCTGGCATGACAAGACCCTGCTGGGGTCCCTCTTTCTCTCTCAAGAAATAAATGAACTTTGTTTTAAAAAGGGTATGTGGCATATGTGGCCTCAGCAGATAAACATACTCTAGTGCAAATGCTGCCCTATCTTTGTCCCATTACGAATATCGGGTTTTCGCCCCTCAAATGCCCTCAAAGAGTCTGCATTTGCTGTTTGTTTCATGGCTTCTGAGGTGTTAAGCTACCTTTTATTTTTCATTTCTCTGAATTATTATTTATTTCCATTTGACTTAGCTATCTTATTGGTGCTGTTGGTACCCGGAGTTGTGTTACTATGATGCAGATAGTAAGCAAGAACAGTGTCTGAGTGTTGTGACGCATTTTCTACATCCCCAATATTGTCTGGGAGAGACGACCTTTCTCATCATGCATCATTAGTGACACAAAAAATTTGCTATCATGAATGTTTGTCATATGATGTTTCTTAGCAGATATGGCTAAAGCTGTAATAGCCCCAACAAACACAAACTCTCGGTATGTCACATAATGATGTATGCACCTTTGCTGGATGTATGTTTCCAAAATGGATATGTCTCTAACCTCGGCTCTGCAATTAGGTGAGAGAAGCTGAAGGCCTCCACCCACTGAAGTCACCCCTGATGGATGGCAGGGCTTTGAGTGCCTTTTCATGTTGGGATCTTTAACTCTCGAGAGACTGGTGTTCTCCTCATGTGACTGGCTACTCTTAGCGGAATTAAGATTGAAGTGTGTTCTCCTCATCTCCCTTTGTTTGGTAAAGAATGAACAACCCACTTAGCTGTCACATTAGGGGCGTCTATGGGCAAGCCCACTGGGAGGCTGGGGAGGACCTGCTTCTAGCACCACAGCTCCTGTCCTGACTTTGGGGCAACTGGGGAGAAGAGAGCTCTCTTCAAGCCCAGTACCATTGTTGGAGGCAATGGCAGCTGTGGTGCAAAACCATTTTCTTCCAAATGGAATGTCTCTGCAAGCCAGGCTCTGTGCCAGGTGGAAAGCTGCCCTGGGCCACCTTTATGAGGTGACAAGTTGGGTACTGCAAGTAATTTGCCTGGTTTGTTTGAAGGCCATGCCAGTGGTCTGAGGTCTGAGGTCTGAGGTCTGAGTGTGTGTCCCCAGTGTCTGCTGTTCCTTTTGCAGGCCAGATGCTCCAGGAAGTGGACTCTGAGGTGGTCTAGTATTTAGGGTGTTGGATGTGGAAGGAAGGGAGGATGCAGGATTAGAGAGCTGGGCTCTGACTCAGGCCTGGTGACTGTGTTGGGTAAGTCCATGAGAGCTCTGGAGCCTGAGGGTCTGTCGAAGTTGTCTTAAGTTAGCTGCTATTTTATATTCCTGCCTTGGCCAGTCCCTGGTTGCAGGTATCCCCCAGGCAGAGTGTGGACTTGGGTGAAGAGATTCTCTACAGCTGGTGTCATCTCTGACAGAGTAGATAAAGGTTGTCTTCCAGTGGCTGGGTAGCAAGTCCTTTCTTGGAGGAGTAGCTAAGCTGCACAGCATTGTGTCCACATAGCTTCTCGCCAAGGACCTTTCATACTATATACTTGGCACAGTTTGCTTTTTCACCAGAAGAGAGTGTATCAGTTAGCTTAGACCACAGAGTGCTGCAGTAACAAAAGATCCCCACATCTTAGGACAAAGGCTATCTTCTGCTTATGCAAATGTCCAACGTGGAACATTACTGCCTCTGGTCCATAGCTTCTTTACCCTTTACTTTAAGCCCAGTGAACATCAGTGCTATTACAGACATTGCTGGGGTCAAGGCAGAGAGAAAGTGAGACCACAGAACTATGCCATGGCTTTGAAACATTCTGTTCAGCAGAGTATACTTCTGCCAATATTCCATTAGCCAAACCATGTCACATGACTAATTTTGACATCTATAAGGCATGAAGTGTAAGTCTCTCACAAGTTGCATGCAAGAAGGTGGATAGTGGGAACCAGCAGTTAGCATAATGGCTATATCGCTGGACTCCCACGTAGTCAACTGTGGTTCGCGTCCTGGACCTGGTGGCTTAGAACTTACACCGGGTGCGTGTGCGTGTGTGCCCAAGATCCCGAGAGGAGAATGGAGGAGAAGGGATTGTGGCGTGACCATCCCCCCTGGGGGTTGGTTTCTCGCTTTCTGTCTCTATGTCTCTCTCTGTCTGGCGAGCACACATACCCTATAGCGAAAACCTCTCCAATAAATAAATAAGTAAATAAATAAATAGATAAATAAATAAGGTGAATAGTGACTACTTTGACTGCAGTAGAGTCTGCAGTGAAAACACATCAGGAAGTCAAGCAGAGAACCAGCGCAGTCCTGGAGGTAGGGTGGGAGGGCTGGGACTTGGGGCTGAGCTAGAACATCATAGAGAGAAGACAGCCCCTGAAGGAGATGTGGAGACTCACAGTGGTGTCAGAATACACACACACACATACACACACACACACACACGCATATACATAACATATATACATATATATTGCCATGCTTATAAATGATTGATATATACACACTCCACACACACACATACACACATATATACACACACGTATACTCTGACACCACTGTGGAAATTATATATATGTATGATGCTCTTTGGTTTAACTTGGTAGAGAGTGCATGTGCTCACTGGGGAGATGTCCTGACCCGGGGGGACAGCCGAACAGGTTTCCTGAGTGAAGGAGTGAGAGCCGGGACAAGCGGCATAGTGTTATAGCATGGAGACGACAGTGTCGTCCGTTTATTGTGGGCAGCACGGTACAGCACAGAGACGACGCAGTGTCGCGTCATCTACTGTGAGCAGCACGGAGACGACACGGTGCCACAGCTCTTCAGGGTTGTCCGGAGATGATGTAGCGTTACAACTCTTTAGGGTCTCCCAAGTCGTCTGGAGACGATGCAGTGTCAGCTCTTTAGGATCTTTAGGGTCGTCTGGAGACTGCACGGTGTTTCAACTCTTTAGGTTCTTTAGTTGTCGTCTTCCTGGTCATGATCGTCGTCGTCCTGGTCGTTGTCGTCTTCTCGGTCGTCTGTGTCGTCTGGCTACTGTGGGCCAGGCATCGTGGTTATATACACTCTGGTGGGTTGTAAATGGTGGGTCATGATTGGTTGTAAACGGTGGACTGTGATTGGTTGTAAACAGTGGGCCCTGATTGGTTGTTAACGGTGGGTTATGATTGGTTGCTTTTGGACCAATCATGAGGTGCCGGATATGCAAATTTGAGGGATTCTAGTGGCCAATCAGAGCAAGGTTTCGAAGGTCAGGTTTTTGGAAGGGAACCAATCATGGTAATTGTTTGCTCTCTGAGAAACCTCGGCAGACTCGCTGGTGTGCAGCTTCCCACAGGGAGAGATAGAGAGAGAGAGGAAAAGGAAGAAAGCATCCCTCAGGGAGTTGGCTGCCCAGCCATCCCTTCTCCTTCATTCTTTCTTGGGATCTGGGCACACATGCACATGCTCCTGGCATGTTTTTCAAGCCACCAGTGCCAGAACTTAAACTACACTATCAGCCTCCTTAGCGACCACACCACTGGTTGGCCCAACATTCTTAAATTTCAGTGACATTTCCCTTGAATGTGGAAGGCCTAGCTGTCACTCTCGGCTGAGGGCAGACTGTCAGTGAGCAGAGCAGATGCAGCTGGAGGAACCATGGCTGGGCTGCCTCGCTCTGGCTTCCTTTTATCTTCTGTCCTCCTGATCTCCCTCCCTTGCAAAAGGCCTTGCAGTTTTTCTTCTTCCTTTTTCAAATCTGCTTTCAGAAAAAGCATTCAACTGGCACTCAATTTTCTGACCAGGATCTCAGCAAGAAGTTCTTTTTCTATAACATTGTGGTCTCGTACACATGGAAACTGAAGCAAAGTCTTTACAAGGCAGGTTTTGCTCTTAGTACCAACACATTCTAATATTTCCTCTTTTATCCTGTCTTCTCCTCTCCAAAATTGCTGGTCGTAAACAATTACATGGATTGATTTCACAAACCTCTAAAAGGTCTCTATAATTCTGTTAGGGCTACTGTAAAAACTGGGTGGTTTAGAACAGTGGAAGTTTATTTTCTCATAGTTGTGGAGGCTGCAAGTCTGAAACCAAGAAGTCTTCAGGGCCTTGGTCTCTTCGAAGCCTCCAGGTGAGGATCCTTGATGGACTCTTCCAGCTTCGGGTAGTTGTTGCCACTGTGGCTTGTGGATGCATCACTCCCCTCTTTGTCTTCATCATCCGTGGCTTTCTCCACGCGTGTCTCTTCCCCGCTTATAGGGCCATCAGTCATATTGGATTAGGGCCACCCTAAGGACCTCTCCTTAACTTAATTACATCTTCAGTGACTCCATTTCCAGATAAGATCACATTCATAGGGTTAGTACATGAAGGGACACAATTTAACCTAGCGGAGGATCCCAACTGGAAATTTGAAAAACAACTCATTCTGATAAATGATCATCTTTAAAAGAGGCTCAGTAGCTTGAAGAAATAGTATTCTGCCAGTTCATTTTCGGCCGACCTCCGTATCCTCCATGTGTGAACTAATAAGGGTGCCCCTGGGACAGAGGAAGCACCCCCTTGCAGTGCTTGGGGTTCTTGCTGGAGATGGGCCCCCACTGGCCCAGGAATGACCGTGGCAAGTCACTCTGGCTAGTTCGAGTTTTAGGCTCCTGTAAGGGGGTTGGAGATATTTAGATATAGGGTGGTCTTGGGGTCTTTTCAATAATCCTAAACATCTCAAGTCATACATCCCAAGGGAAATGCCTTGGAAAGGATGTCCTTGAGGCACTTCCTGAAGAGCAGAAACCTCGGCCTCCTGTAGAATCACACAGGCAATTTACTGTCAGACATTATTCCTCCGTATAGTGCATTAAGTCATATTCAAAGAGACTAACATGAAACCAGAAAGTCTTTTATATTCTAAATAACACTTATCAGCAAGACTCTAAGGGAGGTCAACCGACTCCCAAATAGTTGAAACACAGAGCCGACACTATATATAAACACAGTTTGAGACAATTATTATCTCTGCCAGCTCTCAAGAAGCTTGAGCTGTCAACTTCCTGTTGCTCGTGTCGGGATGAGTGACATTTACAACCTTTAAAGTAGGGATGAAGGAGGAACTGTACCTGCCTCCCAGGGTGATGCCAGACACCATGGAAATGCCAATCAAGAGTATTATGACTCTTATCCTCTGAATTTTCTTATTCTAGCTCACCCTTCCATTTTCATTAAAAAATAGTCTCTAAAATTAACTGCAGATGGATAACTTTCATGTAGCTTCCGTGCAGAATTAAATTTTTAACTACCCCTTAGAGAGAATTCTCCCATGTGTTGCAATGAAATTGGATAATCCTTGTTCACATCTGATGGATAGATTTCTCTTGACAGATTTAAAAACCAGAGCATGCATGACCATACCCTTTTAAATATCCCTGCAGAATTAATGGCGGATTGTTAGGTTACAAGAAACCTCTGGTATTTTATTTAAGATTATTTTAACAAATGCATGAAAGAACCTAGGAGGTAAACAATCACCTACAACCTCACAACTATATTTTATCAATTTCATGAAACATTTTATATGTGACAGGTTTCTTCCTGGGATTGAGGATGGTATTTCGTATTAGGCAAGAGGGAAATGATGGGGAGAAAATAAGACGTACGGCAGTTTAGGATTTGGGGCTTCCCTGGCTTCAGCCAGTGTGGTTTCAAAATAGACTGAGTCAGAATTTTGTTTCCTTGGTATTGTAGCATGTTTGGTTCCAGATTCTCCCATCCGGAATGTTGAAAACCAGCACCAACCCTCTGTTCCTCTGCAGAAACTCCCTCTGTGCATCTTCCCTGGCCTGCTCTGTGAGTGATGCGTGAACAGTGAGTGTGTGTGTACCTGAAACAGACTTGAGCTGTGGAGGCTATGGGTGTAGGTGGGTTTTGTTTATTAATCAGAGAGAAGGCTTGATTCTAGATTTTTTTTTTTTATGAACACCGGTCAATATTTTCGTATGTGCTACTAAATGATAATTTCATTTTTTAAAAAGTATTATTTATGTCTTTATTATTATTGTTATTATTCACATGAGTTTTTCCAGAGAGAGACAGAGAAAGTGAGAGAGAGAGAGTTAGAAAGCAAGCCGCCAGGTCCAGGATTCAAACCACAGTTGGCCATGTGGGAATTCCAACACCTTAACCACCGGACCACCTGCTGGTCCCTGAGTGATAATTTCAAGGAACAGTAAAATACCACTCACAGGTATATGCAGTGAACATTCATTGTGGATTATGTTTAATTAAGGAGGGAACCAGTACAATGTTACAACTGCCGCACAGGAAAATTAAACATACATATACACACATTGTCAAGGGTGCAGAAATTAATTTACAGCCAGATACAAAATTGATCAGTATCCATAGGATGATAATCACGTGCCTTTACACAAGACACAACTTGCTTTCCTATAGGCAAGAATCATTTGTATTATGACAGTATTCTAGAACTTAACACAATTTTATGTAATAGCTCAAAGTCAACCAAAATCACAGATCACCCAGAAGGATGCCCTGCACAGTAATTAATTTTTCTCATTTCAAAGTCTTTCCTACTTTTTCAAGACACTACATTTTGAATGCTGCTCTTGGATTCAGCTTTAATATCTCATAAAAAGTTTGCCAATTAAAGCTAAACCTCTTTCATGTTTCCATATTGAATTTATATGCAGTTTAGTAAACTTAGCAGAATCATTCTGCTTTACATAATAATGATCTTTTTTTTTTTTTTTTTGCTAAAGCCATATTTTTTAATTTCTTCAATTGGTTGCATTTAGAAATAAGTTCAGGTAGGCTGTCCAGTTTGGGCATCTTTCCCCAGTCTGCACAAGAAATGCCAGTAAAATCACTAGCAGTGGTTAGTGGGCCAGCCTTGATGTGGGATCTGTGTCTCTGACCGGCTGCATGGCCTTGAACAACTTTTTTCTTTCTCTGGATTTTGACCTCTTCATCTGTTAAAGAAGAGGGCTTTAAAACGCATGATTATTTCAGCACAAAATACAATGATTCTCTTTATATTTTCCTTCCATTTGCCAGAAGCATGTGTGCTTGCAAGAGAGGGAGAGAGGAAGAGGAAGAGGGAAAAATCGACCCCTGCCGGGGTGCAGTCACATCACCATCCCTCCTCCTTCACGTCTCCATCCGTCGGGACTCCGGGACTGCATGCACATGTGCCTGGTCCTCATGCTGCCAGGGCTGGGACTTGAACTGCTTAGTTGGCCATGTGGGATCAGGCTTCCCAACCAGTGGGCCTCGGGGCTGGCCCCAGTGGTGCTCTTTACCACCTGCACGGTGAATGCGGAGTACTGAGCACGGTCCTTGGCAAGTGTTGCCGTGTTTCTCAAGGACCACCGGAAGCGTCCCAGACCTGGCCCGGTGATCTTTCCTTTCGGTGACTCTGCAGGATCTTTATTTCTACATCCGGCTCTCATATTCACTTCTAGATATAATTTTGAGAACGTCACAAACATCCTTGTCAAGATCTTCCTCTTTGAAATTACTGGGAATAAATCTGGGGCCAAGGGGCACTGGTTCTGCCATTCACATGGAACATGCAGTGCCAACTAGCTCAAAAATGGCTTATTGGCTACGCCACGCACACCTACCAATCTCCATCCCATAAGCTGTTTAAGGCTTTAAAAACCAGAAGATAAAGATGGCATGTGTTTACTGTGTACAACACATTTCTCTGATGTCTGTGTGTACATTGCGGCATGACTAAACCTAACTGGTGATCCCATGTAGTTATGGTCTTCGCAATGCACATGTATCCACTCTGTAGTTTTAAAGAACAAAATGTATTGTTGACTTTGTCACCATCTTGCACCGATCTTATGTTTATTCATCCTGTGCAACTGACGTCTGTATTCTTTGCCCAATGTCCCTCTGTCCCAGCCCCTGACAAACCCTTTCTCCCATCTAGTTCTACGAGGTCAACATTCCCAGACCCTACACGTAAGGGAGAACACGCTGTCTCCGCCTCCCAGTACTGCCTACTTCACTTAGCCTGTCACTCCCCAGTGGGCTCTCATGGGCTGCACCAACAACTCTGAACACACAGGCTTTGTATTAGGCACTTCAAAACTGGTTTTTTTTTTTTTTTTTTAAACATCCAGGATTCACTTGTTCCATTTCGGAAGAGGAAACCAACTCTGGCGAGTTGACAGACTGGCTGGGTCTGCAGGTCTGACAGGCTGAGGAATGCACCAAAGAGAGTGTGGGTGGGTGTTCTGTCTACCCAGAGCCCGTTGTGCGTCGTGTTGAGAGCCTGATTGCTGAAATTAAGAGAAAATTAAAATTTAGCCCTAACGAAGCTGGACCTTTTTGAGAAATGCCTTCATCTCTGCCTGTAAACTTGACCCCAGCTCAAATGGGCCAGAGTGTGTAGAAGAGCAAAGTGAGTAGGTCACAGCCAGTGGCTGGATTTTCAAATCACTTAATTAAAAAAAGAATACTTAAAATAACTCAACTCTTCTCATTACCAATTGCGACAAAGGGTCCATGGCCATGTCTTATGTTTTACACATCCTACAATGGCTAAGCAAGTCTTCTCTTCTTCCCCATGCCAGAGGGTGCGGGCGTGCTCCTGAGTGTGACAGAGAGGACAGGGCTCCCCAGGGGGTCTTGGTAATACGGCAGTCCTTTTTTCTCCATTTTTCCATCCCATAAGCTCCCTGAGCTTGTGCACATACACACCTGTTCTGAATCCTCCAGGGCTGGGATTTGAACCCTAGTCAGCCAGGTCAGATTCGACTTCTTATGCTCAGTACCTAACAGCTGTGCCATAGGGCTGGACCCATTAATTTATTTATTCATTTCCTTCATGATCAAGACACAGAGAAACAACTCCCAACAAGGTCTTGATGCCAGGATCCACCTCGAACCTCAGCCAACCCCAGATCCTTGGGCAAGCACATCTTGGGAATACCCAGGGGCCCAGGACTGGAACCCTCCCTTGTGGGATTACCCGGCAAACATCACGTTACTGCTGCACCCCAGACAGTGGTGCTTTTTAAAGCTTTCTAAACGTTACTTGTTGCGAGGAAATAAACACTGGGTAGGCCTCCCTGACCCCAAACCTGGCCATTGATTTGATCGCTGGAGACGACACCCTGCGCTTCTCATTCGGATCTGGAAAAGGGATTTTTTTGTTTTTTGAGAGGTTTTTGCTGTAGGGTGTGTGCGCTTGCCAGACAGACAGAGAGAGAGAGACAGAAAGTGAGAAATCACCCCTCAGGGGGGATGGCCACACTGCAATGTGTTCTCCTCCATTCTCCTCTCGGGATCTTGGGCACACATGCACACGTGTCCAGTGTGAGTTTAAGCTACCGGGTCTAGGACTCGAACTGTGGTTGACTACATGGGAGTCCAGTGACATAGCTACTACGCTATCTGCTGGTTCCTGGAAAAGGGATTTAAATAAGGTATTAAACGCGGTTTTATCAAACTTTGAGCAGCAGGCTGTCTACTTGCCGAAAACTCTTGTCAAAGTAAGAGGACATTATCACGAAGGTATGGCTGACCCGTGCCGTTCCCGAGCTGAGCAAACCTTGAGGTGATTGTACACCGTTATCACCGTCGTCATGGCTGGCCTAGGCCATTCATTTTCCCCCCACTTCTCCTTGCGTGTCCTCTGAGGTAAACAAGAATCACCCTTTCACATGTCACTCACACATGGGTCACATGGGGCCCAGGCTCAGTTTTGACATGACAGCCAATAGAGGGTAATGCAGTAAAAGCTGGGACTCCCTCCTTCCCCTGAGACTCATGGCCGTGTGGACGCGAGCCCTCTCTGTTCTTGCCACTGTGCACCCAACCTCGCTCAGGGCCTAAGGGTGCCGGTCTCCTCAGGGGAGAAGCAGACACCAGGTCTCAGCCGCTTCCTGGAACCCCGGTCTCCAGGCTCTTCTTTTCTATTCTCCTGCCTTTGTCCTGTAGGCCCCTCATGACCAGGCCTGGGAAGGCGAGCCCTTGCAGTGCACTCGTCTGAATGACCTCGGAGTCCCCTTCCTTGTATTTAAAATAGACATAAAATATGGAGAATAACGTGGGACCGCCGTGAACTGCCACTCAGCCCGACCAGCTCTCCACGGTTCACCACATTCGATTCATCCCCTTAAAGGGCAAACCGTGTAAGCTGAGTTTGCGAACTCTGGTCCCATCCACTTGTGTATTACTCCTGGGATGTTTTTAAATTTTATTTCACATGGGTGTCTCCCTAAACAACAAATAATCTGTTTTGCATGTTAATGAATATAAACCAAATCTTTGTTTTCCTCCATCCTACACCCTCCTTCCCGCCAGCCCCCCACCCCCCGTCCAGATCTGTGAGTGGCGTCTCTGACACCCATGGCCTCAGGTTCACGGCCTCTCCAGGAGCACACACAGGCTGCAGCGTGTGGTCATCACCGGACTGTGAGTGCTCCAGGGAAAGCAGCAGAGCAAAGCCAGGAAAGGAAAAGGCGTGGGGGCAGGGCCCAGGGGAAGCCAGGACTCTCCCAAGACTCTCTGAGAGAGTCACTCCAGACACCCTTACGCGTCCAGCAGCATGGCATGACGACACGTGTGAAGTGCTGTCGGCAGGGACGCTCGCTGGACACTTGTCGTCCAGGGCTTTCATGGGGCTGGGCATGTGGGTGCCCTGTGCCGAGCACACGCAAACATCTCAGGCTTCCAGAAGGGCAGAGGTGACAGCAAAGCCACAGTGCTGGTTCACTTCAGACACAGACGCTGATCCTCTGGAGATGGCAGGACCCTCCCGGAAACCGAGCTCCCAGACACAGGACAGGCCTCCTTGCAAGCAGGCCTTTCTCAGGAGAGTGTCTCTGGCCTGCGTGCTACCCCTGTCCTGTGCAGTTTCTGTGCTGTGAATTGCCTTCTTTACTCAACAGTACAATCGTGGGAGTCATGTACTTAATCCATTCATATCTAGTTCTTTGGCTTTTTCTTTTATGGCATTTGATCGATGAACATTGAAGTCACGTCCTGTTTCTGCTGCAAACTCTGCAGTAAGCGTGCTTCTGGGCCTGCACCTGGGAGTCCCTCTGGACTCTGTGCACATTCTCCTGTGTGCCGGAAGAGCCAACGTGCTGCCCAAACTGTCCCTGCTTTGTAATTCCACCAGCAACCTGCGTGCTCCTTGCTCTGCCGCCTCACCAACGCCCAAGCCATGAGACTTCCATCTGTGTTGGTGTGCTTATGTCGAGCAGGGGGTCTCCCTTCATTTCATAATTCTTCATGTACATATGCACCTGGGAAATGAGCTCCCATACGAGGCGGGAACTCGGAGCTCTGGGCTCCATCCCCGCGGACTGGAGGTGAGGCGGCCGAGAGGGCCGGGGCTGTTTCTCCCGGATGTGTCTGTCCCTGCGAGGTGGTCCTGAGTCACACTGAGATGGCATCAAAGGAGGGTGCATCTCATGAGCTACTTCATCTCCTCACCATCGAGTCCTGGCAGTTTCTTGGTAAAAAATGATCAAGCTTTTTTCCTGTGATTCATACACTACTCAGAAATCCCTGGCTTCCTAGAACTCCAATAAAAACTCTGAGTCTCTGAGCAATAATTCTTAACAGTCTGTTCTTCTGGGCTGAAGAGCAGCAGTGGGACCAGGCACAAAGCCAGGCGCTCTGCAAACCTCAGGATGCTCTCCTGGGCTACAACTCTGCCTTCCCATGGAGAGAGGGCGGGCATGTGTGTCCTTGTGCAGGGCACGGTTGGGGCTCCGCTCTCCTTGCAGACTCTCAGAGGCCGTGGGCTAGGCCCTAAAGCCATGCTCTACCTGGTGGGGCAAAACCCAAACCAGAGTCTTCAAGCCGTCCTCTCTGGGGACTGGCCCAGGGACATAGCGAAGGTGTGGTCTGCAGTAGCCCTTCCAGCCCAGAAAACTATTGCCATAATGTTGGGGTGTGTGGTCAGTTGAACTGTGTGCTGTGAAGTCTGGAGTTGAAACCCTAACCCCAGTATCTTATAACGTGACAGGTCTTTAAAGGGGTCATTAGGGCTAAATGAAGCCATATAGGGGACTCTAACCCAGTGCGACTGGTGTTCTTAGACAAAAGGACAGAATATCGACACACTCCGAGGGACGACAGAGACACAGTGAGAAGGGCCACCTGCAAGCCAAGGAGAGGCCCCAGGAATCGCCGACCTGCCCATACCTTGATCCAGACGTCCGGCTGCAGAGCTGTGGGCCAGCTCTGGGCCACGGTGTGCCAGGCAGCCTGGCCTGCTGCAGGACGTATTTGGAGACGTGAGGACAAGAATAGGCTGCCCCTGGGAACTTACAGGGGAGGAGCGGTAGGGAAGCGGGGAGAGTCCCTTGGTGCCCGGCTCCTTATTCCTTCCTTGACCCTTCTTCCTCATCTCTAGTCCATGTGGAAACCGTGTCTGCTGAAAGCTTCCCTCTTTCATAGGACTGAGCTTTAGCTACACAGAGAGAAAACTCTTCTTACCATTATCAGTGTGAAACTTCAGCTTGGGTCGAGGGCTGCCCTGGCCAAGCCCCAGTGCGGGTGGTGAGAAAGGCTGGGCTGGGGTAGCCTTGGGAATGGATCTGGGTAGGGACACATGAGAGGCAGGAGAGGGGCTGGAAAAGGGAACGTGCTGAGCCAGACTGCGGTATGGCGGGAGGTTAGGGCTGCTCTCCAGGAGGGAGAGGAACCTAGCCATGAGCCAGAGGAGCCGAGCTCCGTCTCTTGTAAGGGAGATGGCCCTGCGTGAGCAGGCGTGGCTGTACTGCAGGCGCCGGGGGTGCCGAGAATGGATGAGCACAGACGGCAGGGCTGAGGCAGCCTGTGTGTGCCCTGAGCCTCAGAGGATGCACTGAAGGGGGTGTAGTGAGACAATGGCATGTTCAGGGCAAGATCCTTGGACCAGAACGAGGTTTGTTCCTCCTCTGAACCAAGCACGGTTCTGATGAAAAGAAAACCGATTTATAGCCAGCCAAGACATGCTAAATCAGACTTCCTGGGGTGGGAGCCAAGAATCTAACTTTCCAGCAAGCTCTCTGAGCAACCCAGAGGCAGCCTAGATTAAGATTCATGGGCCTGGTACATACGGGAGAGTCACTCGGATCCTGTTGGCAAAGCAGGTCCCCGCCCTGACTCTGCCCTGCTCTGGTTGCTTTTGACCTTTGTCTAAGCAGAGCACCATCTGCGACACTTCACGAGGCAGGAGCTAATGTAGGTTATAGGCCCCCAGTAGCTACAGCAAGTGTGCACGTGTGTGTGCACGTGTGTGTGCATGTATGCTTGTGTGTGTTGCATTAGAAAGTTCTTCAAGAACTCATGGGAAAATGAAATAATCACGTACGGCCAGCAGGTGGTGTGGATTAAGGCAGCTAGACCCCACATGACTGACTGAGTGGTTCAAGTCCCGAACCCAGTGGCTTGAAAAACACGCTGCGTACATGTGCATGTGTGCCCAAAATCCCAAGAGGAGAATGGAAGAGAAGGGATTGCAGTGCAGCCGTCCCACTGGGGGCTGATTTCTCACTCCCCCCACCTCTTTCTCTTTCATGAGTGCATATGCCCTATAGCAAACTAAAAGATAAAAAAAAAAGAATGCAAATTTATTTGGTGCGAAAGAATGAAATCCAGTGTGAACTGTGTAAAATCAAGCAGAAAGCAAGGTAACAGAAAACCTCAAATACAAGGGTCAAATGAAGAAACAGTTTGGACTGATGAGGCACGTCTGCAAGGCCCATCTGTAGCCCTCTAAGGTTAAGATCAGGCAGGCCCACCTTCAGACCTGGAGCATGGGAATCTGTGACGTGGGGATCCCACGGTACAAGGCTCTGGGCTGGGTGTCTCTGTTGCTGCTCCCCTCCTCTCCTCTGTGAAGGACCCTCCCTGCCCTGTGGGTCTGCTGTGGGTTTCCCAGGCCCCTGCAGGAGGAGTGAGCCACTCTCTCCCCTCGTGTTCCTGGGCCCTGGGCAGCTCCAGGCCAGGGTCTGTGATGTGCGAGTCAGAATGCGATGGGGTTTTTTCCATCCTGTAAGTCATTGAGTTTTTTTCCTTTCCTTCCTTCCCTTCCTTCCTTCCTTCCTTCCTTCCTTCCTTCCTTCCTTCCTTCCTTCCTTCCTTCCTTCCTTCTTTCTTTCTTTCTTTCTTTCTTTCTTTCTTTCTTTCTTTCTTTCTTTCTTTCTCTTTCTTTCTCTCTTTCCTTCTTTCTTTTTTTTTTTTTAAGAGATTTTTGCCTTAGGCCCTGTGCTCTCGCCTAAGAGACGTACAGAGACAGTGAGAGGGAAAGTGAGAAATCACCCACCCAGGAGGGATGGCCACACTGCAATCCCTTCTTTTCCGTTTTTCTCCTGGGATCTTGGGCATACATGCACACACTCCTGCATGATTTTCAAGCCACTGGGTTCAGAACTCAAACCGCTGTCGGCCGTGTGGGAGTCCAGTGACATAACCACTATGCCAGCTGCTGCCCCACCCAGGGGAAGACATGCTTACGCACTTAACCAAGATTTCCTGGGCAGCTCTCTCCCTTCCTCATAGCCTTCCTCCCTCCCTTCTTCGCCTCTCCTCCTTCTTCTGTAGAGCACGTGACCCCGTTCTCTGGCTGCTACCTGTAGAGTACTTAGAATGAGATCTCGTGGTGTCTATGTCACCAAGCGCTGGCTAACATAAATCACAGTAAGTCAGGCTTGATTTTTCTTTGTATTGTGGGGACTTTGTTCCTGTAATCTCTCTGCTTATTGATTTGAGACAAACGATGCTATCTTCAACCTGCAGGGACCTAGTGCCACTGACCGGACGCCCATGGCCTAACGTTTCTCCTGACAGGGATTTCCCCCAAGGTCATTAACACAGTGTTATCGAAAGTCATTTTGGAAATCTGATTTATTTCCATTGCTGTAATTCTTCATTTTTAGCCCCATAGGAGCTTCCTGGAAATCTTTTATGGTCTGTTTCAAATTCAATTCCCGAAGACTTGACATAAAGAGACTCCGAATGACAAGGCAAAAATCTCGTTGGGTATTCTTGGGATTACAGAACCTGCATGTCCCAATAGAATTATTTCTTGCATTATGTTCATTTATTTTCTGGATTAATTTTATGGTAGAAGAAGCTGACTGCTGATTTCTTCTGGGAAGCGCATAAGGAGTCCAGATTTTAATATATTCCTTCACGCTGCCAAGAAAACTTCAGGAAGCCACAGCTTCGTGAATATATATAACCGGAGTCTCAGCGTTCACTGAGGAGTCTAAATTCAGTCCAATAGAACAAACCCTAAAGTTCCTGTGTATGCAAAAGCCTCACCCGGGTTTCAATTAATTGATGAATACTTGCATCTTTATGCTTCCAATTCTTGCCAAAGGTGATGGTCTGGCTTTCATTTCTAAGGCTGTTAGTAATGAATAGCTAATTTTAACAATGAGGTTTGCGTCAGACTTGAAATCCTTGTCTGTTTATCTCTTCCTTATGAGTAAAAATAGATACTAATAAAGCAGCCAGCAGACAGATGAGCCAAATCTTGTAGCGGCTGCAGTGACCAAAATTTAACTACCAGAGGCCATGGGGAGAATTAGATGGGTCTCTGGAAGGTCCACTCTGCTCGTAGAGAACACAGACGTCCAGGGCAGCTGTGACCTGTCCAGAACAGCAGCACAAAGCCCTACAGGAAGGCTCCTTTTCCCGGCTGGGTCACAGGCCAGGATCCTGACAGTCCCTCTGGCATTTCTTAGGGACTGCATCCCTGCTGTCAGGTTCTTGAGGACTCCCAGGGCGGAGGCTTAAGAAGAAGCACAGCCATTCACAGGGGCTTGGAGAGTTGCAGCCGGGAGAGCTGGAGCCGAGCAGGGCTCTGGTCTGGGGAAGGGGCTGTGCTCCATGGGCGGGTCAGCGGCTTGCACCATTCCCCAGACAGCCTGGCCAGGGAAGCTCAGAGCCAGGGCAGCCAAGGTTGGGGTCTGCAGGCATTTCACTGTTTTCATGTAAAATGTCTTCTCCCACCTGTTAGTCTTCCTTCCCCAATCCTCTTCCTGTCCCTGCTCCTCCCCTCTGTCCTCCTGCAGTCATTGACCCCTTTCTCTGGTCACTCATCTACAGATGAAGGGAGGCATGGCAGTCAGTGTGGGGAGTCTGACCGAGCCCCCCTCACTCCCCCCCCGGGTTTGGGAACACCCGCTCACACTCCACTCTTGGCCTGAGCACTGGGCCTGCAGGACTGGCCACAGGAGTCTGGACAGGACACCTGCAGGCCCATGAAGTCTAGTCATGCAGCAGGAGTGAGGGGAAGGGACAGGCCCACAGGCCAGCGGTGTGCTTTCTAGACTCTGTGCATGTGGGGCGTGCAGACCTGGGAAGAGGAGCCTTCCCTGTGGACAGGAGGCCTCCCTGTGGGCACTGAAGCAGCTGGTCCCACAGTGTGCTGGGTCCAGGTTGGTGGAATTGCGATTTTACGTGGCTGACATTTGCCTTTGATCCTGGATATACTCTTTTTTATTTTCCACATCCCCATAAATACTTGCTATTTATTTATTTTTTTATTACAGCCATCTTACTAGGCATGAACTGGTATCTCATTGTGGGTTTTTTTTTTTAATTTCTTTCTTTTTTTGTATATACATTCAGTCGCATTGTTTAGCTTACAATGTGAGCATTTCAATATGTGAACATTTCTCCCCAGTCCCGTTGATCAGAATATCTTCAACCGATAACACCACCCTTCCCATCCCGTCGATGTTCTGCCTTCTGGAAATACTCTTAAACAAATGTGGCTATGTTATACAGCACTTCGCTGCACATTGCTCACTGTATTATTTTTCCTAATGGCTTACTACTTGCTGTTTATTTTATATGCATTTTAAACTATGAAGTGATGTCAGACAAAAAGCAAATTTGAGCAATTTTTTTAAAAAAAATTTGAGCTTTTTTATTATTCATATTTTTTATTGTTATTCATACATTAAATCGCTATACATCATTTAGATTGTGAATAGACTTCGCCCAGTGTGATATACACCTCAGTCCAGCCCAGTTGAGACCACCACACACATCCTCATCAACAGATGATAAACCTTATCTGTGTCCATTTCCCCCCCAGCTTTCCTACGCT
>NW_006209557.1:194934-210078 GCF_000334495.1 Tupaia belangeri chinensis
CACACTCCAATGAAGAATGGACCGTGAAGCAGTGGAGACAAGTCACAACATCAATAATGCACGGGTCCAGGAACTGCTAATGAAGGTACCGTGCGGGGGCTCGAGAAGCTAAGAAGCTTTGCAAAGGAGACGAGAGCCTTGAAGACGAGGAGTAGCTGCTGGCCGGGAAGTTGACAATGACCAACTGGGAGCGGTCCTCAGAGCGGATCTCTCACTACACGAGAAGCTGCCGAAGAATTCAGTGCTGGCCTCGTGGCATTGGGAGAAAAGGGGAAATGAACAAGCCCCATAAGTGGGTGTCTCATGAACTGACCGAAAATTAAAAAAAAAAAAAAGTCGTTTCAAAGCGTCGTCTTCTCTTATTCTACACAAAAGCAATGAACCATTTCTTGATCGGATTGTGACGCATGATGAAAAGCAGATTTTACAGAACAACCAGCAACACCCAGCTCAGTGGTGAACCCAAGAACCAGCTCCAAAGCACTTTCCAAAGGCAAACTTGTGCCTAAAAAAAGGCCGTGGTTGCTGTCTGGTGGGGTCCAAGCCCCTAGAGCTTCCTGCATCCCGGGGGAACCATTCCCTCTGAGAAGTGTGCTTGGCCATCGGTGAGATGCACCGGAACCAGCGATGCCAGCAGCCGGCATGGGGCCACAGGAAGGCCCAGCTCTTCTCCACAGCACCCCACTTCCACAGGTGGGGGTGAATTGGGCTATGAAGTTGTGTCTCATCGACCATGTTCGCCTGACCTCTAGCCAACCATCTACCACTTCTTCAAACGTCTGGACAGCCAATTGTGGGAAAAATGCTTCCACGACCAGTGAGATGCAGGAGACACTTTGCAAGAGTTCGTAGAATTCTGAAGCATGGATTTTTACACTACAGGAATGAACAAACTTATTTCTCATTAACAAAAATCTCAGAACCAGCAGTTGGTGTAATGGCTATGTCGCTGGACTCTCATGTAGTTGACCGCGGTTCGAGTCCCAGACCCGGTGGCTTAAACTCACTCCGGGCACGTGTGTGTGTGCATGCCCAAGATCCCGAGAGGAGAATGGAGGAGAAGGGATTGCGGCATGGCCATCCCCCCAGGGGGTGATTTCTCGCTTTCTGTCTTTCTGTCTCTCTCTGTCTTACTGGCGAGTGCAATCGCTCTATAGCAAAAACCTCTCCCCCAAAAATGTATTGATTGTAACGGTTCCTGCTGGGTTAATAAAGAAGTGTTCAAGCCTAGTTATAATGAGTTACAATTCATGGTCCAAAGCCACAACTGCTTTTGCACCAGCATGACAGCTTGCCTCCCCTAGTGACTGCATTCTTTTTACTGAGGATTCGACTTTACGTTCGGGCAGAGTTTCCATTGATTTCTAAAGGGTGAGAGCTTCAGTTCAGGGATTAAACCCTTCAGTCTTTGGGAAGTTACTCGTTGGAGTCCGGTGGAAGTCGCAGGTCTAGCGGGAGCGGCGGCTGCAGAAGTAGGTGGAGCTGACGCTGGGGAAGTTTGCCACGGCAGCCACGGCTTTTTTGAGCAAGGTCCTGGCTCCATGTTCTTGAGGCTCCTTTGTGTCTTGGATGGCTTAGGGTCCAGCTGTCCCAAGAACCCACAGTAGGGAAGACAGCTGCTGTTTGAGCCACAAGGAAACTACCGTTCTGATTAAGGCTCAGGACTCCCAGGCTCGCTTGGGCCTGGTCTCTTTCACCACCTTCCAAGACCCTGGCAACTGGTCTTCAAGAACCCACATAAGCTTTTGAAAGCAATTTCAATTAGAAATGACATCAGATCTAAATCGAGATCTGAGGACAGCAATCCTTCCAGTTCACCAATTATGTGGCTATTGGCAAAAGGTGGATGCGATCCATTTAATAAGATGGCGTAGCCAAAGAATCGTGATGACTCTGGGAGGGCCTCACCCAGGGAACAGCAGAGCACACTCTGGGGACAGTGGCACCTTCCCGGGGGCCAGGAGTGCCAGGGCATCTGGGTGGAGCAGTTTGTGCTCGGGGGCTTTGGGCGACATTTCTCATTTACGAGGTGACCCTGAGCATGGAACCTTTTAATTAGTCCACAGATCTCACCCGCTCTGTGTGGGTGACTGTCAGTTTCTTTGCCTTTTGCTGCCCTCCGTTGCCATGACAACACTCTCCTAACAATGGATTTATGGGACAGCAGGGAGAGAGGCAGAGAGGAGGGTGGCCTGGTGCCAGCTCTCAGCCACAGAGTAGATAGTCATGATAAGACCAGAGGTTAAACGTGGATTCTGGTGGGTTTCTAGTTGCATTACTCCATTCTGGAGGGGATAAAAGGAGCTTGTTCATCTTAAGGCTAAAACATGAAGCCAAAGTACGGGTCTGAAAAATATCCTGGGAGTGACTTCACCTCCCTGGAATAACATCAACTCTTCCCACAGCGGTGGGGAGCACAGAGGACAGCCTTCCCTAACAGGTGATAATTACTAGCCCACAGGACTAGCAGGTGGCACAATGGCTATGTCGCTGGACTTCCGTGTAGTCGACCGTGGTTCAAGTTCTGTACCTGGTGGCTTAAACTCACGGTGGGTGCATGTGCGTGCGTGCCCAAGATCTTGAGAGGAGAATGGAGGAGAAGGGATTGCAGCGTGGCCATTCCCCCTGGGGGGGTGATTTCTCGCTCTCTGTCTCTCTGTCTCTCTGGTGAATGCATGTGTCCTATAGCCAAAAACCTATAAAAAACATGTAAAAAAGAACATTACCTAGCCCAACCCATTTTCTTAGTAGCACTGGGTCATAAGGGACTCTGATTAGCGGCCTGGGCTCCAGAAACACGTGCCCGATGGTCCTCTGAGTGGCGTCGACCTCTCTGGTCCTGTCCTCATGTCCATGACTCCCTGAGAGCGTGGTTCCAGGCGAGCAGTTCCGAGGGCTGAAGCTGTGTCTTTGCGAAGCGCTGTCTTTCCGAGGCACCGTTGATATCCAGGTGTCCGTCCTCCAGGCGGTTCTGGAAGGGGAGACATGGGTGCTGGCCACAGGCTTTCATCCAGGGCCGGAGCCCGGGAGGTCGCTCCACAGCCTGGCTGCTAAAGACACCACTCTCCCTGCCCCGCTCTCATTTCTCCCTCTGTCACTGGCTCAGCTGTGCCCAGGGTGTGCACCCCACCGGGGCCAGTTTCTATGCAGACGAGCCTCTCCCTGCTGCAGTGTTTGGTCTTGGGTTCCCACTGGCCTCTCAGGTGCCGGTGGTCACTGCTGGTATGGCCCCCACACACAGTGGTCTCAGTCCGAGGGGACCACAAATTGCCAAATGAGCCCTTCAATCCTCACAGAAAGTGAGGGTCACCCCATAGTAACGGGGCTCCTTCAAGACAGAGGGGATGCTTACCACGTCGGCCGTGGAGTATTTCATTAAGTGTTAAATAACTGTTGTAATTACATTACCTGCAGCTTACTTGATTATTTAATTCAGCCTGTCGAGGGATTAATTACTATTTAATCGATGCTGTCATTTAGCGGGCAGGCATAATCACAGAGGTTCTGTGCCGATAATGACACACTACCTTTGTTTTCTCGATCCGATACGGTCTCCCAGCTGGCGGCCACACTCCCTCAGCGCTGCGGAGCCTCTACATGCAGCTGCGTGTGGACAGGGCTGGGGGAGCACCCACAGGGAGCTTCTCTCTCCAGAACACTGGGGACACTGCTCATCTTGGTGACATCTCAGCAGTGTCGCTGGGCCCGGGACAGGAGCGTCTCCCACAATGGATGCCACAGTTGAAGCTCTCACTGGTCAAGTCTGCAGGAGGCAGAAAACCAAAGCTAGATCTCGAAGTTTCCCATGGGTCTGTATTTCTTGGAGGGGAGGGTTGATAAAATTAAAAACAAAACAAAACAAAAAGCACACTTTTTTTTTTTTTAAGAGAGTTTTGCTATAGGGTGTGAGTGCTTGCTGGAAACACAGAGAGGAATAGAATGTGAGAAGGTAAGAAACCCTTCCCCAGGGGGAGGATGACCACATCACAATCCTCTCTCCTCCATTCTCCTCTCAGGATTTTGGGCACACGTGTACACGCTCCTTATGTGAGTTTCAAGCTGCTGGGTCCAGGACTCGAACCACCGTTGACCATGTGGAAGTCCAGTGTGTTAACTACTACACCACCTGCTGATCATTGTTTCCTCCACCGAAAACAACAACAACAACAACAAAAGACTTCTGATCTGCAAAGACACGGGCAAGAGAACAAGAAGACAAGCCATAGACTTTTTTGCAAGACACATCTGCTAAAGGACTATTACACAAAAATATGAAAAGAACTCTTAAACCTCAACAATAAGAAAATGAATAATCCACTAAAAATGGACCGAGGAGATCAGACGCTGCATCCAGAAGCTATTCCTAAGCAAGCACGTGGGAAGGTGCCCCCATCAGGTGCCCTCAGGGCGCTGAATGTTCAATGGCACCAAGGCACTGCCCCATCTACCAGCTTGACCGAATCCTGAACGCCAATGGCCCGAGTGCCGGTGAGGACTCCCAGCACCAGGAACTCTCACTCACCACTGTGGGAGCAAAGTGGTGCGGTCTTTATGGAAGAAGCGTGCAGTTTCTTACAAACTGAACATCTTACTGTGTGATCAGTAGTCACGCTCTTTGGTATTTACCCTAAGGAGTTGAAAATGTATGTATGTCCACACGAAATCTGCACATGGATATTTATAAGAACTTTAGCCCAAACTGGAGGCAACCGAGTTGCCCTCCAGTAGCTGAATAGATGAACTGCAGTACTTCCAGAAAGTGGGCCATTATTCGGTGCTAAAAAAATGAGCTCTCAATCCATGAGCAGACAGGGATGTCTGCTGAGTGAAATGCATGTCGCTGAGTGAAAGAAGCCAGTCTGAAAGGCTATGGCAGTGTGATTCCAACTCCGTGACATTTTGGAAAAGGCAAAACTATCGGGACTGTAAAAAGATCAGTGATTGCCAGGGTTTTGGAAGGAGGGAGGGTGAATAGGTGTAACAGAGTTTCTAAGGCACTGAAACTACTTCGTACGATATTAAAATGGTGAATGTAGGCATTACGCATCTGTCCAAACCCATAGAACACACACACACACACGCACACACACTCTCAGGGCTAAAGTCACATCATTGAACAAACTACAATGGACACTTCAAGATTACTGGAGAATTGTCATCTTTAACAAGGTAGAGCTGAGTGTCTGTGGCTTTTTCCATAAAGCTGACCAAGGCTCTGACTAACTGCACCAAGTGGACGTGTACATAGGTGAGACCTGAACTGGGCAGCCAATGCTTTCTATCTCTTTGCAAGGCTCCTGGAAGAGTTAGAATTCTGGCAGAATGCTCTGGCTGGATGGTGACAGGGTTCTCAAGAGTGTGCAGGTTCTTACTGGGCAGCAGCATTTTGAAGAAAGAAAACCCAGCATCTCTACCCCTGAATACGAGTGTACCTTCCTGCCTCGTGTCTGTGAAATTGTCTCTGCGGGAGGGCATGGTTTCTCCTCAGGCCGGCATAAGCAGTTGAAGTTAACCCAAGAGACATCCAGGAACTACCTGGGATGACTATTCTGTACAAAGACGTCAACTGCACTCCCTTTGCAGCATCCTCAGTTAACTTCATGTATCACTGCCTCATAAGTGCCAGGGTATTTTGAATTTTTACAACCTCATGAGAAAGTATCATTTTCACTCCCTTTGAAGTGAGGAAGTAAGTCGCAGAGAGGTGGGGGGACGTCCTAAGGTCCCACATGCGGTAAGCGCTGAAGAAGAGGGTAGGGCAACGCTCTTGGTTCTTTCTGGGTTCTCTGCAAGTTTCCTCCGCATTGCTGTTCAGCATGAGCCAGGTTCAGCTCTGCCCCCCCAGATTCCTTAAGCTGCCTGGCGGGTTTCATTGATGATTGTCAAAAATAAAATTGGGTCAACTTAAATGTAAATGTTTGTCCTGCTTAGCAAAGGACAGTTTGAGAGCAGAGACCTCAAACCAGAAGTGCTGAGAGGAAGCTCAGAGGTGCAACATGGCAGGCTGGCTGGCAGAGCCTTCACAACGGGGGCTATTTCAGTGGTGTTTGCAGACAGCAGATGATGGGTTTAAAATGATTACCTAATACTGTGTTTGGAAGGAAACAGTTTATGATTATCAAAGGTATTTGTATGAAATAACCAAAGTTTGACTTGCATAGCCTAACTGGTTGTGTCTGCTCACAGGATTTTCAAACATGGTCCTTATTTAATTTTTTAAAATTATTCTATTTAACTTTAATTATTTATTTATTTTTAATTTGACTAGAGAGGGACAGAGCAAAAGAGAAAGAGAAAGGGAAAGTGAGAAAGCAAGCTACCAGGTTCGAGACTCAAACCGCAGTCGGCCATGTAGGAGTCCAGCGCCCTTAACCTTCATGCCACCTGCTGGCCCTGTCCCTATGTAATTTTCTAAGTTAAAAATATTTTTTGGTATTTGTTTTTGAGAGAGAAAGAGAGATACCCACAGGGTATGCACACCACTGTCCACCCTGAGCCTCAGCTAGTCTGGGTTCCAGGCACACACTTGCACCCACTGCGGTCAGGCAGTTCTCTGATGTGAACTCAGGACCTTTCCTATGTGGGTCCCCTTGTGTTACCACCATGTCACCACCTGGCCCATTTTATTTTATTTTAACGTCATCTTCCAGAAAGCTCTGCTTCAACTCATAGAAGACTATGCTGTGATGGGAATGTCGAGTCAAGTCTCCTGGCCTTCATTGAGATACCATTTGTTGCCAGTGGATATTCCACTCCATCTCTTGGTGCACCCAACTTTGTAAGCCAAAGTCCAAGTCTACATATCTTGTATTCCTCACAGCTCCCGTGGTGCTTGTCAACATGCAGAAGTTTCTGCCTTAGAACGCTAGGATCTCTGGAACCCACTTCATATGGAGACTTGGCCACCCAGCGTCTGCTCCTTCCCGCTGCAGTTGAGAATGTGGTCCCTCCATCAAGAGCGTGCTCTAGCGTCAGCAATGCTAAGGGTGAGCAAGAGCTTCCTTCCTGTTCCGCTAAAACCTGCCTATTTTCGCTTCCTCCTGCAGATGGCTGTGCTGCTTTTCCATCACACAGAATAATGCTGTTCACCCTGACATATCAAGGGCCTTGTTTTGGATTCAGGGCTCCTGTTCCCTCCTCAGGCTTGCTCAGGTATTTCTCACATGTTGCAGTGAGTGGACCACCACCCAAGTGCAGCCTTGAGTTAAGAACTTAATTTTGGTGAACACTGGTAGGATTAGGCATGCAAGTTAGAAAACTGTGTGAGCTTTCTTGAAGTCTCATAATTCGACTTACACTACGCACGTGGGGGCTGGTGGCTGTGAATGTACACATAGGAGAGGTGCGGTCTAGGCTGCCCAAGCCAAACTCAAGGTCACTCTTTCACCAGGAAGTCGGAGGCTCTGAGCCCGGCCTCCCCGGCTGATGGCCCCCTTGGCTCAGCCCCTGTGGTCCATGGCTATCTCACTTGTTTCATTCTGTTTGCTCTTCACATTCCCACTGGGGAGTATTTCACAAACTCAGCCTCAGTAAGAAGGAAGCGTGGACTAGTTTAACTCTTTGATGGATACACAAAACACTTGGTGCTCACTTTTACCTTTCAAGAGAATTAAATAAATCAAATGATATTCCCATCATGACTCAGAGCTGCTACATGGAGCAGCCAGGCCAGCCCTATAACCTAGTAGTTGAGGGAGCCAGATTCCACGTAGTCAACCCTGATTTGAATCCCAGACCTAGAGGCTTGAAAAACACACCAGGTGCATCTGTGCATGCCCCAAGTCCTGGCAGGATGGAGAAATAGAGGAGAAGGGATTTCGATGGACACTGTCCATTGAGAAGTGCTTGTTCCCTCCCCATCTCTCTGCCTCTCTCTGGTGAGCACATGTACCATTTGGTAATTAAATGAAAAAGAAATGTAAGTATTAGTTTGGGAATCAAAGAAATTAAACTTCCCCATTTTGTCTCACTATATCCTTTTATCATAAAACTGTGAAAAAATATAAAATGCCTACTTTTCTCTACAAGGAGTTCCCTTTGTGTGTGTGTGTGTGTGTGTGTGTGTGTGTGTGTGTGTGTGTGAATGTTTCTCAGTTTATGACATGAGAAGAGCTTAGGGTGAAAGATAGGGAAGAAAATGAAATCTGCTCTAGAGTCAAGTGTTTGTAACCTGACCTAGGAAACTTCTCGGTTGGAATCAATGATACACTTAAAGGTTTAGCTTGTTTATTTTATCCTGCCAATGACCATCTGGTATCTGAATATTGCTTCTTATTTGGATATGGGGGAAAAAATCTCTTTCTCTAACCAGCAAAATAAACAACTGAGTCATCTCCCACCTCTTACTCCAATTCATGAAAACACTGGTATTTCTATCACCTGGTGTCTTTGATCACGGCGTCGTCAGCCGAATGGTGCCGCTCCCTTTGTGCCCCTGACCTGTTTCGGGACATCTCACTTCCAAAAGAGACGGCAGATCAGTGCGGATGATCATAAACACGAGTCATGAGAGTGTGGGAAGAGCAGGTGCAGAATCCGTGGTGTTGCTTAAAAGCAATTTAATTTCATGATTCGAAGACTACAATTTTCTTAAAAGTTCAGGAGAAGGTAAGAGGTTTGCAGCACTGGGAACTGCAGAATGCATAAATTAGCAGGAGCACACACAGACAGGGCCATTGTGAATGCATGATAATCTGCATTTCAGCATTTATAGTTGCCTTGCATAAATGAGGGGCAATTTCAATTCTGCCTTCCCTGCAAGAAAGGCTGACATGTTTTGGCATCTTCATTCAAAATGGTGCACGCGGTATTCAACAGGACTTTTTCACAGCCTATTTGTTAATCTAGCATAATGAGAATCTACGATGCAGAGGAAGTTTCGGGCTTTGTAGCTGGGTACAGAGTGCAGTGAAACTGAGAGTACATTTTCCTGGCACCAAGCTTGAATTATGATTTCCATAATAGGCTGCAGTTCTCTGCAAAATGCTTCCTATTTGTTGAAAGTAAATGTTAAATTGTTAAAAGTGTATTTCTCTGCATTCCTCAAATTATTATTTTATGGCAAGAAATGAAATATGGATTGGAGTCATAAAAGCCTGTATATTAAACATCAATTCAAGACTGTTCACTGCGGCAAAGTGAATCGACGAGTGGCCACGATCTAGACTCAGCTTCCCCCAAGTTGTGACACCCTGTCGGTGGTGGAGCCCAAGGTCACAGCACTGGTCCACACGTGATGCCGACCCTGGTTCAGCGGTCTGTGCGCCAAAGTGATAGCCCTGCCCTATGACCATATAGGCAGTCTATGTGACGGTGGAAGCAGGTGAGTTTGTGCATGTGTGTGCACCTGCGTGTGAATGCTGGGATGAAAACCTGTGATTCAAAGTTTAATTCAGCTCTAATCTCCGTAGCACCCCCATGATGCTCCTGATCTCTCTAGGGGGCGAGCTGCATCTGCTCCTGTCACTAGTCCGAACCCTAGAACACACATCCCAGCTGTACATGCACGCACTGGTGAATGTGGAGGGGGCTTTGGCGAACTGCGTCAAGCTTGGGGAGGGAGTGACTGGGTTCCTAGGACAGCTCCAGGGCACAGTGGAGAGGTAATGGTGGAGATAATCCAGGTAAGCCCTTCAGGCACAGGGCTCATTTAGGCCTCTTGAAGCTGGACAGGGCCATGGGCAAGTTAATAACATAAAGAAGATAAATGAATAATAATAATGTTTAAGAAGGCATACACATTGATATATGTAGAATTTGTGAGAAAATTTGTTTTAATTATGTATGGATTTTAAATTTTTTTCTAAGAACTATATGTAACAGTTTGACTAAGTATGATGTCAGAGATAGTTAGGTTGCCTAAGTTGAACATGGGATTTGAGCTAATTAGGGAAGGACCAAAGCTTTGGGAGACCACAGGGCAGAGACCAGAAGGAAGGGGAGATGGTGAGGGCTGGGCAAAGGCCTTACCTTCAGAAATCAAGGAAGGGCAGGAGGAGGCATGTACAAGGTGATACTGAAATTAAGATCTAGGAAAAAGAACGGGAGAGTCCTGTGTTTTTTCCCAGGGGCACCTGGCCGTGCAGGTGGTAGCTGTCACCCACCCATGCACCAGCAAGGGTAACATGAGCTATCCTCACCCGTCACCCATGAGGCATTTAGATCTTTGTTCTGCTTGTTTGTTTCCATTGCTTGGCATCTAGGGATGATCCGCAATAGGCTGAATTGTGTATGTCTGCCAGTGTGGGGACATCACGGGATTCCAGAGCCTTCTGTGCTGACCACAGGCCAAAATGTGTTTGACAGGCAAGTGACTGCATTTGCTACTGTGGGTCAGAAAGTCACTCTTGTTAGAGGACACTGGGGCTTTGATTCCGCTGATGTCAATAAATCATGAAAAACATTTCTCCTCCTCCTCTTCTTTTAAGGTAAACAGACATCATGAGACCTTAGAATCTTTGCTGCCCATTGTTTTCTTCTTCTCTGATCAATTATTTTGATCTTAAATAATTTTGACCAGCCTCAGGCCTTGATGACTATAGTCAGGAGAAGTTGGGATTTTTCACTGGTGTCTCTTCAGCTGCTTTCCTTTTATGGACTGGTTGCCATGGGTAAAGAAAACTTCTGTGTTGACTCAAGTCTGGAGACAGGAACTTGATTCTGAGGGTGAGGAGAGGGTAGATGCCCCAGTACATCTCATTGGCCAGGTTCACGGTCAAGTTGAAAAGGACACAGGCCTTGACAGATTGCTGAGGAGTGGCCTATCAGTACCAAGGCCACCTGCAGGTGGGCCACCTCCCTGGAACACCCAATCAGATGAATTCCTGAACAAAGCAAGGTTCGGTTAGAAACCAAGAATGGGGAGAATGGTAACCGGATGTAGGGTTAAGAGGCAAAGGTGTCTACCACGAGCTGTTTGTTGTCATCTGCGGTATTTTTAGAGTATGGGGTTTCAATTCTTTTTAGGCAGAGCTCTCTTGTTGTCATTTATGGTTTCTAGTTCCAGGGTTTGAGAGCTTTCTTGATGCATAGGATCCCCAAGTAGTTCCCTATGTTTTGTTTTAATGCTTCCAGGGTTTAGACTGTCGTGTTTAGATCCTGAGTGCATTTAGAGATGGGAAGAGATGGAGACCTGCATCCTTAAGGATTGGTTAGATGATAGCCATGTAGTCAGGGTCCTGGAAACTGGTGGGGACAGTGGACATGGGACCATTCCCAGCCGACGCTCTGCTTTAACAATGGCTGTAGCTATGGAGAGGGCAGTGGCAGAAGGTGACGGGGACAGTGACCTGGGAGGGATGTATTTGCTGGCAGAACAACGATGCTGAGCGGGGAGAAAGTGGAGAAGAAAGGCCTCAACTTGCTTCTCCTCCTAGTCCCAAACTTGTCAATGACTCCCCTGGCTAAAACCAGTCAAAGTGACCATGATGTTTCAGCCCAGGAATTAACCCTGAGAGTCAGGGAATTAAATCCTGGACAAAGCTGGGCAGAGAAGGGGTGTGCAGGGAGCAGAAGGGATGCAGAGTGAGTAGATGATGGATAGATAGGTAGATGGACAGATAGATATGCATACACATCCTTATTCTGTTCCTCAGGAGAACTCTGGATAACTTGGATTCTCACTTAAAAAATAACAGTAACCTGAGATTTCTGTTGCTGAGAACTGATATTAAAATAATTATTTTCCTTTCTTTTAACATAGTTTGGGTCCACTCACCCTACTTAATACAAAAGGTCTTTACATGCTGAGTAAATATGTTGATAGCATCTAGTTTGAAAACATGCACCTGTAGCCAAGTCTGTGTTATAACAGGAAGGCAGAAAGCCCTGCTAGGCTGGAAGTCAAATGGTGACCAACGGTTTGGATCCCCAGGTTGGTCTGAAAACATGCAGGGTGTGTGCAAGGATATATAGGGTCCTGATCAGGTAGAGGGCTGGACAAAGAAATAGTATCATGACAAAACCCTGTCAGGGGTCTTCTCTCTTTTTCCCTTCTTGATCTCTTTTGTCCCTCTCACTAGCCTGTGTGTGAACTCGCATGTGCTCATACTTCCTCTCTATCACAGTAAGAAAAAGTGTGCATTGGTGAATGACTATGTATGGCTTAGAGCAAAAGATTCAGAGATAAGAATGAATGAGTGCTGACTTTCATCAAAACCAAGACAAAATCTTAATGATCATAACTTTTTCTCTATTTTTTTCTTCTCTCTTTTTTCAGATTTTTACCATAGGGTGCATGTGCTCGCTGGAGAGGAGAGTGAGAGACATAACAGAGAAGGAAAGTGAGAAATTACCTGCTAGCATTGATAGCTACACTGTAGTCCCTTCTCTTTCATTCTCATCCTGGGATTTTGAGTATGCATACACATAGACCTGGTGTGAGTTTCAAGTCTGGGACTCAAACCATGGTCAGTCATATGGGAGTCCAGCACCTTAACCACTATGCCACTTGCTGGCCCCCCCACCCCCAATTTTTTTCTTTTTAAATTCATAGCTAACTGTTATTTAAAATATTTAACTTTTAACGTAGACATTAATAGTATTAACCTAATAAGTTGTGTTTGATTTGGAAAAGTCTACTTAGAACCATTTTGGAATTTAATCCCTGGGAGGGGATTAAAAGTAATTTCAAAAGCCAACACCTCTTTTCTGTATGAAGTGATTATTCAACTAACTTTAAGTTAGTGGGTTAGAATTATTTTTAAAAAGTGAATAATTCATACATGTAATAATTTTCATCCCTCTTTCCTGAGGATACTAAGATTTAATAGAATGATGCTGTTCCATACTTAACTTTGGTCAAGAATGACATATGCTGGGCCCAGAATATTTACTGATAGAGTAGGGTTGACTAGAAGATGTTTTGCAATGACACTTTTGCAGTCCTTTTGCAGTCATAGGAGAGCTGCTGAAAAAAATGCCAGACTGAAACCCATGGCAATCTCAGGCAATAATACCAAATCCCAAAACTAACAAAGCAAGCAATGATAAAAAGCTAGGCTACAGAATGAGAGAGAATCTTCTCTTTGTGTACATAAACAAGATTTTAAGAGAGCCTTTATATAGAATAAATATTATTGCTGGATTACTTGTCTGATTTCCAGGCATAGCCAAATAGACTTTAAATAAACAAACAAAAAAATATTGTGGGGTGAATGATACAAGCTGGTTCAGCCCAGATAAGACCAAACATCACTCAATGTAAAATACATCAACAGGTGAAAGAACCCTTAAGTATTTGTTTAATGAAAAATAAATTGTGGTACATATACACTATGGAATATTACTCAGTCATAAGAAATAATGAGACCCTATCATTTGATTCAAAGCGGATGCATATAGAGGACTTAATGTCAAGTGAAGTGATTCAAACTTCAAAAGATACACACTGTATATCCCCACTCAATATTACTGAATGTCTGCACTCTGTGGCAGAAATGGAAAGATCCAAAGATAAGTTAATAGAAAAGATAGTGGAGGGGAGTGGATGATAGAAAGCAGGTGGTGGAAGGTGGGTGGGAAGGGCAAAGGGAAGAAACATTTAAAACACAAAGAATGCATATCCTTCTGTGGAAAAAGTGTTCTGTAATTTTTGCTTTATAAAAATAAAAATTTTAAAAATCATGTGCATCTTATGTATAACAGTCATAATTATGATGCAGAAGGTATACTTAGATTTGATTGGGTCTCATTAAAGTCTTGCAAGTTAAGGGTAAGAAATGATGAACAGTTGCCCTAAAATACTACCATTAGAAATATAAATAGACAGAATGGGAGAGTGGGGAAAAAGGCAGTCTAATATTTTGCACAGCAATAGTAATAGGTGGGATTACATCAGATTAAGAAGTTTCTGCACAGAAACAAACACCATAATTAGTGTGAATCAACAACCCTCAAAATGGGAGAGAATTTTTGTTGACTGTGCCTCAGATTGATAACCAGAATACACAGGGAACTCAAGTGGCTTACCTAGAAGAAAATGATTAACCCAATTAAAAGATGGGAAAATGAGCTAAATAAATAACCCTCCAAGGAAGACATATGAACAGCCAAAAATCATATGAAAAAATGCTCAACATCCCTCATTGTAAAGGAGATGCATATCAAAACCACAATGAGATACCACCTAACCTCAGTCAGAATGGTGAAGATTAAAAACAAATAATGATAAGTGTTGGAGGGAATGTGGTGAGAGGGGAACTCTCCTACACTGTTGGTGGGAATGTAGATTGGTCTAGACACTGTGGACAACAATGTGGAGGTTCCTCAAAGACCTTCAAATAGAACTACCATATGATCCAGCAATTCCACTCTTGGGTATCTACCCAGAGGACAGGAAAATGCTCAGTCAGAAAAGCACTTGCACAACCATATTCATTGCAGAATTATCCACAATTGGTAAGACATGGGACCAACTCGAATGTCCACAAACAGATGAATGAATAGAAAAATCATGCCACATATACTCCATGGAATATTATTCAGCCATAAAAAACTATAAGACCCTGGCATTTGATAGAAAGTGGACGAATATGAAAGGTTGGTTGCTGAGTGAAGCAAGTCAGGCTATGAAAGAGAGACAGTGTATGTCTCCACTTAACATATACCAACTGTCTGCACTCTATGGTAGAGACTGAGAAACTGGAGAACATAAAAGCATTAAAATTGTAATGGACACTTTGTAGACACAAAGTGGAAAGAGAGTATGGAAGGAAAAGAACATAGGAAAGAAAAAATTGGGGAAAAAATAGGTAAGACAATTGTGGGACACAGGTAAATTTTATTATCTGTTGATGAGGATGTGTATAGTATTCTCAACTGGGCTGGACTGAGGTGTACATCACGCTTGGTAAAGTCTCTTTATAATATAAATGATGTACAGCAATTGAATATGTGAATAATAATACTAATAATTAAAAACAAAAGTTCTCTGAGCTCTTCTTGTCACAGAAAAGCTGCTGAAAAGGACATACTTCCTTGGGCCAGGCAGGTAGTGTGTGGAGGAAGCTAAGATAAATAAAGCAGGAGCTCAGCTAGTGTGGAGCTTGTCCCCAAAGAGAGCTAGCTGCCAGGGAAACCATCTAAGCCCCATCGGTCCTCCCAGCTCCTGCCTGTGCCCAAAGCCCAGGAATGACCTGAACGCGG
>NW_006209557.1:210097-224918 GCF_000334495.1 Tupaia belangeri chinensis
AGTGTGTTTAATCTCAATTAACACAGAGCAAAATGCCACTCTTGTTCTTGAAATAACAGGTGGAGGAAGCCCAAACTACAGGACTGTGGGCCGGGAAGAGCTGCAGGATGGTAGCACACATTCCCCAGCAGATGCTCAGCGCTTTCGTCAAAAGCAATTTAACAAGGAAGAACTCCCAGTGGCCCACCAAGTGCTTGGTGAGGTTGCCCTGCAGTTTCCAGAAGGATTGATTTGGGTCCCAGGATGAATCCAGGGAGTTCTCACATAAGCCTTGGCTCCAGCCATGTGGTAGAGCGTTTTTATCTATTTGGGGAGAATAAGTGAGAACTCCCCTTTCTTTAACCAAGCCTAACGAGCTGAACAGTACAAAAAATGATGCATGGAAATCCCAGCCTAAACATATACAGTCAAAACCATGTTTGCAACAAAAACAATGTTTTTATTTTTATAATTTTATTCTAAAATTTTAAATATTATTCAGAGCTCATAGACCCAGCCAAAGTTGTGTATGCATGTCCTATGGGAAGGCTTGTCTTCTCTTTGACATGTCCAGGAAAAGGAGTTCTGTAAGATTTTTAGACAGGGAATTTATAAGTAAGTCACATTTATAACTTTTTTCTAAGAAAATATTGAAAGACTATTAAATATCTAATCACCTATCATCACCAGGCATTTATTAATTTCTCATATATATGGAGCCTTCAGAAAGTTCATGGAAAATGTGTATTATGAAAAAAACTATGCAAGGGTTTCAAAATTTTGTACCAAAATAAACTCATACTTTAATTACATTTTTTACTAGCTTTTTGAAGTCCTTGCATATAATAATAAACTCATTTTCCCTCCTTTAATTTTCCCTTCTTATATAAGCATTCTATGGACTGAACTGTGTCCTCCATAATTCTTATGTTGAAATTTTAACCTTCAATGTGTATTTGTAGACAGGGATTTTTGGAGTAATTTAAGATTTAATGAGATCATAAGGATAAGAGTGCGGCCCTAATCTTGTAGAACTGATGGCCTTGTAAGAGCAGGAAGAGATCTCTCTTTCTCTCTTTCTCCTTCTCAGCGCTGGCACAAAGGAAAGGCCACCTTAAGACATGGTGTGAAGGCAGCATCTACAAGCCAGAAAGAGAGTCCTCCCCAGACAGAAGGACTGACACCTCTTTTCAGACTTCCAGCCTGCAGACTGGGAGAAAATAAACGTTGCTTATTTGACTCTCCCAGTTTATAGCATTTAGTTCTGGAGGCCTGAGATGACTAATACAAAGCACAAGTTTGCTTGTTCTGGAGAGGCCCTCTGACTTTATTCTGGAGGCTCCAGTGTCCACAGGAGTGGGTACTGGCCTCCCTGTGCTCTGCCTCAGGTGGCTACAACTGCACCCACGACTTCCTTGACCGCTATGTCTGGTTCTTCCTGTTCTTCCTTGACTCAGAACTTCCCTTGCCAATCTGTTTTTTATTTCTTTGCCTATCTCAAAAAAGGCAATTTCCCAATCTTCCACTAGTTATATTTTATCTGAATACAGTTATTTTCTGTGCAGTGTAATTTACATTTCTAAGTGTGTCCCATGGAGGCCCTTCTCTATGAACACTGCAAAGCATATGGTTGGCAGCAACGTCGATGCAGACTTGAGGTGATTCAAACGCCGCTTTCTTTAAAATGCTTTGAGCAAAGAGCTCATCAGTTGGTCCCATGAGAATGGTGAAGCCAAAAATGGAATCAAGGGTTATAACTCTATCCCTATAGAAGATTGAATTGGACTGGTATGAACTGAATTGAAGAGATGAAAAAAATACAAACTAAAACAGTGTTCTAAAGATTTCTCAAACCTTAGCAAAAGAAAATGGATGCAAAGCTCAGAACAAAGTAGTAAGACCTCATGACATGCTCGTGGGAAGCTCAGTATTCATGGATGTGCATTAAAGAGAAATGACACAGGTGAATGAATGAGGAAAAAATGAGGATTCGAACAGGCTGGAGAAGATACCAGCTTCTCTGTGCATGGGGCAATAGAGCTGTATTTTCCAGGTCGGCTCTACAGGTGAACAACGTCGTCCATGTGAGCCACACCAAAGACAGGGTCAAGATCTGTGAGCTGAGTACCATGGCTTCTTTGACTTTGCTCAGCTCAAGATCCGTGGGAGGTACATTCTCAGAATTCCATCTCTGTGTCACCAAGTTGGTGTGCATGGACTCTTTCCAAAAGGACTCAAACAGGCTGTAGAATATCTGAAATGAAAAATTAGAAAAATCTCATTTTCAATTACTTGAGATCTAAAGAACCATGTTAAATGATAAACATAGGCACCTTACAACTCTGAGTTTGAGCATACACTATTCATGAACTAGGCAGCACCAGACCATGAGAGATATGGGGCTCCATGGAAAGCAGGATGGAAAACTTGTGTAAGGTGTGAGGACAAACAAGGTGAAGAAAAATATTTGCTTCATTGTAGTGGAAATTCCCTGGTGAGAGGTTAGTTGGCTGTTTCAGATAGGCGGTCTTTAGAGGCTAGTTGGTGGTTTCAGACTTCATTTTGTTTCCTAGGCTGTGATCATTTGTCCTCAGTTGGGTGGGGTTTGCTGTGTAGAAGCTCAGGCCCTAGAACCATTTCAGCCTAATCGCTCCTCAAGAAATTCTGTTTTTAACAATGATATTAATCATAGCTAGGAGGCATTGAGAATTTCTACATCAAATCCTGTTCAAAGTCACTGAAGAGCATTGTTTCACTTGAACCTCACAGCAAACTGGTGAGACTGGAGCTGCTATCATGCAGTTTACAGAGAGGACAGTAGATGCACCGAGACATGGAGGACTGTTTGCAAGGGCACGGCGAGGATCTGGTGAGCTGGATGTCCCGGGGCACTCAGTCCAGGGGCTCTGATCTTGACCTTAGTGCAGAAGTGCCTGTCCATGTAACCAAGCTGTCAGTGAGCCCTGAGTCGAATGCCCTGGCAATCCACTTGTCATCCTTGTCCTGACTCCCCATCATTCCCTCCATGGTCATTTTTAGAAGACTCAGCTGAAGCTCTGCCTCTTCTATCTTCGACTTTGTTCCTTTGCTTTGCCATGTTGATAGTGAAGCATTGCTGACGAAGACTCTTTCTGGTTGTTTGGAAGAGTGCTTTGGTGTCCTCCTAGTCACCTAGGTCTCTCCCTCCCCCTCCATCTTTTGCCACATTGGACGCTTTGTATCCTTTTGTTGACCTATAGTCGACCTATAGGGTCTGTCAGAAACCTGGGGTCTGAGGTAACCACTCGGAAGTCCCCAGGGTTCTGCAGAGCTTCTGAGAGAGCTCACTTGGGGAAGGAGAGTTCTGGCAGCTGATGAGGAAGGCCTTGGACATGGGAGGATGAGGAGCTTTGAGTACAGCTGGCCTGCTCACTCCAACGAGTTTCAGGTCTGGTTCCCCAAGGGCAGGGTCCCAAGAGGGTGGGGGTGAGTGAGACCTCCTTCATTGAAACCGTCAGCAGGCTGCAGGTGGGGTGAAGAGGTGGTGAGAGGGCAGGTGGAAGGAACAGCCCCCTCTCATGCTGTGCCTGTGCCTGTCCCACCCCACGTGGGGCCTCCTTGCACTTCGCATTAGGGGCTCCACCACTTGGTTCAGTGCCAGTCATCATAGGTCCAGTTGTGTTCTTTTGTCCTCCTTCCAAAACAGCCTTCAAACCCCAGAATGTGACCTATGACGTTACTTAGAAATAGGGTCTTTACAAAGGTAATCCAGTTAGAATAAAGTGGCTAGGCATCCTTATTAAAGGAAGAAAAGAAAATCTGTGCACAGAAACACTCGCACAGGGCGGAGGCATTGAGGAGGAAGGCAGAGGTCGGCACGGGGCAGCCACCAGCTGCGGAACACCCAGGGTGGTCAGTGACCACCAGAAGCTGGGGAAAGACCTGCGTCTGCTTCTCTGTCAGGGCCTCCAAGAGGCTGATCCTGCTCGAGCCCTGATCTCGGACCTGTAGACCTGGGAGGTGATAAACATCTTGTTTGAGTTCCAGTTTGCAGAACCCACCCCACCCCAGGTAATTTATTTCTTTCTCTCTCTCTCTTTCTCTCTCTCTCTCTTTACATTTAATTATTGTACATCTTCACAGCATACAAAATGAACTTTCCCAGGATAAATACACCACATAGTAGTCCAATCAAAGATATTACCATACATATTATCATCAACAGATAATTTTTAATTTTTTTGTCCGTTAAATGTTTTGCTTTGTTCCCCCTTGATTCCCTCCCTCCCACCCCACCATTGCTTACCCTCTTCTCACACTGTCTCTAGTATCCACAGTTGCTCTCCATGCTCTTATTTTCTTTTAAAAGAATTAATTAAATAATTTCAATTTGCTATAGGACACATGTACTCATGGGGGGGGAAGAGAGAGAGAGAGAGAGAGAGAGAGAGAGAGAGAGAAGCAAGCCTTCAGGTTTGGGACTCAAACAACAGTTGACCAAGTGGGAGTTCAGTGCCCTAACCACCACACTACCTGCTGGTCCCTCTCCATGCTTTCATACCTTCCAATCTTTCAGTTTCTGCTACAGAGTGCACATATTTGGTATATATTAACTGGGAACATACAATGCCTCTTTTTCATAGTCTGGCTTGCTTTCCTTAGCATTAAATCTTCCATATTCATCCACTTTCTATCAAATGTCAGAGTCTCATTGTTTTCTATGGCTGAGTAGTATTCCATAGTGTATATGTGCCACACTTTTTCAACCCATTCACCTGTCCTTGGACATTTGGGCTTATTTCATGTCTTAGCAATTATGAATAATGCTGCAATAAAGATGGATGTGCAAGCGTTTTTCTGAGCATATTTCTATCCTTTGGGTAGGTACCAGGAGTGGAATTGGTGAATCCATCAATGGTAATTCTCTTTGCAGGTTTTTGAGACACCTCCACATGCTGCGGTCCTTTGTTACATAGCCTAAGAAAGCTGGTCACTACAAGTAGGGCTGCCTCCATGCTCAGAGTGAACAGTGCATAACCTGCCATGTGGGGAGAGAGTCACGAATCCTCTCCTCTTGCGGTAGGAAGGGGTGGGCACTGGTGGCTCCCATCCCAGCTATCTTGAGGGCAGGACAAGAGGGTAAAGGTGTGAGGCCTGGGGGAGGCAGGATCTTGGTGGTTTCTAGGTTGACCGTGGACACCACAGTGGCACTCCTGGATAAGGGGGTCATGGGAGCGGTCACAGTGGGAGTGTCCTGTGATGCTTCTTCCAAACACATATAGAACCCTAAGGACCTCCACTCCTAATGGGAACTGGGGACTGTATGAGGCTAGATGTCTTCAACCAGGAGCAAGAAGGTTGGAAGGACTTGCTAAAGTAGCGTGACAAGCTGTTTTCTGCACAGCTGTGGGACACAGAGGGCTTCAGTCTGCAAGGGAGGCACTGTCTCCTTTCAACGAACTTGGCGAAGGGATGGACACTCTTGTACACAAAGGAGGGGCTGTGTCGGGTGAGGTCGTGCGGTTTTTAGACTTTGGAGAGTGCACTGGAAGGAAAGCCAGAGTCCTGAATTCTACCCTGCAGATTCCCAGTAACTCCGAGCACCTGCACAGCCATGCCAAGCCCCATTCACTCAACTGAGGATGCCTGCTTCCGCATCGCACATAGTTGGCAAGTCATGCTCACGAGACTTCAGTGACACCCTCCTCGCACCATAGCCCACCCTTAGTGCTAGTAAGACACGGGCATGAAGGGGCCTGCACCTCTCCAGCAACTTCTACATCCCGTCTGCTTAGCCGGACTGAGACTCTGCACTGCTGGCTCTCAGGGGACTTTCACAAGAATCTGCAGCCTCCCATGACAGAGAGCAGGTGGGGAGCTCAAACAAAGGCAGGAGTTAGTGCCACTGAGATGGCAAAGCCAGTGTCCAGGGCCACAGCCAGACCTGAGAGGCTCCCATCGACAGGCGGGTAGCCTTGAGAAGCAGCCAGTGGCCCCGCTGAGTGCTGGGAGGGACCTGCCCATCGTAACCATTGCAGCTGGTCTCTTGTGCCTTCCTGGAGAGTAAGGTGTGGTTTGCAACCTTTGAATCAGGTGGCTTCTTCTTGGGCATCCCCAGTTCACCCTGCATCTTCCTCTCCTCTCGGCTGTGGGTCTGGGCATGTGCTGGCTCTGACTTCTAGCAGCCATGGAGGGCTGCCCTGAGGTTCCTGTGCTCTCAGTCTTGCTCACAGCCACCAGGCCCTTCTGTGTGGGGACCCGCTGGGAGAGCTTGTCTGTGGGCTGCTCTTGGCAGGGCACTGGGAGCCAGATGAGGCTGCCCTGGGTGGAGTGAATAGCACGCTGTTGGGAAGAGCAGTCTCATAGGCATGGTCTTTTGACCTCTGCTCAACTACGTAAGAATGGTGCATGGCCTGGGACACTTCTGTACTAGGAATGGAGTCCTCAGAGACTCAACAGGTCCCTCACTTTGTAGGTCGCAGTCAGCATGCACTCGTGTGTTCTGCTTGAGCATGTGCTGCATGACAGCTGTCCGACTCCCTGGCTCTGTCTGTCCTGTGGATAGAGGACGGGCACTTTGGCTGCAGCACTGAGGGATGTGTGTGGCCAATGTCCTTGTGCTGGCTGCCAGCAGGGACCCCCTGGCCATAAGGAAGGATGTCACTACCGCAGCTGGCCTGTGTGCGCCTTCTCTGGGTAAGTAAGGTGTGGTTCCATGTGTGTTTGAGTGTCTGTGTGTTTCTTGGTGACTGTGATAGCAGGATACAACCCGTAACACCCAGGGAGGCCACATCCAAGGGCCATCAGCAGGTGGTATCCACGGCAACTGGGTGATGGGGTATGTTGGTCCCAAAGACCACATCATGGTATGCCCCTTCACAGCTTTGCTAAGAGCCTAGAAAATTACCGATGGGTCTAAATTTAGTTTTCATTACATGGCCAAAAGCTATAAACTGCCCAGATGTCTCCTGGGAACAAGCAACAGATGCTGTTTCCATGCCCAGAGGTGGGAGGCATAGTGCAGGGCGGTGTTGGGGGCTGGTCTCCCATCACGGGGAGTGCCCGGGGCTTGGCGCTCTGCTCCCACCTGACACCACTGTCCTGCCCATCACCTCCACCCTCGGGTGACCAAGAGCAAAAGGACAGCCTAGATGTGAATGTGGACAGCAGTGAGCGCCCCTGCAGGCTGGGACTGGCTAGCTCCAGTCGACAAGGGCCCTTCCGGTCCTTCTCCTTTCCCCTGGGGAGGCCAGGAGGAGAGGGGCACACTGGCAGCTCCAGGGAGGCCCCACTCTCCCCAGACTGCAGACGTCGTGGAGTCATCCTCCCTCTGCACCCCACGATGAGGTTAAGTGGCAGTGGGCATCTCTCTCCAACAGCTGCCATTACTGCTGGCGATCTGTCTTGGTGCAGCCAGGCAGCTCCCTCCCCGTTAGCTGCCAGAAATGTCCGTCCTTCATTTCCAGCCCCTTGAGCTACTGATTCATAAATGTCCTTAGGCTACCAGTCGAACCCTCCAGGTTTGGACTTCAGGGGTGTCGAGGGAGGCCAGGGTATTCTCTGTATCTTCAGATGTATTATTTTGTAGTTTTGCTCCAGGGAAGTTGTGTCTACATGAACCTAATAACACCAACTCCTAGTAGAGACGAATATCCATAATTATCTAGTTACAGTTTTATGGCTGTCCTAGGGTATTTTTTAGGAAGCAGACTCTGAGGGCTCGTGGAGGAATTATTCCAGCCTCTCTTCTCAGCCGTGGATGCTGTCTTCTCAATGTCTTCACATCTCTGGGTGTGCGTCTGTCTCTGTAAAATTTCTCATTTTTATAAAGCCAGCAGTTGCTATGGTTTTAATGCATTCCACCCCCTTTCCTCCAATTCACTTATTGAAATCCGATTAGTCAGTGAAGGTGTGGAAGTGGAGGCTCAGTTCGATTACAGTGCTGAAAGGTGGAGCCTTTGGGGAAGCTATTGGCATGGGATAAGCCCGTTAGGGTGGGGTGCCCTGAGTGAGTCCTGGTGGCTTTATAAGGGGATGCATATGTGCACACCGACATGTATACGTGCACACCGACTTGCATACGTGCATACCGACATGCATACGTGCACACCGACTTGCATACGTGCATACCAACATACATATAGGCTTGTGTGCTGTGGTGTTCGTCTCTGTCCTTGCCGTGTGAGCCTGGCACCACCTTGGGACTTTGCAGAGAGCTCCCACCATCAAGAAGGCCCTCAGCAGATGTGGTCCCTGACCCTTGGACCAAGCTTTGAGCCACATGGACCTCCACAAGTTACCCAGACTCGGGTATTTTTAGAAACACAATGCACTGAAATGCCAGTCAGATCAAATTAGGTCCCACCCTAAGGACTTCACCTAAGCCAATTACATCCAAAACAACCTCATTCCAAATAAGATCATTCTAGGCACCAAGGACTAGGACTTCAACGTATTTCGTAGTAGACAAAATTCAGCCCGTCACACCCAGGGAGGCCACATCAAAGAGTCATCAGCAGGTGGTATCCACGGCAACTGAGTGAGGGGGCATGTTGGCCCCAAAGACCACATCATGGTATCCCCCTCCACAGCTTTGCTAAGAGCCTAGAAAATTCCTGATGAGTCTAAATTTAGTTTTCATGATGTGGCCAAAAGCTATAAACTTTGTCAAATTAAATAAACTCTTTTTCAGTGTAACATTGACATTTATCCCGCCATCTAAAAGGGATATAACATAAAAGCGCATATTAAGTCAATCAGTTTCATATTTATTTGAATTTATACATTTTTCTTCTTTCACTCCTGATTTGGGCTTTTGGAATCATTTTTTGTTCTCATTCCTTGTAATATAAAATTTCCCATCATTTACTTGACATACTTTTCTTAAATACACAAGACCTTATCCTAAAAACAATTTTTATGTTAAAGATGATTTTTTAACTGTAATAAAACCGAGATTACTATTAATAGACTATCTTCAAATGACTATTTTGTAAAATTTTCTGAGGAAATCACTTATAACCAAATTATTCTAAGACCTTATTAACTGGAATGTCTAGGTAAGGGTTAAGACAGATGCCTTTTTATCAAATTCTACTCCGTTTGACTGTCTTAGTCTGCTACTGCATTGCTGACAAAAATATCTGATGCTAGAGGGCTCATTAGAAGACCAGTTTATTCTGCTCATGGTTGGGGGTAGGTTTGGGACCACCTTCTCCTGCGTCTAAAACAAGATGGCGGGCAGAGCCTCAGGCAGAGAGGCTGTCCATGTGTTTCTTTCTGTTCCCATCTCCTTTACTTTTTTTGTCGTCTTTACTTTTTTTTCAAAACAGAATCAAAAGTAGGTGTATCTAACCATACTCAGCCCATAACACAGCAAATGGTGACTAGAATAGTAATTCATGCTATGGCTTTCTTAAAGTGGCAATGGAGAATTTGGTCAAAGGAAGGCAGAGGAACTTTGTCTTGTAAGAATTAGAACTAGGTCCTCCATAACCAGCTGGCTCAGTGTTGTATCCATGGTTAGAAATGCACATGAGAGCCATGCCCAGGATCTTCTAGATCCTTCCTTTAAGTTCTGGGTCAGCTGTGGCCACGATGTAGCACTTGTACTGAGTAGCTCTGTTCTAAGCAATCTCTGCTGTGAGTGCATGGCAGTCACTGGATCCTGGGTCTAGGGCAATTCTCAGAACCACTTAACACTTTTGCCTCAATTTCTCAGTTTCGGCCTTTGCATGGTCAGTCACGCTAGGGACACTCCTGGCGTACAGACAGTCCACTGTTGACTGCACTAAGTCCCATTCGTATTTAATAGAGAAGTTGATAAAGTTGATAGCAACCAGGATGTGGTGCTTTATGTTGGAAGGATAAGCAGGAAGGGAGTTGGGGACTTCTCGTTCCTTCAGCATACTAGGATCTTTCTTTTCAGTTATTATTTTTATTTATTTATTTATTTATTTGCTCTAGGGTTTGTGCTTGCCAGAAAGACATAGAGAGATCGAGAGACAGAAAGTGAGAAATCACCCTCCGGGGGGATGGCCACACCATGATCCCTCTCCCCCATTCTCCTCTTGGGACTTAGGGCATGCACATACACGTGCCTGGCCTGAGTCTTAAGCCGCCGGGTCCAGGACTGGAACTGTGGTAGACTACTTGGGAGTCCAGCAGTATAACCATTAGGCCATCTGCTGGTCCCTATTTTTAGGTTTTAATCCATCGTCTCTATTAAGTCGGCACTAAGTCAGTCACCTCTGAGACACCTCTGAGACACCTCTGAGACAGCGTTTTTTCCGTGGTTGCGTACTTCCTTGCTTTCTTTTGCTTATCCATGCTCATGCGACATTCTTGTTTTATCCTTTTCTTTTTTTTTTTAAGAGAGATTTTTGCTATAGGGCACATGCACTTGCTAGAGACAGTGAAAGACAGAGAGAGAAAAAGTGAGAAATCACCCCTGGAAGGATTAGCACACTGCAATCCCTTTTCTTCCATTCTCCTCTTGGGATTTTGGTCAGCTATGCACACGTGCCCAGCCTGAGTTTCAAGCTGCTGGGTCTAGGATTCAAACTACAGTCAGTCATATGGGAGTCTAGCACTACAACCACCATACCACCTGCTGGCCCTCTCCTTTCCCTTCTTATAAACCCACAAGAACCCAATCATATGGGTCCTGCCCTAATAACTACCACATCCAAAAGCCTACCTAGGATACTACAGGGGAATCAAATTTTCAACGAACACCTTTATAATGCCACCAAGTCCCAACACATGGTTTTCTTTTTTCTTTTCATTTCTTTTTTTTTTTTTTTGTGGGCGGGAGAGGTTTTGGCTACAGGGCACGTGCACTTGCCAGAGAGAGACAGAGAGATAAAAAGCAAAAAATCACCCTCCAGGATGGCCATGCCACAATCCCTTCTCCTTTCTCCTCTCAGGATCTGGGGCTAGCACGCACATGCACCCGGCAGGAGTTTTAAGCCACCGGGTCCAGGACTCGAACTGCAGTCGACTATGTGCCATTACGCTAACTGCTGGTCCCCCAACACATGAATTTTTGGGAGACATCCAAACCATAGCACCTGCGTAGCAATAAGTTATAACTAAACACAGCGGTGAAAACACAGAATGAAGAGTTGAGGAGATGAGTTCAAATCCCTGGCCCATTCACTCACTGAGGCTCTTGTGCAAGTATTGCCAGCTTGTCTCTGCACATTACATCACATCTGTTGGCCAATGGTGAGACCAAAGGCCCAGGTGGTGGGTGTTTAGTGAAGGTGGGGGATGGGGAGGCTGTACTGATTCTCGAGAACATCCACACGTGGTTGCCACAGCTGCACCTGCAGAAAGCACGTCAGACGGCCATTGCTGTCCATTCCAATGTGCTGTTCAGAGTATTGCAGCCAGAGAACCCCACAGTGGTCAGAGCTTTCTACCCTAGCTCATCCTGGCACTAGGTCCACAATGGGTGTGTTGTACAGGGCAGCGTGTTGTACATGCAGTAGGCCTGGAGAGGCCTTAGCAGGTCTATGGTGCTCTCCAAGTCACCTTTGTTCTCTGCTAAAGGTCCATTTTCTCTTACCTGGCCAGAATTTACTTTTTAGGACTTTCCATAGACTTAGCAGATACCCAACTCAAGGAAATGAGTTCTTGGGGGGACATCATGCCGAGGCTACATCAAAGCATAGATAATACAGGAAGAGGGGCACTGTTAAACAGCTTGGCTTGCTCGCATCATTCAAAGATATCATAGCTTTAAATGCATTACTTCTATACAATCGTGGGACACAGGAGAACTAAGTTTTATTTTGGGCAATAGAGATGGTACATAAGAAGGGGCTTCCTTAGAAAAAGGGAAACTGGGGAAGGAAGGGCCAACCTGAGAGTCCCAGGTGCCCACATCAAAGGAGGACATGGACGTGGTGGAGGAGTTGGGGTGAGGCGGGGAGTGGGCCCCAGAGGTCTTCCCAATTCTACGCAGGGCTCTCTTTCTTGGGTATGCAGCAGGAAACAGGGTAACACGTGTGGTTTTCCTGAACACATGAATTTCTTTTCTTTAACTTTATTTATTTATTCATTTGTTTACTTTAATTTGACCAGAGAAAGACAGAGTGAGAGAGAGAGAGAAAGTGAGAGAACAAGTCATCAGGTCTGGGACTAGAACTGCAGTTGGCCATATGGAGTCCAGCACCTTTAACCACCATGCCACGTGCTGGCCCCCCAAACATGAATTTCTTAATGTAGTTATCATACTAGTGCCATTTATTGATATTCTATTAATACATACTTATATTCATTTTGTATACTTTTGCACATTTAAACAAGAAAAATAGAGACTTTAGCCTTCAGGGTCGTCCTCCCACTGCCGAGGGGAAAACTCTGACTTGTGTTAAGATGACTGTTCCTTAATTTTCTTTTCAGATGGGTGCTTGGCTATACTCCTAATGTCTTCTCTGCAATCGGCTTTCTCATTCTTTTCAATATGGACAGGTTGAGAATATCCCAAGTGTTTAAATTCTGCTTCCTTTCTGATGAACAAGTCTATCTTTAAGTCATTTATCTCTTCTTGGGTTTTAATGTATGCAGTCAGGAAAAGTTAAGCCTCACCAACATTTTGTTTAGAAATAGCTTCAACCAAATACCAAATTTCACTTGAAAATTGTACTTTCAGCAAAAAACTAGAATATGAACTCAGTTCAGCCAAGTTATGTGCCACTCTATAATAAGGACTGGCTTTTCTTCAGTTTCCAATAATACTTTCTCATTTCTCCCTGAGCCCTCATCAAAATTAAAAAAAAATTAAAGAGATATTTTTGCTATAGAGTATGTGTGTTCACTGGAGACACAGAGAGAGACAGAGGGAAAGAAAGTGAGAAGCCACCCTCCAGCAGGGATGGCCATGCTATGATCCCTTGTCCTCCATTGTCCTCTCGGGATTTGGGGCGTGCACACACACACATTCAGTATGAGTTTCAAGCTGCCAGGTCTGGGTCTTGAACTGTAATCGATTATGTGGGACATCAGTGCCTCTACCACTATGCCACCTGCTCGCGCCCCAGAATGGCTTTTTTCTATCATTATTTCTACCAGCATTCTGTTCAGGATTACGTAGTTATTTTCTAAGAAGATTTAAGTTTTCTTCTCAGTGCTCCTCTTTTCTCTCCACTATTTATCACCTTAAAAGAATAAATCTTATGTCTTCCTAAATTCATATATTGAAATACTAACCTCCAATGTAACAGTATTGGGAAGTGGGGGCCTTTGAAGACTGATTACATCATGGGGAAAGAACACGTATATTGAGATTAGTGCCCTTATTAAAAGCTCAGAAAATTTTCTTCATCTTCTGCCACACTAGGACACAGCAGGAAAGCACCACCTGTGAGTCAGGGAGTCAATTCTCATCAGATATTGAGTGGACCACTGTGTTTGCCTGTGGCTCCTAGTGCCTGCTAAGGAAGACCCACTAACCTGACTGTGTTTAGTAGAGATCCCCCTATGTTCTGTCCCACCACTCAGTCATGTTCCCCTTCTTCCATGGGCCTTGGGTGATTTAGAAGACAGTTGTTACTCAAAGGGTGTTAATGGAGCCTTTTAACTTGGAGACTGGGATTGTTCAGCATCCAGTGTTTGCTAACACCTTGATCTTGAACTTCTTAGCCTCCACAAATGTGGGAAACAAATTTCTATTATTTATAATCACCCAGTCTATAATATTTTGTTAGAATAGGCTGAACTAAGATACCCCCAAAGGCTTAGCTCCAAATACTATTACATTGTGAGTTATATTTCTTTTTATTTTAAAAATTAATTAATTAATTAATTAATTAATTAATTTTAATTTGACCAGAGAGGGGGGAGAGAGGGAGAAAGAGAAAGAAAGAGAGAGAGAGAGAGCAAGCAAACTGCCAAATCAGGGACTTGAACTGTGGCCAGCCATGTGAAAGTCCAGCACCTTTAACCACCATGCCACCTGCCAGCCCTGGGGGTTATATTTCTATGTATTTAATTTGGGGAGGATACATTTTATATCTAGCATAAATTAAGGGAAAAATATTAAATACATTCAGCAGTTACTGAGTTCTTCGTCCTTAGGATTTGTCTTTGTTGCTAGAACTACCCTTTGGTTCTACCTGTCTCTCTAGCATACGCCTTCAGTGACTGAGTCCTAAAGTTATCCAATGCTTACAAAGTCCAAATAGTCTGAACTTTTGTACAAAAAAAATTTCCATTTTCAAAAACACAGGTCTGGTCGTATTGTCAAAGCAATCATGTGCAAAAAGAGTGGAGTGGGAGGTATAACACTCCCTGATCCCAAGATATACTATAAAGCTGTGATAATCAAAACAGTATGGTATTGGCACTAAAGCAGACATGTGGACCAAAGTAATAGAATAGAGACCCCAGAAATAAACACCAAAGCTTACGCCAACTGATTTTTGACAAAGGATACCAGTCAATCCATTGGGAATAAGAAAACCTATTCAGTAAATGTTGCTAGAAAAACTGGGCATTCATCTGCAGAAAGATAAAACTGAACCCCCATCTTTCACCATTAACAAAAGTCAACTCATAATGTATCAAACATATGAACCTAAGACCTCAAACTATAAAACTACTGGTGTAAAATACGGGGGAAACTCTGGGAGACATTGGAGTAGGCAAAGATGTCTTAAATAAGACTCCCAAAGCATCGGCAATAATCCCTAAAATAGATGAGTGGAATTATATCAGACTAAGAAGTTTCTGCATAGAAAAGGACACAGTAACAAGTGTGAATCGAAAACCCTCAGAATGGGAGAATATTTTTGTAAAATATGCCTCAGACAAGGGACTGATAACCAGAATACACAGGGAACTCAAACACCTTAGG
>NW_006209557.1:225793-237173 GCF_000334495.1 Tupaia belangeri chinensis
TTTTTTTGAGAGGTTTTTGCTATAGGGCGCGTGCACTCGCCAGAGACATAGAGACAGAAAGTGAGAAATCACCCCCCAGGAGGGATGGTCATGCCGCAATCCCTACTCCTCCATTCTCCTCTCGGGATCTTGGGCACACACGCACATGCACCAGGCGTGAGTTTTAAGCCACCGGGTCTGGGATGCAAACCGTGGTCGACTACATGGGAGTCCAGCGACATAGCCATTACGCTGACTGCTGGTTCCCATGATGTGTATAGTATTCTCAACTGGACTAGTCTGAGAGGTATTTCGTGTTGGGTAAAATCTTTTTACAAGCAAAATGATAGTGATTGAATGTTTTTAAAAAACTGGAATAATAATAATAATCTGGAAAAAAATAATGAAAAGCTATTTGATGATGATGGGCATTTTAATGTCTGTATTGACTGATATGCATGGTATTCCTTCTGGAAAAAGAAGTGTAATACACTGTAAAGTTATATGTGATTCAATGTAATATAAACAAGAGTATGATAATAATAAAAAAAGCATGGATCTGGGATCTGCTCCTCTTAAATGCATCTCCACTGGCTCTCATCTCTCCTGGGGCAGCAGCTGTGAGCTCCAGGATGTACTGGTAAGCAGCAACAAGACCTGCTGTGCTGGAGAGGCCTGTTCTTGTCTTTTCCACAGCCTCGTTGCACGCTCTCTCCACAATTACCTTACCAGTTTCCTTCAGATTTTTAAAAATGTTTTAGTTAGAGTTGCCTGATTCTTGGACAATTCAGAGAAAGTTTTTTGCAAGCTTGCTCTGAGTCAGGAGTAGTGGAAGGTGAGAGAATAAAAGGATGAGTAAATCTGGCACTTGCTCTCACAGTGCACAAGCCTCAGAAGGCAGGACGGTGTGTGTTCCCATGTCACTGGGGAGAGGTGTGACTCACACCTCATTGCAATCTCAGCTGCTGAACAAGCCCAGTCTCCAAGCAGAAAAGCACCATTAGCACTCTTTGGGTAACATCAGTATTATAAAGCACTCAAGACCCATGGAAGAGGGGAACATGAATGAGAGGTGGGATGAAAAAGAAGAGACTCTCTGCTAACTACAGCCAGGTTAGTGGTCTGCCTCAGCAGGTGATAGAAGCCACAGGTAAACACAAATGGTTTGGGATGGCAGGTGGCATGGTGGTTAAGAGCACTCTATTTCCACATGGTCTACTGTGGCTCAAGTCCTGGACCTGAAGATTTGCTTTCTGACTTTCCCTCTCTCTCTTTTGCTCTCTCTCTCTCTCTCTGTCCCTCTCTGGCCAAATTAAAATAAATAAATACAGTTAAAATAAAATAATTCTTTAAAAAACAACCACAAATGATCTACTCAATGAGCTGTCCCTTCTGAAACAGTGTGAAGATTTAGAACACTAATACTCAGAATATACTCAAGACATCTGGGAAGAGGTATTAGGCTTATAGATGATATTGAGGACTCATGAATATAGGACTAGAAAAGGTATGGCAAGTAACCATGACAGTTAGTTAATTTCCTCTACAGAAAAAGAGTTCAAAGACCCATAGGCAAACAGGTGTGGATACGAAGAGGTGCATGGAATATCTGTTTTAGATGCTTTGTGCCTCTGAGGAACCAGCTCACAGAGAAGGTGCAGACAGGGCTCCTAAGATCTGTACTTTTGAATGATAGGATTGAATATTCCATTTATAGCAGCATGACTGGAATCCTCTCCGAATCTTGGCATTGTGACAGCCCAGGATATTTAGAAAAAGAAACAATTTGCTCCGTTATCACAGAGGAAATGACAGCACTTTTCTCCCATGTGTGGCTCTTGGCCAAACACTCTGGTGCGATCTTATAAAAGTATGTCAGATCTTTATAAGATCAATTCACAAGAAATAATTACAATTTTTAATTATTCCATGGCTATAATTCCCCTATTATTTAGCTTGAAGATTAAAAGAAAGACCTGAGGAAGATGCTATTTTATCAAATACCAAAGAACAAAGTTGAGAGAGTTAATGCTTTACAACTCTCGATGCTGGGGAATGCCAGGTGCTGAGGGTGACCAGCAGCTTGCTGTGGGGACAGCAATTGCACAGATTCTGGCGACCAAACTGGTGAACTGAAGCTATTTCATCATGCCAAGGAACTTTGCCATCTCGATCATCTCTCAATCTCTGTTCTTCTATTCCTTCTCCTTGGAGCTGTCCCCCTGGTACTCGGAATACTGACTTCTTCTTTTTTTTTTGTTTTGGTTTGTGGCAGTCTGACCCTAGAATCTCTCAGCAGGACATCTATTCTTCGCTCAGTGGTGTATAATCTATTCTTAGCTCAGTGGTGTATAACAAAGGACACTATGTCTGCAGGCAGAGGAATCTGACACAAGGTTTTCTCTTTTCTTGCTGTAAGCAAGTGTCTTGTTCTACCTAAAATTTCAGTTTTCTTATCTGTAAAGTGGGAGTAATTACAATCACACGTCTTCCTTAAAGAGTTGTTTATTCAGCTCATTTTCCCATCTTTTAATTGGGTTAATCATTTTCTTCTGGGTAAGCTGCTTATATTCCCTGTGTATTCTTGTTATCAGTCCCTTATCTGAGGCATAATTTATAAAATTTTTTCCCATTCCAAGTGTTGTCAATTCACAATTCTGCTGTGCGAGAACTTCTTAATGTGATATAATCCCACTTGTTTATTTTGGGGATTATTGCCTGTGCTTTTGGGGTCTTGTTTAAGAAGTTTTTGCCTACCCCAAAGTCTCCCAGAATTTCTCCAATATTTTCAACCAGTAGTTTTATAGTTTGAGTTCTTTGGTTTAGAGTTTTGATCTACTTTGAGTTAATTTATGTTGATGGTGAGAGATAGGGGTTGAGGTTCATTTTTCCATGCGTAGATACCCAATTTTTCCAACACCTTATGCTAAAGGAGTTTTCCTTTTCCCACTGGATTGAGAGGTACCCTTTGTCAAAGATCAGTTGGCTGTATGTTTTGGGGTTTTATTTCTGGGGTCTCTACTCTGTTCCATTGGTCCTCATGTCTAGTTTTGTGTCAATACCATGCTGTTTTGATTAACGCAGTTTTGCAATATATTTTGGGGTAAGAAGTGATATGCCACCCACTCCACTCTTTTTGTGTAGGATTGCTTTGGCAGTATGGGGTCTCTTATGGTTCCAGATGAATTATATGATTGTTTTTTCTAGACCTGCAAAGAATGTCTCTTGTAATTTTATAGGCATTGCATTAAATATATAGATTAACTTGTGCAGGATAGCCATTTTGATTATATTAATTCTCCCAATCCTGGAACATGGGATGTCTTTCCACTTTTTTTGTGTCATTTTTTACTTCTTTTTAAAGATTTTCTTAGTTTTTCTTATAGAGGTCTTTGACTTCCTTGGTTAGTTTTATTTCTACTTATTTTATACTCAACATCCCTCATCATAAGAGAGATGCAGATCAAAACTACAACGAGATGCTACCTAACCCCAGTCAGAATGGTGAAGATTAAAAAAAAATTGACAAGTGCTGGTGGGGATGTGGCAAAAGGGGAACTCTCCTACATTGTTGGTGGGAATGTAAATTGACCCAGATACCATGAAGAACAATATAGAGGTTCCTCAAAGACCTTAAAATAGAACTACCATATAATCCAGCAATTCCACTCCTAGGTATCTATCCAAAGGACAGGAGAGCACTCAATCAGAAAATACATCTGTATTTATTGCGGCATTATTCACAATTGCTAAGACATGGAACCAATCCAAATGTACACAAACAGATGAATGGATTGAAAAAGTGTGGCTCATATACTCCATGGAATACTATTCAGCCATAAAAGCAAGACCCTGGTATTTGGTAGAAAGTGGATGAACATGGAAGATTTATGGCTGAGTGAAGCAAGTCAGGCTATGGAAGAGAGACATTGTATGCCTCCACTTAACATATACCAACTGTCCACACTCTATGGTAGAGATTGAAAGACTGGAGGACATAAAAGCATTGAAAATTGTTATGGACACTAGGTACATGGTATAAGGAGAGTGGGAGAGGGGAAGAGTATATAGGAAGGGGAATCTGGGGAAAAAATAGAGAGGTAAAACATTTGTGGGACACAGATATGGTTTATTACCTGTTGATGATGACTTGTATAGTATTCTGAACTGGACTAGTCTAAGGTAAAGTCTGGGTAAAGTCTCTCTACAATCTAAATGATGTGTAGCAATTGAATGTATAAATAATAGTAATAATCATAATAATGAAAAAAAGAGAAAAAAAACCCTCACAGGATTGCATTTACAAACTACCTGTTGCTTTTCTGAACTCCATTCAGTACCAGAACATCCCTCCCCACCCACATGTGCTGGAACCTTCTCAGATATTCCCACTCAGGAGGGATCCAGTGTGGGTTGAAGTTTTCAGAAACATCCTAGCATGGAAAGGTATTCTGCTCTAGAGATCCTCAGGATTGTAGCTTCATGGAGATCTCACCTACTGGAAGAGTAGAGAGACTCTGGAGAGCTGGGAGAGGGACCCATTCCCTGAGCACCCACAGACATGGCACATTCGTTCTTGAAATTAAAAGGCTTAAGTTCCATTGGTCCTCAGAAAAAACCATCCTGCTGAGAAGTCCACTGGCTTCAAGCTTAGGACTGACAAGGTAAAGATTTTAAATTTTACTAAAATAATAACTAAGCTATATTTTCAGTAAAACAAGAGGTCACCTCTTCGGTATCCCAACAGAAACTGCTATTATTTCCTTATAATTTGGTAAATTACTTTAACAGTTGGAATACAAAATAGATAAACTAATTGTAACTGAAATAATCCACAGACACACAGAGACAGAGAGAGACAGATAGAGAGAGGGGGGATCTAAAGAGAAATACTCAAGGAAAGTTTCTCTGGGGGACATCCTTATTCTAGTTTATAGAAACTAAAAGGATTCACCAGAACAACTGTCCTTGGAATCTGGTAAAGCTTTGGACTCCAGCTTAGTTGGCATAGTCCAGTCTGGATTTCTGAAATTTGGTGGGAAAATCGAGTGAGAGTAGCAGCAGCTCAAATTTCTTGTATTACGTACCTGTGGGGAGGGGTCAGCCAAATCACTTTACCTCTCCAGATAGTCCTGCCAGGCTGGACCAGGCTTGATTGATCTTGGCAGGACACCCTCACATGAATTGGGTGGGGACGGGCCAGTCCAGCATGGCCTCTCCTGACAGCTCTCATTCCCATGGCCTCTCATGCATTAGCAGGTGAGGGCGGCCTTTTGTTACATTTGGCTGTTGGAACTAAGAACGAAGATAATTGGGTACTGGTCTTAGACTGGCCCACCATGGCTCTGCCACACCCTTTGAAATCACAAGGGCAGTCCGGATTCAGAGTGGGGAAAATATTTCCACCTCTGAGGAAAGAAGTTAAAAATCCTCTTGCAAAAAAGAATAGATACAGACAAGGAAATAATGGCGGCAACTTTGGTAAGCAATCCGATATAAAAGCCCAACCAAAACCCAGACAAAAATGAATGTCTGGGTCACTGTTCAGAATTGAGAGGGGGCAAATTCTGGTCATACCTGATGAATGGCTGGCCTCTGACATGTTTCCTCTTTTCATGGACTGACTTTATTCCTTTCCTGAGTCAAGACCATAGCAGAGCTCCCTTGGCATGTAGATTTGCTCTTCTATCTGGTTCCGGGAATGGCTCCTGGTACCTTGTTGTAGGACAGGTGGACAGGAAGAAACTGTGTGGCCTTTTCCTCAGATGCAAATGGAGTACAGATCAGCTTCCCCTGACATCATTATGACCAAATGCCCCTTCTGCTCTGAGTGGGTCTGGAGTTCCATGTGGCCCATAGAGCAGAGGTCCCAGCCCTTTTGGCACTAGGAAGTGGTTTCATGGAAGACAATTTTTCCATGGACTGGTGGGCTAGGGAGTGGTTTGGGGATGATTCGAGCATTACATGTACTGTGCATTTTATTTCTGTTATTATTACATTGTAACGTATAATAAATAATTACATAACTCATCTTCACACAGAATCAGCGGGAGCCCTGAGCTTGTTTTCCGGCAGCTGGACGGTCTCACATGGGGCTCCTGTGAGAAGCTACTGCTGCAGGCCTGACAGGAGGTGGGGCTCAGGCAATGAGTCCCCATGGAGCGGCCGTGAATACAGATGCACTTTGGTCACTAGCCCACTGCTCACCTCCTGTAGTGTGGACCAGGGTTTGGGGGCCCCTGCCACAGTGAACCGCAGTGGTCCCAATCTACTGAAATACAACCCCAATACAGGCTCGGCTTTTCCCAGACGTTGTAAGGACTCAGGGATGTCCTTGGAGACTCAGTTTATTAAGGGGTAATTGATGACCTTCCCCCAGGGCAGGCTGCAGACCTACTGTGAGGTCTCTCCAGTTTTTGACCCACGTTGATCTGGAGTCAACCTATGGACTAACACTACCTTGAGTGTCTCCTTTGACACAGGACAAACCATTTGCAGAATGTACAGAAGAGACCCTTGACAGCCCACGCATGAATCTCAGAAAGAACAGAACCAGTACCGCCCCTGACCTTGCTGGAATTCTAATTATGCAAAGCACCAGAAGGATCTGAGAAGACCCTGTTCTTCAGGGAGCTCGAATCTGGGCTGTGGAACTCAAGTTAGTGTCCCCGATTGCTTACAGCTGAACCAAAATTTACATAAAATGTTTGATGCAAAAGAGACGAAATAAAAGAAGCAACCCTCTCTTTGTCTATGTTAATGCTGAAGAGAATTCTGCTTTTGTGGAAAACGATGCTGATGTGATGAGTGTCTATTGATAGCAACAGTTAAAAATGTACACTTAGTCGGTGGCTATTCAGTAAAATCAGAGAGATTTGTTGGAGTAAAAGATAAAATTAACAGAAGATTTTTAAAAACATTTGTCACAAAATAGCAGCGTAATAAAAAGCCCCTGCAAAACCAGGAGCAGTCTCCTTAAAACTCATTTTTTTAAGACCAGGAAGCGCGAGTCAGGATGGCAATTTATCCATCTATGGAGACCTCAGTAACTCCTTCTGATGAAAGAAAACCTTTTCACCCGAACAGGAAGCAGAGTGTGAGGTGAACACTTCTCTGAGCTAGACAAGCAGCTCATTAACCCTCACACCAAACCCCTGAGCCAGTCGGCAGGGGGTGGCGTTATCTGCTTTTCTCAGATGGACGAGGCAGGTCTTGCAAACATCACACAGGTAACACCACAGTGGCCCTGGCGTTCCACTGCCCAAGGTCAAAAGGTTTTATATAGGGCCATGTGCTCTAAATAGGAAAGGAAAAAAAGAAAAAAAAAAAAACAACAGAAAGCTGGAAAAAAGGCAGCTGAAGGCAGGACTCAGTCTCCAGGAGCTGGCCTCTTTCTGGAGCCCACCACAGTCCTGACATGCCACAGTGGGGACTGGCCTCACTAAGAATATCTGGGCCTCTTGCCTAAGTTTTATCTTTTGAAATGTAAGAATTCAGGGCCAGCTCCGCGTCGCAGGGACAGTGTGCAGCTCGAGCGATGCCCAGTCTGTATAGGAGATCCTGGGTTTGGCTCCCTCATGGATCCTGGTTGCCGGGAAGGCAGAGGGAGTGGGTTACTGCCTGAGACTCGGTGCCCTGTACTTGTCTCTCTCTTTCTCTCTCTCACTCTCAGGAAGATGTGAATAAACTTAAAAAATGGTTACCTTTTAAAAAAATAATTAAAATGTAAGACTTCAGAAGTAGAAGTCTGGATAAAGTGTGGAGTATAAATAATTTCATGGTTTTTTTTTTTTTAATTAAAGGACAAAGGGTACCTGCTCCTACGTTTGCAAATGTTGCTTCTTAACCCAATACCAAGCAAACATCTGGAGGGGCACAGCCCTGTGCATGGCACCTCTCAGCGCCCACTGGCTTCGGTCCTGTTTGCTTTCTGCTTGTTGCCCTAGTGGCCCTGCACACCCACACTGGTGTGCGAGTGGTGACCCCAATGTGGACCTAATGAGGTGCATCCCCTGGGGGTGGGGCGTGCACCTCATCATCCCTTCTCCTTCCCAGTCTGAGGGCCTGATGCGGTGCTGTGAGGGCTGGCATTTGTCAGGCCCACCAGATGCCTGGCTCAGCCTCACGGCTTGGGGAAGCCATGCATCACTGTCCGTGGTTAGCCACGGTGGGCCCAGCTCCTAACTAGGCTCCAGAGAAAGCAGAATGAGAGGTGGGCACCGTCGGGCTGGGCCAGAGTGGGCTTGTCCCAGCTCACTCCAAGGGCCGGCAACTCCCTGGGATGGAAGAAGGGAGTTCTAGGCAGGCCAGATCTCCTGGGGAAGAGAGGGGTCCTGGTGTCTATGCTATGGGGGAGCAATGGGGGCTGGAGAGTCAGGCCCTGAAATTGTGGTTTTTTATTTCACAGTGTGGTCCCTGGAGCCAAGCAGGCTAAGGATGGCAGGATTCTTGCCATGAAGACAAGGCCATTCTGTTAGCCTGGAAGTGGGGTGTTGGCCCCACGATCCTGTCTTTCTACCCTCCTAGATGCTGGGGTTCAGTCCAGCACTGTCTTCACCCTACTATCAGGTGTCAGCTTTTGGACCTGCACCACCTCCACAGCAGAAATACCAAACACATCATGCTCCAGGCCACGGCTGCCATGGGATCTCTCTGTCCCTTCCTCAACAACTGCTTTGCCGTTTCTCCTGCACTTGCTCACAAACTTTCAGAATGGAAGGCCGACAAACAAGCAGGCTATGCAAGGGAGAGCAGCCTCCACCACCCACAGCTTCTTCATAAGTTTTCTCTTGACCTGAAATGAAAAATAAACCAACTTGCTGCCAGGTCTGGAGGCTCATTTACGGAAGTTGCCTTCTCTGTAAAGGCTGAGGGAGTTCTGGAGTCCCACAGGTTTCTGCCGAGCCTTGGGTACTCAGTACGGAGCATAGGGTTCTCAGGCTGATACAGAGGAGGGAGCACCCCTCCTTTGGGAGCCAGCTGGAATGAACGATGCAGAAGCCAATGGCTTGGGCATTCCAGAGCGAGCCAGGAGCAGCTGGGTTTTCCTGGAGAAATGAATGTCTTCCACGGGACTTAGACCAGAAGCTGAGGCCTTGCTTGACTCTCAGTGTGGGAGTGAGCTAGAAAGAGGCTGTTGGAGCCTCCATCTAAACAGATATTTACCTATTCACTTGTTCATTCATTTATTCTACTTGCTTTTCCTCATAAGAGAATGCACACATCCTGGGGTCTGATGGAGTACTGTTCCTTGAGCTTCAGGGCCCACGGGTGGCTGCTGGCTGTCTCAGGCTCTCTACTCCCTCTGTCTGGGCCCTCGCCACTGTAAGGTCACCCCAGGAGGCTGCTCAGGATAAGCTTAGATTGTGCTTGAAGTTTAGCAGCCTCTGTACCTGCGGGGGTCCAGCCTTGGCGGGGGTGGGTTGACTTGTCGGAGGTGGTGCAGGAAGGAAAGACTGAGGCCTCAGTGCCCTTTTCGCGCCCATCCTCAGTCGGACACCCTCAGAGATCGCTCTCTGTAGTGACAACTGCTAGGAATCATTGTTTCTTTTTATTGAAAATGTGATACATGCAAGTAAACGGGTGAGGGGCTATGTGTTCTAATTATCAATTCATAACGTTTTAACAATAGGGATCATAAATTTCATTCAGGATTTGATTAAGGGCAGGTCTATTAATCATTGATACAGTTCAACAATTGCTTGATTGATGTAAACAGGTTTTCAGGAACTTCAAGGAGTGCAGTTTCAGGAAACAGTTCCAACAAGCAGAGTTAATTATCAGCCAATGCTTGACGGCAGCTGTCTTGTGATTACTGAGTACGATGCTAACAAAAGAAAATCTCAAGTATAGGTATTAGTTCTTATGGATCTCAATAAAGAATGATACTTATATAATTCTATAGGGATCTAAAGCTTAATTAAAGGAATCCTAATATACCTATCTATTTTAAAGGGGTGAACCTATTGTTCACTTGGTGAGAGTAAGGGGATACTTTAAACAACTTCTTCAACTGGAAGTACCAGTTTTCCTTAAGTCAAAAGTAAAGTGACTAACAAGTTAATGAAAAACTTTAAAATGGGTCTGTGGTATATTTAAGTGTTTTGTTGTGGATTCACTTGTGTAGCCTATGGCACCACTGTTATGTATTTTGTTAGAACATTAGTTACCATGGGGCGAGAGTGTCCTGGGCCAGTTTCGGCCTAATCCTATTGTATGTAAAAAGGTTATTTATATTAAATGTGTCTTGAAGGGCCTTCCAAAGGTCAATAAGATTTTTGCCTAGATAGAACTTCAGCACACCCTCCATTGTGATCGCAGGGATGAAACATTGTAATTAACAGTAGGTGGTCAGGGCAAAGGGGAGCGGTCAGGGGACTTTTGGGAAATCTTACCATATACTCAAGATGTATGAGAGAGCTATGTAATTCTTTTATAGTAGTATATCAGGGAGTTGGGGGGGGGTCACTTCCCAGCAAGGCTACCTCAGTCTCCGGAGCATACAGCAAGTGGCCTTGCCAACATGCTGAGTCGACCCAAGCTTTGCTCATAGTCGGGGTGGGGAGGCATACAGCAGCGGCCTTGCCAACGTGCTGAGCCGACCAAGGCTGTGCTCAAAGGTTGAGGTCTCAAACAGATCCTGGGGCCCCACTGGATCAGACTCCTCCATGTGCCCCCTTTGCTTTCTCGCCATGGCATCTGCCCCATGGGTTGCATCGATACCATCAGTACTGACTGTACTGTGCGGAGGCTCCACTCCCAAATACAAGCAGATGGAGCCAACACAGGAGGCTAGCCAGGATGAAGCTTGGGGATCAGTGGGAAACGGCAGCCTCTGGGGGAGTATAGGGAAACTACCCGAGCTGAGCTGTGACCCAGTCACGCTCTTGCCAAGGAAGAGGGCGAATGTCTCGTCTCTGCAGCTTCACCACTGGGCTAGGCCTGGCAGGCACATTGACTGTTCCCAAAGCCACAATTGGGATTGGATCAAAGGAAAAGGTCAGTGAGAGAGCTTCCCAAACAGCGTTAAGGGCTCCAGGGGCTAAGCCTCAGTCCTGTTATTTTCTGAGTGGAAAGGGGAAAATTGGGGGCACTTGCAGCCTGCTGCATAGGTACAGCTGGGTTTACTCTGCTGGTTCATAAAGTGGAGTGATGCTGTTCTCCGTCCCCACTAAGTGTCCTCATTGGTGTGTAGGGGGAAGCGGCCACAGAAAGACAGGATCTCTATTAAATAGCTCAGGACTTGGTAGCTTATGCATGAGTCTATTGAATTTTAAGTGTATTTCATTTCCTCAGCCCGGCAAATAATTCCCTTTATTATGATGGTGCCGAATTTAATATGGCAGGGATTTCACCTGGCAGTTTGCATCTATGAAAACTCAGCCCAGAATCGTGCTGTATA
>NW_006209557.1:237884-257147 GCF_000334495.1 Tupaia belangeri chinensis
AGGTCAATCAACTCAGCAAATAAAAAAATAAGTTTTGCTGAATCCTCAGAGTTCATATGTAGCACAGGCAGCAGGAGCCACAGTGCCCTGTCCCTCAGCACTGCCTGGGCCTCTCCTCCAGTCAGCAAAGCACGGCTGGTGTGCAAGTGTGCGCTCAGCGGGCTTTGCAGGGAGGACACACGTGGCAAATGAACAGACTGATTTCTTTGTGCTCAGCTGTGGCTGATGGCTTCGGGTGAGGCTGCAAGGACTGAGATGGATGGAGGGGCAGCAGTGGGGGGCTAGGCTGGGCTGTTCTCCTAGAGAGAGGAGGTGGGCTCTTGGTCGATGTTCCTGTGTTCCTGCAAACTCACGAGTCCTCAGGCCCACACCTGGCATGGAGATGTGTTCGCTGTCCCTAGGAGAGAGGGAAAGCAGCACCAATGCTCCACAGAGAGTGGTCCTACTTTAAACCTGAAGGAAACAGCACCTGACACACACGGGGATCACTGCTAGCTCAACAGATCGAGAAAAAAAAAATTACTTTCTTTAAATGCTTTAAAATACTGGGAGGCTTTGGGGATGTTAGAGAAAAAGCACCAGTGGCAATGAGAAGAGGACTGGAAACTGTAAAATGCATCCTAATTATAGGAAGCTTGAGAATACAGTCGGGACCCCGATAGTGGTTTCCAGGTGGCTCTCGGGACCTAACATGTCGACTCATTACTATCACTTACTTGAGAATGTCTACCTTATTTCCATATTAAATAAAGTTACTTTTTACTTGAAATATTTAATGGATGACATCTGCTGAGCTTTTCTTGCTTATGATGATGACTATAAAAATGGAAACATACTCTGATAGTTCCTTGAGTTTTCCAAAATGACACTCATTGCCCACGAAGGGCATGCTCTCTGGCCCCCACGTTCTACCTCCGTAAAGAAATCATTATCAACTCTGTCCTTGGACACAGCCAGTTAATGAAAAGAATGTGCAAGAAGCCCATCTCTCTGGCTTCGCATTGTTAATTACAAAGATATTCAATATGGCACTGCAAATGGCATTCTGCTAGTGCTTAATTAAAATAAATACAACAGTTTAAGTGAACTAAACAGATTCTGGCGCTGGTCTATGGTCCAGGGCCAGATCTGTATGTGGACGGAATGCAGCATGGGAACCTGTCTTTGCTGTGCTCCTCGCCGACTGGCCTCTGGCCAGATGAGGAGGCGGTCTACTGAGTCCGCTGGGAACTGCCCACCCACGTCTCACCCAGCCCCTGCTGTCTCCCAGCCCCTGCTGTCTCCCAGTCCCTGCAGTCTCTCTGCCCCTGAGCAGCTTCAGGGAAACCAGTCCAGATCTTAGGGGTGGGATGAGAGTCCTGTTTTATTTTTTGCACTTTATTTCTATCTAGAGATAGAGACAGAGAGAGTGAGAGGAAGACAGGCATCCTCACCAAGGTCTTCATGCCACAGTCCTCTCTCACGGCCTGCCAACAGCCAGGGTGCGCCTGCAGGCTGGTTCAGGTCAACCTGGGACACTATCCAGACCTTTGCATGGGCTGCAGTGCCATGCAGCAGTGCCCTACGCCCACACCACGAAGGCTGGGCCGAGGGAGAGTTTGCTCCCTGAGCCCATTTTCCTTCTAGCAATCACAAGGCAAAGAACAGCATGTGCTGTTTCCTGTGTTTCATCTCGGGGCTCAGACAGCTTTCAGATATGATCTCATTAATCTTGTCCGCTCCCTGCAACACAGACTCAGAGAGGAAAGCCCTCCAGACTGATTGGCTGGGACGTGGGGGAGTCTGCGGCCTCCGCCATCTTCCTGTGAGTGCTGCCCCTGCTGCCACAGGTCCCAGCCCACGACGACAAACCGGGGCTGCTGGAACCTGGCTTCTGCATCGCCAGGGCTGTGGTACTGTCAGATCTTCTGATGATGCAAATCCAGTGGATTTTATTTATTTATTTATTTTACAAACATGAAATGCAATGTTCATTCATGCTACTGTTTTTGTATCAATAGCTGCTACATCAGACTTTCAGTGGTACCATCTAAGTGGGACCTGTGTGTACACTGGGATTTGGGGTAGCAGAAGGGCACGTGTGAAAACAACACGATTGCACTTCCTTGTTTTAGAATTCCTAGCTAAGTTTCTTCTAAAACAACTGTAATTAAATTCAATTTAGAGAATATGAGGGGACTTAATGAAGTTTGTGGAGAAACAGAATTAAAGTGTGAGTTTATTTTGGTGCAAAAAATCCATGCATAGTTTTTCTGATAAACATTTTTCATGAATTCTTGAAAACCCCTTGATATATTAAGATCTTTGGCATACAAGAGGATTCACTTGGTTAAAACTGGTGGGCAGCACCTGGCCTGCGATACAAAGGAGGCCCTTGGGGGGATGCTGGGGTGTTGTCTGCGAGCGCCAGGAGAGATGGGCCATGCAGAGAAGCAGGAGCTTGGAGCCTCCTGGGGCTCCTTCTCTCAGCCCCCACTTCTCCTCTTTCTCTGAGGTTTGTTCTCTCCCTCCCCATCCCTGCCGCTTCTCCTTGTCCTCCTTCCTGCCTCCCCTCTCTCTCTCTCAAAGCTGCTGCGCCTTCTCATTGTGGTGTGTGGGAACCCCTGGCTCATGGTACTGCTCAGTCATGGCAAGCCCAGCCAGAGGCCCCCTCTGGTCCTGAGTCAGGGACTCCAGAATGGCAACTCATCGGTACTAGGATGGGTGTGCAGCCCTTCCTCTGAGCAGATGGGGGCAAGAGAGGAGGAGGAGCCCCAGAGGCGGGAGGTACTCTCAGAGGGGCCTGGCAGTCAGGAGGCTAAGTGTCCCTTACATGTGTGCCAGTCAGGGGCAAACAGGCTCCTGGCAGCAGTGTCTAGAATGAATGGCGTTTGAGATTCAGGATCTCCTTGGAAGAACAGCACAGGGACATTGGCTGGGTGGACAGTGACTTTTATCTGAGGACCTGAGTAGAGCTCGAGGCACCAGCTCCACCAGGGTGGAGGAGTCCATTTGCTCCAGGAGGAGTTTGTGTAAGATTCCTCCAAGCCACATGGGCCTCCTGCAGGGGAACGAGCAGGCCTCCTCATGTCGTGGAAAGCATGAGGCAGCGCGGGCTCTGGGTATACATGTTGTAGAGAGGAGGGCAGTAGAGAGGAGGGCAGTAGAGAGGAGGGCACCTCACCAGGAGGATGGATTTGAAGGACAAGAGAAGCAGGGAGGCCTGAGGGCCCCTGAAAGTGAGCAGCAGGCTGGATGGCCGTGTGTAGGTGCAGAGTTGAAATGGCATGTATCAGCCTGCTGGAGCTGCTGTAACAAGTATCACAGGCTTGGGCTTTAAATGACTTTTCTCACAGTTCTGGAGGCTGGAAGCCCAGGCAGCACAGGTGTCAGCAGGGTTGGAGCCTCTCTGTGGCTGGCAGGTGGCTGTCTCCTTGCTGCCTTGTCACACATTCTTCTCTCATGTGCGCCTCTTCCTGGTGTCTCTCTGTGTCCTCATGTCTTCTTTTCATAAGGCCCTCAGTCAGTCATTTGGATTAGGGCTTCATTTTAGTGGCCTCATCTGAATGTAACCACCTTGTTATTCCAGGGTTAGGGGCACAATTCAGCCGACCGCACGATGAAATTGAACATCTCCCTGAAGTCACATTTTAGAGGGTTTGAGGGTCCATGAGGAGTTGGTCATTCATCTCAGTTAGCAGAAGCAATAAGCCTAGTCCCTAGGACACTCACTCACTCAGTGGTCAATAGGATCAACTAGGGCATTAGACTGAAATGGGGGACAGTCCTACATTGTATAATGCTGAACGAGAAAGTACAACTGTCCCAAGACAGGTGCACAGCCCCGGGTCCAGTTCCATGGTGTCGGACCCAGAACAGCTGTAGGTGGAGTGTAGTTCCCTTGAGCAGAGGAAGCACATTCTTTTTTTATTATAAGAGGTGTGTGCTAGCCAGAGCTAGGGCCAGAGGGAGAGAGGCAAAGTGAGAAAGTTCCCCTCCAGGGAATGGCCACGCCACAGTCCCTTCTCCATTCCCCTGTCTGGATTTTGGGCACACATGTACCCTGGATGTTTTTCAAGCCACCAGGTCTGGGACTTGAACTATGCAGTTGGCCATATGGGCTTCAGCTGACTTAGCCACCACACCACCAATGGACTGGGGGCAGCATGTTTGTTGGAGCCCTCTTGGCATAGCTGGCCTAGCCGCAGAGCTGCAATCTGCCCCTGAGAGGCTTGTAATTAGCTCCGTAGGAAGCCTCCCGGCATTGCATTGATGAAGAGCACTGGAGGGATGTGGGAACTATGGTCCTCGTCCCCACCCTGAGCCACTCATCTGAAATCCTGGGAGGAAACTGCGGTGTCAATGCCCTCACTGCGGAGGGACACAGGCTAGTGCAGCTCCCACTGGGGGAATGAGGAGGCTGGCCCCTGGCGTGTCCTCCCCTACACTTGCCTGTTTCCGAGGGAAGGCCATGCCCAGCACGTTCTCTAAATCGAATGCCTATATTTCCCCCTCCACTTTCCCTCTTAGGAAATGACCTCACCATCTAAAATTACTTCAATAAACATGCTCATTTTAGGAGATGTAGTTACCTAGTAGCATCCAAATAACATCTGAGTATGGCTGCAAAAGTCACAGAACTGAGGGATAAGATCTGTAATTACTACAGAACGTGAGCCACAGGGCAGCCACTGTGGCACAGCATAACCCAACACTCTGTGATGCTGAAGCCACATGAGAAGGTCCTCGGTTCAAGTCCTCGTGTCTTCCTGTGCCTGCCAGGCACATGCATGCCTGTGACCCAGGCTGACTGACGATGGGGTGGCTCATGCCATGAAAACCCCACCGGGGGTGCCTGCATCTCTCTTTCTCTCATCTCTTTCTTGTGGAAGAAATAAATAATTTTTAAAATAGAAAGTATACATAAAAAATGCTCAACATCCCTCATAGTAAGGGAAGTGCAGATCAAAACAACAATGAGGTACCACCTAACACCACTCAGAATGTCTAAGATTAAAAATAATAATAATAATAACTGTTGGCAGGAGTGTGGTGAAAGGGGAACTCTTTTACACTGCTGGTGGGAATGTAAATTGGTCCAACCACTATGGAGAATAATTTGGAGATTCCTCAAAAATCTACAAATAGAACTACCATATGATCCAGCAATCCCACTCCTCAGTATCTACCTAAAAGACAAGAGAATGCTCAGTTGGAAAAGCGCTTGCACATTGATGTTTATTGTGGCACTATTCACGATTGCTAAGACATGAAACCAACCCAAATGCCCCCGTACAGATGAATGGATTGAAAAACTGTGGCACATATACTCTATGGAATATTATTCAGCCATAAAAACCAACCTGAGTGAAGCAAGCCATGCTATGAAGGAGAGGCATTGTATGTCCCCACTTAATATATACTGAGTGTCTGCACTCTAAAAAAAAAATAAAAAAATTGAAACTGATTGATTAAAAGATATACAAACACAAGAGATGGGTGTGAATGCCAGATGTGGTGTGTGTGGAGGAGTGGGGCCGAGGGAAGGACAGTGGGAGGAGGGATATGGAGGCAGAGCATTGACGGAATGGGGAGGTGTGGGGTTATCTGTTGAAGATATTTTGATCAAGTGGACTGGGGAGAAATGTTCATATATTGAAATGTTCACTTTGTAAGCTAAACAATGTGATTGAATGTATATAAAAATTAAAAAAAATAAATTAATAAAAAAGAAAGTATACATTTATCATATAAATTAACACACAGTAATAAGCACAAGTTGCTGAAGATACTCATGACCCAGATAAAAATAAAAGATCAATCTTTCTAATGCCTTTGCTACCCAGGGACCAAGACTCAGTGGAGAGCCGCTGCCTGCACCCGCTTTGTGAGAACGCGTCACCCAGCACCGAGGAAGCGGCTAATCAGGGTGAAGGGCTCAGTGGAGGACGAGCTGTGCAGTCCTGAGTGGACCGCAAGTGTCAGGAAGAGGACTGGGAAGGAGGGAGGGAAGACCTCGCCCCTAGGGCACTGCAGGACATGGCCACGTGCTGGTGTGTGTGGGGAATCGTGTGAAATTACCCTGGTGCTTACAGGGAATGGTGCCTGAGTGGGGACCGAGTTCAGGTGTGGAGGACATGGGATCTGGCAGAGGAAGGCAGGGGAGACTGAAACCGACGGCCTGGAGACAGAGAGCCCTGGGTCAGCCCCAGGCAGCTGGCAGGGCTGGGGCTTATGGGGGCGATGTGGGCAGGAAGGGGCAGGAGACATGCCTTCCAGGGGAAAGGCCATCTTTGGGTTTAGGTTTTATTTATCGGGGTAGAATCCAAGTGCCCCCAGGGTTGCTCGCGAGTGTCACTGCTGCCTCATCACCGGGTGCAGGTGGCTCCCTGGGCCTTGCGCCCCGCTGACCTCTCACACCTCACTGCATCTGACCTGACTCGCAGGCCTCCTGGCAGGCCCAGCCACACTTGCCTTTGCTGAAGCCAGAGCCGGCCCTGGTTCAGGAGAGGGAAGGAAAGCTGCAGACCCAGCACCCTCCGGTTTCTGGAACAGGGGTGTCTGATGGCTCGGCCACCTGCATCCTGTGGCCTGGGGGGTACTCTCGGTGGCCAGGGGACGCCGTGAGGACACATTGATGAGCTCACCTCTTAGGAGGACTGCAGCCAGTGTCTGTCGTGCCCGCTGCCTCCCAGAGGAGTGAGACTCAGGCTCCTGCAGGAGGGAGGGAGTGCTGTGTGGGGGCGTGCCCTGGCCAGCATGTCCCAGTGCTGACGGCCAGAGGACTTCAGTGAGATTGTGCAGCTCATGCAGGGCCAGCTGAATGGACAACCAGGGCGGACTTCATGCCCTGCCATGGGGCGGTGGAGCTGGGAGGTGCTACGTTGCACGTCATTTTGTTAGCAGAGTAAACCTCCTCTTAGGGCCTCTGTCAGCTCCGGACCCACTCCTGGCGGAGGATGGTCTCTTCCTGGCACCTGCACTTTGTGGAGTGAGCTGGCCCCCTTCACTCCCCCGCGCCACACTTCCCTCTGCCTGATCCTCCAGATTGTCCCTGGCCTCGCTCTGCCTGTCCCCGGTGCCAAGAGGGCCTGGAGGCTCCTCATGCAGATTGCCACTATTGCTCTGTGTCAAGGTTCAGCCCGGTAATAAATAAGCTTCAAGGGATGTAAATTGCTTCTCACAGACTGTGCAGCAGACCAGGTATAAATGCCAGGTTTCAGTTTTCTAATGGGCTGTGGAAACTGCAAAATGGTATAATCCTGTCCTGAATATTAATTAATCCGACAGTAAAAGCTCCTGTCTAGTTAAACAAAGGGAGGGAGACTCCTGGCAGGGCGGTGCTCCATCCTGGGGAGTGAAGTGAGTGACGCCCCAAGTGACGGCAGCCTGATCCTTGCACTCCGCCCTGCTGGCCCTGGGGTGGCAGAGAGCCAGGTCCCCTGCATTCTGAGAGGAGCACTGCCTGCACCTCCGTCAGCACCCGGGGGTCAGGGAAGGGGCGGGGTGGGGATCCCCGCACAGAGGCAAGGCCGGGTGGAGCACCCTGGAAGAGACCATGGTGGCGCAGGCCAAGGAGCCAGGCCAGGTTGCTGGGGCCCTCTCAGGGTGTCTGGCTCCCACTCGTGCTGCCGAAGGAGGCAGAACTGTGCTGCGGGCCTCAGACCGGGTGAGAGTCGGCCTGCCCTGGCCTCCATGGCCCTGGCCAGTTGACAGGGTTGTGCCCCGCCTCTCTCTTCTCATCTGTGCTCGGGAATTTCCGACAGCAACCACACTCAAATATGGGCTCTGGGGTTCTTTATCGAAGTTCCGAGAGGCCCCTGGTGTGCGGGCAGGTCAGGAGCAGGGAGGGCTGACGTCGCCCCGCCATGTGTGCAGCCGTCACTGCTGTGTCTGCAGGTGCCTGTGACCACTGCTGTCCCCACCCAGCAGATAAAACAGACTGGTCCAGTGCAGTGTCTCCCAAGCTGTGTGTGCCTGGGACTCTCCCGGGAATCTTCTGAAACGTCCAAAGCCCAGCCATACCTCACACCCATGAGATCCCAGTGTCTGGGGTTGGGGCTCAGACCTACATGTGTGTGTGTGTGTGTGTGTTTCAATTGCCAGAGGCTGTGTGTGCTCACCAGAGACGGAGTGGGGGCTGAGGTGGGAAGTGCCATCCAGTGGGTACGGTCACGCTGCAATCCCTTCTCCATTTCCCTCCTGTCAGGAGTCTGGACGCACATGCTCATGTGTACAGGGTGCATCTCTGGTCCTCAGGAGGGATTCGAACTGCAGTTGACCATGTGAGACCTAGCTCCCTCGCCCACTGCTCTCCAGCGCAGGCCCCTCGGTGCGCACTGAAGCTGCCTGGCATCTCCACTGAGCGGACAGAGCTGGTAACAGCTGGCCCCGAAGGCTTGCCAGAGCAGAGTGCCAGCCTCCCGCACCCACAGGAGTTTGCGGAGACTGGGCATTTCTGGTGACCCCAACACAATGCTGTTTAGGGCACAGGTCACCCCCGGTCGACAGCCGGACTCCAAAATCTAAAAACTCCAGGTCCTTATGAAGCCAAAGCGGTCTCCCTGGCCACATTAGGTTTTCTTAACTCCAAAGGAGCGTTCTCTCCCTTCTCAGTGTCGTCTCCCCGATCAAGCCTGTCTCGGATGGCTTTTGTTCTAGACAGAGCCAAGGATCACAGCCTTCTGTGCTGGGACCTTTCCACTCATGTCCCAGCCCCTGTTGATAATGGAGATTCAGAAGCCAACAGTTTCAAGGCAAACTCCCGCTTCCCAGTAAGGGGCTGTCACTGCTTGGTAACTTTGGCCTGGCCGCCTGCCTGGGGAGGGGATGGGTCATCGTTGTGCTATCTGGCTGCCCGTTTACTACCCTCCCACCTACCTGGGGGCCTTTTATTTTTTTTTTTTTTTTTTTTTTTTTTTTTTTTTTTTTTTTTTTTTTTTTTTTTCTACAAAGAGGCGGAGACTGGGCATTTCTGGTGACCCCAACACAATGCTGTTTAGGGCACAGGTCACCCCCGGTCGACAGCCGGACTCCAAAATCTAAAAACTCCAGGTCCTTATGAAGCCAAAGCGGTCTCCCTGGCCACATTAGGTTTTCTTAACTCCAAAGGAGCGTTCTCTCCCTTCTCAGTGTCGTCTCCCCGATCAAGCCTGTCTCGGATGGCTTTTGTTCTAGACAGAGCCAAGGATCACAGCCTTCTGTGCTGGGACCTTTCCACTCATGTCCCAGCCCCTGTTGATAATGGAGATTCAGAAGCCAACAGTTTCAAGGCAAACTCCCGCTTCCCAGTAAGGGGCTGTCACTGCTTGGTAACTTTGGCCTGGCCGCCTGCCTGGGGAGGGGATGGGTCATCGTTGTGCTATCTGGCTGCCCGTTTACTACCCTCCCACCTACCTGGGGGCCTTCTGTTTTTTTTTTTTTTTTTTTTTTTTTTTTTTCTTTTCTTTTCTTTTTTTTTTTTTTTTCTCCAAAAGGTACCACTTTCTCTCCCAAGGCCAGTCACCCCCCTCTGGCTATTTTGCCACACATTTATCCACGTCAAATCTTCTCTCCTTTGTATCGGTTTGTTTCTGAAACTTAGATTTATCTATTTTGTTACTGAGTGAGAAATCCCCTGTTGATGTTGCTCAGAATAGTTTGTGGTGGGAGTGTGAGAATGATGGATGCTGCCAGGCCTTGCCTGCCCTCAGTGCCGAGGCCGTGGGCAGCCCGGGAGGGTCCTGGTGGCACCCAGGAGGGCCCCGGCATGTGGGAGGGTCCTGGTGCTATGCCGGATGTCACTGTGTGCAGCTGTGGGAGCCCCAAGACGCCCCTGGCGAGAAATGGACTACAGCCCAGTCCTTACGCCCGTGCCTGCGCAGGATCAGGCTTATGCCAAGGTTTTCTTCTCCCCACATCCACGTTTCTCTTTTGTTTTATTCTCAAATCATACGTGCGTACAGCACCTCATATTTGTGAAATGATGTGCCCACACAGAGCCTCCCCCTCCTCCCCGCCGTGTGCATTGCTTAGGGCGGAACTGGGCACATGGCACCTCTGGTTCCTCTGACGCTTGAATGTTGGAGAAACGTCACAGCAGCTGCCCCATTAGCCCCTCTCCTGCCAGCTCGCCTTGCAGGCAACCATAGCGGCGACTGGTTTTGTCCAGCGTTTACTTCACCCGCATCCTGCGTCCCCGTTAGCCACATGTCTGTGCACAGGGGATGCTGGGTGCTGTGTCCTCTGCCCTCACTGTCTTGGTACATGGAACAGGCGTCCTTCTCCTTCCCTGGCTTGGGCTTCAGCTCAGAGCTGGTCCCACCCACGTTTTGGACCTTTATGTCTTCCTGCCCACAGGCTCAGAGGCCCTGTGCTTTGGCACAGTCTGGAAAAGCAGTGGCTGCCATTGTCCAGCAGAGCCAACGTTCCAAAGCAGAGAAAACTCCCAAAGGAACCCTAAATATGGAGGGGGCAGCGTGGGAAGGGCGGAGGGTGACCTTGTGCACACAGCGTACCGCTGGCGGCCACATGACACAGCGTCACAAGTGATGGGAGCCCAGGCAAGCATGGCGCCACGCCCTCTCGGGCAGGAGGGGGTGCAGAGGCTGGAGGTCAGGAGCGACAGCTGCAGCATTCCAATAACTTCCCTCTAGTCTCTCTCCAGCAAACTCACAGAAGCTCTGCTGCTCCCCAACCTTCACAACCCCCAAGCCCAATGCGAAATGCCAATTTATGCCTTGCCTCCAAGAAACACAGGGGAAACAGTTTGCTGAGTGAGAAGAGACCAAGCTTTGCCAGCCCTGGCCCCTGAGCTCCGGGCTCTCTCCCATAGGCCTTTTCTCAAGTCTGAAGCCTGTGCAGCCATCCTGAGGTGGGTGGTAAGCATATTGTTTGCAGCTTGTACTCACTAGCAGCCCCCTGTTCGGTCAGATGCTGGGACTTTTCTCTGTCCAGCTGTCACAACCTGCTTGTGCCAGGAGACCTGGGCTCCTTTTTCTACCCTGCTTCTCCTAACGGCTGATGCTTCCAGGGGACACAGCAATGTTTCAATTTTTCACACTGCTGCCTAGGGCTCGGGCTCCAAATTACATTTTATCCTCTTCTGTTTTCTAGTTGCATCGTAAACATTTCTGTTATGTGAACTTCCAACATTATAACATTCGTAAGTGTAACCAGGTAGTGGACTTACAGGAATACCATTGTCTACTTCCTGTCCAGGTATTTCTTTGTATTTACCTCGTCTCTATTATTGACATGTTAGATTTGCCAAAACAAGACTGGTGCTGGGAAAATGATACTATAAATAAGTCCCCGGGGTGTTTATTGGTTGCAAACAGGAGAGATGACCAAAGTCTTTATGTTGGTGTGACAATCAGCCTTGAATGTGACAAATGGATGATTCACAACTAGAGTACTTCTCTGCTAATCCTGTAAATAAAGGGAAGCAGAAACACAGATAATCCAAAGCAATGGATGATAAAAAAGATTTTACATTTTGGATTAACATATTTATTTTGCATTTTACAACTGATGCCTATCTCTTAAGCTGTTCTATTTCCAGTGGCTTATTGACTTTGTGGTGAGCAAAGACGGACAGTAGGGTAGGTTGGGGTGGGTCTGCTCTGGGAGTAACTGCAGAGTGAGGGGGTGAGGCAGGCAGGGAGCAGGCAGTGGCAGTCCCGCCGGCATGTGCAAACACAGCTGTCTCGTGTGAGATGAGACTCTTGCCTAGAACTAGCTGCACTCTGCCTCACCCTACCCTGCCCGACTCTTGGTTTTTCTTGGTCATGGAGCATCAGCGGACATCATCGGGGCGGACAGTTACAAAGAGGCTGTGCCGTGGGTTCTGCTCCAAGCCATTCTGTCACCATCATGTGAAGAACATGCTAGGTTGGCCCTGGTCCTATGAAGAAGCTGAGAGATACCTAGACTGAGACCTCCAGTCCAACCCGGGTGAGTGGGAAAGTACCGGGTGAAATGCCCAAGGTGATGGTATTACTGCCTTGAGGGTACACAGTCCTGCCAAGTGGTGGCTCTTAAGGCAACAGCAGCAAGCACTCGGGAGTCAGGCAGGTGCCTTCTCTGCTCCACCTGTGGGCAGAGGACACATAAGCCAAGCACTTGGCAAGCACTCAGTCACCTCTGAGGCCGATCTTCTCATCTGTGCAATGCTGACAATCACACTCATTTCACAGGACCGTCTGAGAATCACATGAGCCATGGCTTGTGCGTGAGAAAGTCTGACAGCTCCTGGCCCTTGGAAGATGGTCGGCATGCCAGCTAATGGGTCATTAACACGGAGCACCACACAGCTGTGCTAGGGTACGATGGAGACAGAAGCGGCGTCAGCCCACCTGTGTGTTTGGCCGAGAAGAGGAAGGCTGGGACCTGGAGCCACTGAAGTTGCGGGGCGGCAGGTGACTGAGCCTGCTGGGGCCGTGCGAGTGGGTCTGGAAAGGTGAGTGGGAGGTAGAGACCTGGGAACTGGTGATTCTAGAAACCCAGGTAAAGAAACATCTAATAAAATGGAATTAGGTCCAGTTGGGAAGATGGATGAGAGTGAAGTAGAAGAGGGTCTTTTCAAAAAAATTTAAAGTTATTGTTATTATTTTACATGCGGTATATATTGAGTACGGATATGCGACCACTGAGGAGATCAATATGGAGGTTCATCAAAGACCTACAGACAGAAGTACTGAATGATCCAGCATTTCCATTCCGGTGTCCACCCAAAGGACAGGACTACACTCAGCAAAACACTTGCACATCCATGTTTATTGCAGCGTTATTCATGATTTCTCAGACGTGGAACCGACCTGTCCAGGAACAGATGAATGGATTGAAGAAGTGTGGCACATACACTCTATGGAACACTATTCAGCCATTGAAAACGACGCCCTGACATTCGATAGAACGTGGATGAACATGGAAGATTTACTCCTAAGCCAAACAAGCCAGACTATGAAAGAGAAGCATTGTGGGAGAGGTCCCAACTGCCGGGCTTAAAGCTAAGGAGAATGCTTGTCCCCAGAGAGAAGCTCCGAGGTCTCAGGCCAGAGCACGGCAGGAGAGATGACCCACAGCAGCACGGCGGGAGAGATGACCCACAGCAGCTCGGCAGCGCGGGAAAGTGTCAGGGTGAGGCGCTCCGGAATTCCAGCGTGGCCGTCTTGGAGGAGCAAATGCTTCAGAAGCCCCTGCCGAGGGCCACAATGGTAGGAAGGGAATAAATTAAAGAGGAAAACAGAGGCAAGGCTGTTATGGTACACAAAATGGATTATTATCTGTTGATGATTATGTGTTTTGTATCCTCAACTGGGCTGGTATGAAGTGTATTCATGTCGGGTAAATTCAGCTTACAAGCTAAGTGATGTATAGTGAGTAAATGTGTAAAATAAATTGAAACAACAACAACAACAAAAAGAGTTGAAGCAAGGGAAAAAATGCATTGCAGAGCCTGGCCTTGACAGCAAAGGCCTCTTAAAAAATGTTCTTTTATTTAACTTTATTTTTTAATTTAACAAGATGGGGACAAAGTGAGAGAGAAAAAAAGTGAAAAAGCAAGTTGCCAGGTCCAGGATTTGAACCACAGTCGATCATGTGGGAGTTCAGCACCCTAACCACCACGCCACCTGCTAGCCCCACAACAGAGGCCATTTTGTAATGGTGTTTTCACTGTGCCTTCTTTGGCCACAAAAAGTCATGTACAAAATAGGCGTTAATTACAGATATATCTTTCTAACCTATAACGACTTGGCTGCCCAGCACTGGTGGAATGAGCGATCGGTAGCTTTTGTTTTGCAGACTGAGGGGCCCTCCCCTTTGAATCTGGAAGAACATAGGATTGAAAAATGAAAAATGGGATTTCCTTTCATCTGTGGGCCAGTGCATACAATATCAATTCCCATCACTCGCTAGAGTTAATCAATTAAATCATTAATTTAATTCCTTGATTCATTGGCAATAAAAAGCATAGCAATGTATATTTGCCAAAATGATTTGCAACCTCAATTTAAACAGTAATTCAGCAATTAAAAACAAAAGAATTCCATTAATTTGTATTGCTTTTACTTACCAAAGCAGTTAATTACCAAGTAGAGTAATTAGTCAGAAATTGATACAAATCAAAGTGTGAGCAGCAGTGAGAAAGCCCAAGGAAGGATGTGACAAAGTCATTCTGAAGGCTAATGGTTGGTGCTGATATTTGAGTAATTTATTTCATGGCGAGATGAGAGGTTTTGTTCTGCTTATCTCACGGGAAAACCGGAATGAAGAGCTGACAACAATCATGGAAAAGCACGGTTTGAATGCAACTGTCCACTTAAGTATTTGAAAAAATAACAATGATCACTCGCTGTACTTTTTCTTACTTTATGGTTATTTCCAGTCCATCCCTGTGCAGCGGTGAAGCACACACTGGTTTTCAAGGCCAGGCTGTGTTGAAAAGGGAGCCCTTTTACTCTGTTGGTAGGGATGCAAATTAGTACGACCACTTACTGTACTTAAAACCAAAACTGTAAGCCAAGAAGATGCTCTTGGCAGTATTAGAGAAATCAAAGGATGATGGAAATCACTTTCAATCGCTCTCACTTGATTACTGAGAGTCCAGAGGGACCGTCACTGCTGTGGCTGCGGTGGCCACCATAGCGGCGATCTTCCCAGCGCCCCGGCTGACCAGAGCCCTACCCCCTCCACAGGACACTAGCACACAGTTGGGCAAAGCACAGGAACTCTGATGAGGTCCCGCTAAAAAGCAGGAAGTGGAGGCAGCCCAGCTTCTTGGGGATCCTCACTTCTGGGACCAGGAGTCTGTGATGCTGCTGGGGTGGCAGTGGCACGGTCAGAAAGGAGGTGGAGTTTCCCTCACCGAGAAAAGAAACTTTGAAAAACATGCTGATTTGTGTAACACAAGAGACAAAAACTTTAATACATCAAGCTGTCACAAGCCAGGTACGTAGAAGAGGGCTGAAATGAACTGACACTCTGTGGTAGGGGCTTACGCTCCTCTCCCGGTGAGCTGGGAGCTCTCCCCATCCTCAGCCTGACCTTCAGGCATGGAGGCATGGATGTGGGTCATAGCCCAAGGCGGCAGAGCTCCTGAGAGGCAGGGTGGACCCTCGGACCAGCTCCTGAACTGGTTGGTCAGGACAGGACAAGTCTATAAAGAGCTCTACAAATTCACTAACGAAGACGGAACTTCCAAAGACAAATTGGCAAAGTTGTTTTTTTTTTTTTTTTTTTTTTTTTGAGAGGTTTTTGCTATAGGGCACATGCGCTTGCCAGACAGACACAGAGACACAGAGAGACAGAAAGCGAAAAATCCCCCCACCCCCAGGGGGGATGGCCACGCCGCAATCCCTTCTCCTCCATTCTCCTCTCGGGATCTTGGGCACGCACACACACGCACCAGGCATGAGTTTAAGCTGCCGGTCCGTTACTCGAACCGTGGTTGCCTACGTGGGAGAACAGCGACATAGCCATTACGCTAACTGCTGGTCCCAAATTGGCAAAGTTTTGAATAGCAAATCCAGGCAGGAACAAATCTAAATAAGAAGGTCAAATTCACCAATATCAGGGGAATGCAAATTTATGCAGAAAGGCATATTATTCTGCACCCATGCAACTAGCGAAGGCTGAAGAGGAGTGACGAGCTCGCGGTGAAGGCGACGGAGGATGGGAGTGGGGTGTTCCCGGACGATGTGCTGCCTCCCTGTGCTGCAGCTGCCGCAGTCCACAGCCCTACTTATGTCCCCAGCGGGCTCCCCGGGAGAACCCATGTCACAGACAGGAGCACTCACAGGGGCTCTGCAGGCACAAATGGACAGACTTTACCGCAGGGTGGCCAAAACTGCTCACCGCCTGAAGGCCCATCGGTGCGTGCAATCACTTACAACTCACCCGCTGCGTGAATTAGCGTGCAGTTATTAAAGAGGAGCTTCACAGGGCTAGATGGTGCCGCAGCAGTAAAATGCAGTGCTCTGCCAGGCGAGCCCACACAGGAGGGTTCCTGGTTCCAGTCCGGAAACCTCCTTGAGTTCGCTGTGAACACGCTTGCCCATGATGGCCGAAGGCTGGGAGTAGATTTTGGCATCAGAACTCCATTCTCTTTCTCTCTCAGAAGAAATAAGTAAATAAACTAAAAGAAAAGAAGAGAAGAGAAAAGGAAAGAAAGAAAAGGGAAGGAAAGAAAAAAGAATTAAAAAGAGAAAAGAAAAGGGAGACATTAGGAGCAATACCGGGTGGACGGGGAAGATTTCTTCTCAGTCCTGTTACAGCAGGAAGGGCAGGCTTTAGAAGAGCTCGCACATCCTTCTATTTGTGTAATCCAGTGACCTGCGATTTGCACGTGGATGTACAGAGAATACTGGAATTGAAGGAGAAGGGAGGGACGAAGGGAGAGGAAGAGGCAGGGGAAGAGAGGGAGCCCCATGAGTGAGCATAATATACAGTCTAGTTTAGGTAAATTAAATCTATTAGTCCACGAAGAAAATTTTAAAAATAGAGATATCCACACCTACCCCTTCCCTATCCACAGTCGTAGTAACCGACAAAGTGAGGCCGAGCTGGTAGAAGTCAACAATCGCATCTGGGACAAGCACCCTGAGTGGACGCGCATACCCATGCTAGGGGGCACGAGCACAGGCTGTGGGGTCAGGGCCCAGGGGAGGCCAGGGCAGGAGAGCAGGCGGGAAACAGCCTTTCCTCTGCACACCACTGTCTCATCCCGCTTGCAATATCTAAGCACATCCTTCCCTAATTACAAAAATGATAAATACAAACTTTTTTTTTGTTTTTAAGAGGTTTTGCCTTAGGGTATGTGCACTCACCAGAGAGAGAGAGAGAGAGACAGAGACAGTGAGAGATAAAGTGAGAAATCCCCCTCCCCCATGGGGATGGCCACATTGCACTCCCTTCTCCTCCATTCTCCTCCCAGGATCTTGGGCAGGCACGCAAACACGCCCAGCATGATTTTCAAGCCACTGGGTTTGGGACTCAAACCATGGTAGACTACATGGGAGTCCAGCGGCGTAAGCATTATGCCATCTGCTGGTCTCCATAGAAGATATTATAAAAGAAAAGAGAAAGTTCACAGCCTTTGATCCAAAGTGATAACCACCATGTCCCCATGACATCGTCCACCTCTTCTCCATTCATCAGACCCTCTTGATGGTCTTGGCTAACTTCAATGGACTCCCAAGCGTTCAGACCCCACCCACAGGCTTCAGGCCTTCCTGTCCTTTTCTGTGCTCACACGTGTGCAAGCTCCAGAGTCCTTCTCCAAGGGAGCAGTGCTGCAGTTCTGTACCCTGCTGGACTGAGCAGCCACAGAGAGGAGCTGAGTCAGACAGTCTGCCCCCACGCCCTGCTGCTCCCCACCTGAAGTCCCTGCAGAGGACACCTGCTGCTGGGACCAAAGCCCAGGGTGGAGCCCAGGTGGCTGGAGAGGCGAAGGGGCAGCAGGTTTCTTCCTCGTGTGGCACAAGGCCTCCCCAAGGTCACCTCAGTGGTCAGTGTGAACTGTGTCTCTGCACTCTTCTGTACCTCTGCAGCCCCTAAGAGCAAAGCCATGTGGACTCTCAAGGTCAGGCACTGACTTTCTGTCCAGATATTCAGTCCATATGGAGGAGGAAACTATGCTAACTGGCAAAGCATCTTCTCTCCCCTCGGTGCTGGCAGGAATAATGAAGGCGCCACGGCACCCTGCCTTCCTGCCCAGACCCTGCCCAGAGGGCAGGAGGAGCCTGGGGGATGCAGACACACCTGTTACCATTCCTGGGTGTGGAGTATTTTCTTTACTATTAAAAATCCCAGATTTGGGGCTAGCGGGGGCCTGGAGGCAAGGCAGCTGGATCTGACACGGTCAACCCTGTGGCTGAGCCCTGACCCCGTGGTTGAGAAACATGCCGGGAATGTGTGGGAGCCAAAATGCCCAGAGGAGGAAGAGTGGAAAAGAGACTGTGGCACGACCGTGTTTCCTGGGGATGCTTTGCACACCCCTCTACCAAAAAGAGACCCCCGCCCTGATTTTTATAAAGAGCTTTTCTTTTCATCTGCCATGAATAGTTTAACATGCTCCTTAACATGCAGAAGACTGACCACGAGTATGTAATACACACACTGTCACGCACACATGCACATATGAACCCTCACCTCTGACCCTAGACACCCTTGTCTGATCCTAGGCTGCACGTGGATGCTGGACTGAAGAAAGGCAGTGAGTGGGCCTGGCCTAGTCTCTCCAGGAAGGGCCACTAGCATTGGTCCCTGGTGGTCATGGTCTTCTCTGGCCACGAAGCAGCCCCTCCCAGCCTCGCCTCTGTCTCCTGCACTCCCAGGCATCAGGCTGGGAGCAACCGTGCCTGCCGTGTACATCAACTGCAGATGGAAGACCCGAGGGTCGCCCAGCCCTGGGAGCACAAAGGAACCGTTGCACAATCGTGCGGGTGTCGTGTGTGTGGGCCGCCCTGGAAACACCTCTGGGTTTTCTTTTCCACTCTAATGGCCAACAGGCCCTCCGCTTTTGAGATAAAGGAAAAAGCTAGCTGCCTTCAACTTTCCTTTGCTCCCCATTGGGGAGCTCTCGATTTGCATTTTAGATGTAAATTCATGTAAATCAGCACTTATTTTCAGATGAAACCCTTCCGTGGAGAACAATCTGGAGTCCTGTCTAAGCCTCTGATCCCCATATAATTTCTCAGCACATGGATTAGGGTGGGGCAGTTATGATCGGGCACGAAAGACAATGGACTCATTTTGCCACTCAGATGGGAAAATCTAATTACAACACCCCTTTCAGCAACTGGGACAAAGCAAGAATGAATCCCCGTCTGGTCATCGGCTGGAGTGTGGGCCGTCCAGCCTCATCCCTTCAGTGGCCTGTTACACGCCCTCGCCTTCGGTCCAGGGTAATTGCCCATCTCTGGCCTGTTGTAGGCCAGTCACCGCCTTTCGTGTCAGTAAGAGAGGAGAATGAGCGAAATTCAGCGCACATCGACCCCGCCCCCCGGGGCTGTGCTCCTGTGAGCAGGTGTGTCATTCACATGACCCCATCTGTGTACAGAGGAAGACCGAGCACAGGACAGCAGGAAGAATCTGAAATACTCAGGTCATTGAACAACAGGTGCTGACGATGCCCTGAGTGGACGGCACACGCGCCCGGCCATGCCCTCGGAGGACGGCACACGCGCTCGGCGATGCCCTCGGAGGACGGCACACGCTCCCGGCGATGCCCTCGGAGGACGGCACACGCTCCCGGCGATGCCCTGGGAGGACGGCACACGCTCCCGGCCACGCCCTCGGAGG
>NW_006209557.1:258006-268294 GCF_000334495.1 Tupaia belangeri chinensis
CCGGCACACGCCCCCGGCGATGCCCTCGGAGGACGGCCCACGCTCCCGGCGATGCCCTGGGAGGACGGCACACGCTCCCGGCAATGCCCTCGGAGGACGGCACACGCTCCCAGCGATGCCCTGGGAGGACGGCACACGCTCTCGACGATGCCCTGAGTGGACGGCACACGCGCTCGACGACGCTGTGGGAGAGCCGGCCAGTGGGGCAGTGGGAAATTGTGGTGCTCTGGGAGACGGCCCAGTGGGAGGCACACCCTCACCAGGAAGGGCCCCTGTGTGCCGAGACCTGGGCTGGCCACAGTGGAGTGGGTCGGGCACAGAGACCGTGGGAGGCACACCCTCACCAGGAAGGGCCCCTGTGTGCCGAGACCTGGGCTGGCCACAGTGGAGTGGGTCGGGCACGAAGACCGTGGAAGGTGTCCTCTCTCACTCTCTTCACATTTAAAAAAGCTAATGCCATGAAAAATCATCCAGATCAGAGTGAAAAAACTGAGTTGTTTTTTTTTTCCCCTTGAAAACTTTTGTAATCTATTTAAAAGAAAACTAACCTCCTTTTGACAGGTAGCTGGCCAGTTCCTGTGGGTTACTTCTTCACTCTTTTGCCGTCATGACTATTGTACTTCTCAGGGTCTCAGCCGAGTCCCTTGGGCAGCAGTGGAAGGACCCACAGCCCCCTGGGGCGGTCAGCTGAGAGGAGGGAGCAGCTGCAGGCTGGGCTGGCAGAGGGAGCTGGCTCGTCAGTGTGGGGGGCTCTGCCGGGAAGCTGAGGCGGCAGCTGTCCCTTTAAAGGGCAGGGACAAGGGGAATTAGTGAAGAATTGGTATTAAAATGCAGACAGAAAGGCTTTAGCTAAATCTTTATGCTCATTCCCATAATGAGGGGCCAATAAATAGAAGTGTCCCATTGGAGAGTCACAAATTGAGTGACAGCGGCAATTTGGGGAGGGCAGTGTCTGCAAGAACGGCGACTGTGCTTTAGGGCTTGAAAACTGATGTCGAGGACTCGACGGAGTAGGATGATTTATGCTGGTGATGGAATAGCCATTTTCTAGAATAAAGGGAACTGTTCTGCTGAGGAGGGTGACCAGCTGTCCCTGCTTCCCAGCTATGCTGGCACCAAGGGAGGTGACCGTACAGGGCAGCATGGGGGCAGACTGGCGATGCACATCCCCATGGGAGAAGCTGTGAGACCTGGAGAAAGGTCTACGTGAGCCTGCACCAGGGTCTGCCCGGGACCCTAAAGCGCCTCTGTAGGGCTTCCTGGGGCTGGCTCTGCTGGCAGAGGGCAAGGTGCCCCCGGAGGACAAGAGCTCCAGGCTCTGTGCCTGCCCGCCTTGGGATGGTGGTTGCATGGAAGGCAAGGAGAACTGCAGGGCTGACACCGCGCAGAGAGCACCCGCTGCACAGTGCAGACACCCACCTTCTCACTCCAGGGGAACCCTGCAGCACTTCTGAGGACCTCACCTGGGCCTCTCCTTCCTTCGCGGACAAGCTCCAGTTCAATTTCCCCTCGCTGCCTCCCCCAGCTAAACCACCCAGGTTCCCACTTCCCAGTAATCCGGTTACGATTGCTGCCCACACGAGAGCGGCCCTAGCACGTTCACTGTACTGGGGCAGGACGAGCCAGATGCTCTCGAAGAACCGCTGCTGAAGTAGCACACGCAAAGTTCTGCCTCTAGAGGTGATGACCACTGGTCGTCCTAGGATTAGTCCCTCCACCCTTGGAAAACAAGCTCTAAATTCAGTTTGAGGAATGCTGTTGAACTCTTGTCCTGGGCTCACCATGCCTGTCCCTTTCTGGGGACACTTTGCGTGTCTTAATATTTCTCGGTCTGGAGCGATATATATAAAAGATGAAACTGCTTATCAGACCTTTGCTGAGGATGGGCAGAGAGTAAATACAGCCACTGCTTATTCTTCTCGTCTAATCCTCATGTAAATCTGAGTCATCTCTTCTAGAATTTCATAGGCATTCATCCCTAATATCGCCAGACCTGCTCGGTGATTCATCTTCTCAGCAGTTATCAGCACAGTCACGCTTGCTTAACGAGGAGATGGGAACAATCAATAGATTAATCACTGGGCCTCGAGCAATTAGATGAGAAGCAGTCCAGCTAGCTGGCCAAATGCTTCCTCACTCGAGACTGCTCTGTTTGTTTTAATGGAACAATGGCAAGGTCTCGAAAGGTACAGCGTCTGGGGAGAGGTGACGTGGGGGATGCTGTAACCCTCATGACATCTTGTCATTGGTCCAAGAGCCAGAATGACGATATCCCTACCGCCCCCCATCACCTTAGGGCTTGTGTTAGCATTTACCAAGTGCATCAAAGAAAAACAATCTGGACAATTTTTGTTCGTTTATTTTCCTTTCTCTAGCCCCACCTTAAGACTATACTGTAGGGTGTGAGTGTTCACTGGAGAGAGAGGGAAAGTGAGAAATCACCCCCCAGGAAGGATGGCCATGCCACAATCTCCCCTCCTCCACTATCCTCTCAGGACTCTAGGCATGGACACACACACCTGGTAAGTTTTTCAAGCTGCCAGGTCCAGGACTCAAACCATGCAGTTGGCCATGTGGGATCCAACCACTCTAACCACCATGCCATCAGTTGGCTCCGACCAATTTTAAAAATTAAATTCTATCTCACTTATTGTAAAGTGATGACACTTACAAAGGTATATATTTACAAGACCGTGTGACCGTACCTACTGTTTAGTTCCAGAGCATTTTTGTATTCCGAGAAGTGAACACCCATTAGCAATCGTTCTTCGTCCCTTCTTTTCCCAGCCTAGCAACCACTAATCTCTCCCCTGTCACTACGAATTTACCCATCTAGACATTTCACGTAAGTGGAAGGGCACAGTATACCGTGTTTTGTGACTGGCTTCTGTAACTTAGAATAATGCTTTCAAGGTTCCTCTAATGTCTTAGCACCTATGAGTGCTTCATTCTTTGTTAAAAAGTTTATTTGATTCATGATAGAGTGTATGTGATATGAGATAGAGGCTCCCAGAGAGAGGCAATCTCAGCAGACTCTTGTCATTCTGTGATCCCCTTTCCCCAGCTCCCCAGCAGGTTGGGATATTGGGCGTGCACCTGACGTATTTTCAGGCTGACTCAGGGACTCGAACCTCAGTTGGCCACGGGCTTCTGGCACTGTAGTTCAGTTTGTTACTGATTGCACAACTAGGCTGGGCCAGGGCTCTCTTCCTTTTCATGGCTGGCTAATCCTGCCGGGTTAGCGATGGTTCTAACGAACTTCCGAGGACCTGCCAAACGCTTTCTGTGGTGTGTGGACCACGTTATACTCCCTCCCACAGGTGGTAGGGTTCCAGATGCTCCACATCCTTGCTAATGCTTATAACTTTCTCCTTTTCTGACTACAGCCATCCTAAGTGGGTGTAAAGCAGTATGTCATTGTGGTTTTGACTTGCAGTGTCTTAATTACTAATGATGTTCAACATCTTTTTGTGTACTTGTTTCACCAGGGAAATGTCTATTCGAATCATTTGTTCATACTTTAATTGATCTCTTTGTCTTTCGTATTGCTGAATTTTAAATGTTCTTTTTATATTCTGTCTAAAAGACCCATATCTTGTATTTAATTTGCAAATATTTCCTCCTGTTTTCTGGACTAATTTTTAGATAGTATCTTTTGAGGTATAAACGTTTTAAATTTTGATAAAAGCTATGGCCACCTTTTTGTGTGGGGGAGATATTTTGCTATAGGGTGCTTGTGCTCACTGGAGAGACAGAGAGACAGAAAGTGAGAAATCATTCCCTGGGAGGACGGCCATGCCACAATCCCTTCTCTTCTATTCTCCTCTCAGGATCTTGGACAAGCACGCACATGCACCTGGTGTGAATTTAAAGCCTCTAGGTCTGGGACTGGAACCATGGTTGACTACATGGGAGTCCAGTGGTGTAAACATTACACCATCTACTGGTTCTGGTCAATTCTTACTAACAAGGCTCAGGCCACTGTTTCTCAACCCTGTAAGAACAATTCACTCTAATTTAATGAGAGAAATGGAATGTTAAGAAACAGATTATGTTGGATTTCCCTGAGCTTTTTTACTAAGGGGCCTCTACCCATTGCAATATATAGAACTCTTTTTCCTCCGAGTATGGAGGATTGCTTCTGCCCCTGGGGTGATACTGTGCCCTTCTCCCTCCCTCCCACTGAGAACGAAAGGACTAGGTTAAAGGGGAGAGTGCAGAGGACAAGCTGAGCCTTCCTGTGAGCTGAACCTGCTCACCTGCTAAAGACAACTGCTCCAGCTCTGGGCCACTGTCATGGCCTGCTGGGCTCCTGGTACTATTCTCTCTGTGAAATGTTTATGAATGGAATGAAAGGGACCTGCGGGTTTCGTTTTTCTCACCCAGCGTAAACGTATAATCCTATCCACTACTGCTACTTCTGATCATTTCTAACACGTTGTTTTGTTTACACAATTTGCTCCGTAAACAGTATGGGCTCACATAGCTGTGTGCCCATGCTCGCTTGCTGACGTGTTTGCATAGTGCATGCCACTGGCATTACGGCATTTGGAACGTTGCTGTAAACCTTATTTCTTCCACTCGGTATTCAGGCTCTACACTACGTGATGTTTTAACCACCTTTCTTACTCCCGTGTGAAGTCTGGGCTCGGCTGTGCATTCGGTGTACATCTGAACTTACTGGCTCCCTCGACTGTGTTCTGCTTTGCCAAATACCAACAGTGTAGGTGCTTTGCTGGAATAACTATCTGATGGTTCTATGTCCCTGAGCATCACTGGTCACTTCGGGGTGACACTCATGGGGTCAGGTGCCTGCTATCGTTGTTGCAGGGTTATCATGGTCCAGTTAGAATGGGAAATCCGAGCTAGCTTCTAGTTGGAGGGTGCTAACCCAAAGCTGTTGGAAACCACACGAGTCTAGAGGCTGGGTCGGGTAGGAGGGCACAGCAGAAGTCGGGACCAACCAGCTGCATTGAGTGGCAGACTGCGGGTCGCCAGGAGACTGCGGGTCGCCAGGAGGCTGCAGGTTGGAAACCAGGGCAGTCCTGAACAGCCACAGGGCTCAGGAGGAAGTCAGGGACTAGTGTAAGGTAGACCGAGACCAAACCACCATACAGGAAGCTGTGAGCAGCCCAGCCCTGTAACTTCATTTTCTTTTCTTTATTTGTAAAGTTTGTTTTTTTCCATGAGTGAGAGAGGGAGAGAGGGAGAGAGAGAGACACATACACATAGCGCCCCTCACAGGGTATTGATGCCGTGACCCATCCCCGGCCCTCAGCCAGCCCCAGGTCATGGGCCATGCACGTGCCTGGTACACTCAGGGACGTCTCCAGACTTGAACTCAAATCTTCCCCTGTGGGATTGCCTCCCAGAGTCTTGTGTTTCACTGCCATGCCACCTTCTGGCCCTGCTGTGAACCACTGGAAGGAGGCCTAGTGAAATCTGAAGGTGTAGACTGCCCCAGGTAACTGCCTGGCACAGCGTGTTGAGAGAGAGAGAGAGACACATACACATAGCGCCCCTCACAGGGTATTGATGCCGTGACCCATCCCCGGCCCTCAGCCAGCCCCAGGTCATGGGCCATGCACGTGCCTGGTACACTCAGGGACGTCTCCAGACTTGAACTCAAATCTTCCCCTGTGGGATTGCCTCCCAGAGTCTTGTGTTTCACTGCCATGCCACCTTCTGGCCCTGCTGTGAACCACTGGAAGGAGGCCTAGTGAAATCTGAAGGTGTAGACTGCCCCAGGTAACTGCCTGGCACAGCGTGTTGAGAAGCCAGGGAACAGCATGGCCTGGGAGTGTGCTGTCCTGCTCCTGAAGACACGGAAGCCAAGTCAGCCCTGGCATCCTGCAGGACAGGGAGTGTTACTCTAACTAGGTCCTTCGACATTCTTACAAAGCTTTTCAGACAGAGGCAGCAGAGGTCTATGAAGTCTATACTGTGTGCCATCACGTTGCATGGGGCTCCAAAGGACCTTGATTCTGTAATGACCAACTTCATTTTTGCTTTGAACTCCCTTAAATGCCTGTGAACAACTGTGTGCACCTTCTACCCTGATGTCTGTCCTTATGGGAATTTGTCCAAAAGGCCACGCTGTTTAGGGGGTAAAGTTTATGGGGGCTGGTGTACAGGCTGGCTCTTCTGACCTTCCTCAGAGGTTAATGCTTTTCCTCCCCCCCCTTCTCCCTTCTCTCTTCAGTAACTCCCACGTTGTCACTGAGTGTCTGCTCACTTTCCTGTTTGTTTCCATGTAAGGGAGAGTGGGCTGCTGGAAGGGGATGATGGAGCTGGCCTCTTTCGTCACCAGGGGACTTGGTGATGTTCATATCGCTGGAAATGCCCTTGTGAGTGGCTTAGTAACAGGCTGGTCAGAAAGGAAGCTGGCACGGGGGATTGCCACATGGCTCCAGGAGGTGTCCATCAAGGATGGACATGCTGCGGTCTGCATTCTACGCGGTGAGGTCCGTGCTGTTCAGCTAGTGCCAGCAAGAGTCCCTTGAGCCTACTCCAGGCCAGGCTGTTCTAACAAGGCCAAAGCTCAAAGAGGTGTCAACTGTCTCCCTTGAGTCTCTGGAGCAGCTGCCAGGAGATGCTGGACTTTGGGGGAGGGGCGAGCTTATGTAGATAATAGTGCAGCTTAGAGGGGAGTGAGGGAGGGCCCTCTCCACCACCATCAGCACCAGCTGAATCTGGACCTACCCGATGAGAACACACATGCCCATGGTCGGGGGCTGCCTGAGGCTGGGTGGAGTGAAGACCCTGGTGGGGATGCTGTTTCTTTTTCTCTCCTTGTCTCTCTTTTTCATGGAAGAAGTAAACAAATAAATTTGTAAAATAGAAAGAGGAAATGATTGAAAGTTTGGAGTTGAGAGGAGGGTCTGGTTTGAGAAAGAAAATACCAGTGAGTGTTTGCAAATGGTGAGTTTCAGGAGCCAAATCTGTGCTAAGCAGAGGCAAAGAAGGTGCTGAGCCAGCGGAAGCTCTAGGGCAAAAAGGTGGAGTTAAGGTCGCCTGTCTGCAGGTGTCAGTAAAAGCAGCACACGTGAATGAGGTCTCTCAGAGAAGATGGCCAAGAATGACATCCTGGGAAAGATTGCTCTCCAAAGACAGTGGGTCTCCAAGGCGTGAGCTCACCCGATGCAAGAGTTCAGATACCACTGGAACCTCTTGGGGCACTTTTGCTCAACACATTCCAGCCAAATCTACTAGTTTCCATTCGCTCTCCTCTTCTCCAACTTCCTCTGCTTCCTATCCAGTTTGGAATGGCAATGACAACCAGCCATGCCAGCAAATGGAAAACTTGGGGAACACTTGGACCCTTCTTTACACTGTTCTTCATGTCTTTTGGAAAATGTACATGTATATATTTAATGCAATCTAACTTAATTATTAGGCAGTTTTATTTTGTTTTGTTAAATTAAAGAAGTCCTACTTTCCCCCAACACATAAAGATGGTCTTGCGTTAGCTGTCTATGTGCCGCATGATTTTCCTTTCCTGTGAATGACATTAATCCATATGAAAATAAGTTTAATACATGGTACGTGAGCTAGGGCTGCGATTTAATATAGATATTCAATTATCCTGAAGGTTTTATCGATGGACACAGTTCCCTCACTGATTTGAAATGCCACCTGGACTTCCGTCAAGAGTCCGTGGATGCACAGGGTGGACTCTCGGCCCAGTTTTCTTCCTTCTACTGCATTAGTCTCTCCATGAACCAAAACTGTCATGGTTGCCATCACTTTATAATAATACTTCAGGTAGGTAAACATATTTTCCATTTTCTAAATCTCCTTTAAGAGTGACTTGGGTATTCAAGTCTCTCTTACTAAATTTTAGAATCATCTTGTCAAGTTTCCAACATTCTTCTGCAATGTCAGTTGAGATTTCATTGACTCTGTACAGAATTGGGAAGATTGAAATCTTTACAAAGGGAGTCTATCAATCCATTGCTTTTATTTATGGTCTTTTCATGTATCTTAATGACAGTTCATAATTTTCCCTATAAATGCTTTGCATGGTTTTTGTTAGACTTTTCCCTCTAGATATTTAAATTTCTAATTGTAACTGGTATCTTTATTTTGTTTTGTGAACTTTTGTTGTTGACCTGTAGAAATAAAACTAAGCTTTAATAAACTTTCAATTTTGCTAGATTTTCCTATAAATGCGAATGGATTTATAGATCCCTTTTCTGTGTAAAAAACTCAGAAAAAATTGCTGTGATTCTCTCTGACCATAGCAATTCCCTTTCCAATTCCTATGTATTTTTTTTCTTTATTATTCTTACCATATTGTACTGGCCAGTTAGGCTGAAGGGAATTTGTGATATACAGCATCCTTGTTCTTTTCCTGATCTCCAAGCAAAACACTTAAACTTTTTACCGATTTCATGTAAAGTTTGCCATAGATTTTCTTGTAGATGCTCTTTACTAGAGAAAGATTTCTCTTATGAGAAAGTCTCTTTTTGATCCTAGTTTATTAGGCAATAGATAATTTTTATCATGAAAAAGGTTATGAAAGACTGTTTCTGTGTCTGCAATTTTTCTTATTTTTTTCTGTTAATATCTTAGATTACATTAATTGAATTTCTATCACCCAACCTTTGCTTTGTGAGGCTAGACTTACTTTGTTCAAGGTATGTTTAGCTGATATTTCAGAGCTACTTACTATGGAGAAAGTTTGTATGTATTTAATGCAGTTTTTGATGTATTTATGGTTAAGTGTATCATCTTACTTGTGGCTTATATTTGTTCAACCTCTTCTATATTTATTTTTATATATTACTTTTCTTTATACTTTTCTTTTCTATTTTTGACTTCTTTTTGATTTACAAAGTATTTTTGAATCAAATTTTCCTCTTCACTGCTTTGAAAGTTATATAATTTTTCTTCTTTCATATTTATCCTAGAAATTGCAATATGCCTGCCTACCTTACCACTTCTAAAATAATTTAATACTTTTATTCTTTTTTCTAACAATGGAAGGAATTTGCCATGCTTGAATTAGCGTTTTTTAGCTCTTCTGCTTTATTTTCTATTATTAGTGATTTTTAAATTTGAAATATGTCTTAATCCCCAAAGACACTTTTATTTTTATATTGCAGATTTTATTTTATGTATATATCTCCACTTTCTTTGCTCTTATTTCCTTTTTGCATTTCTAACTCTCTATGCAGGATAAATTTCTTTCTGTCTGACCTACATGCTTAAGAATCTCTCTTAGTCTGCTTTTGCAATCACTCTCACTTTTTGTTATTGTGTAAGGAAGTTTATTTAGGCCTTATTCTTGCAAGATATTTTCAGTGGTTACAGGATTAGCCCCTTCCCCTAAATAAAGATGTAATTTCTGTGTCTCCTGGCTTAAATGGTTGTTACCAAGAATCAACTATTATTCTCATTCCTTTGAAGGACTCTCTCTGCCCCTCTATACCCACCCACACCCACCCACCCACATGTGTGTTTTTCTTCTTAGCTATTTTTAGAACTTTATCTTACTTTGGATTTTTCAAAGCTTCATAATGATTTATCTTGATGTGAATTTATTTTTCTTTTCCCTGCCTAAAATTGGTTGCATTTTTTAACCTAATAGTTAGGAAAATGATGACAAGACAGTTTGTGCAAGTAAGGAGTGTTGAAAGAAATGACATTGCCAAGAAAGGTGCACCCAGGTTCAGGAGGCATGGACTGGAGAGGAGAAAACGGCAGCATGTCACTTGAGCTGGCACTCAGAGAGGGAGCGATGCAGGGCAGGTGCCAGACTCGGGACGGACGTAATCTCACCTGCATACAATTCAGAAGTTATTTAAAATCTAAGTAAATTACCTTTCTTTTTAACATCTCACTGAATTTCTATTACGAAGTTTTCAAGTGGAGAACCCAGTAGCATGAAATTTCTAATATCAATTCTCAAAGTTCATAACCAAGGTGAAAACTCTGGAGAATAAGTCAGAACTGTGAGGTCACAAGTGTAATTTAAATTTTTCTTGAAATTTAAAAGAATGTTGACTTTTCAGTTTTATCATCTAATTTGAGTATACATTTTGAAAATTAGAATAAAAATGAGAATATGAAATGAATGAAGTCAGTTTTCTTCCTAGGAACCTATTAAATAACATATAGTCACCTTAAAACTCTTACAATCTTATTGCACCATATTTTTTAAGAACAGAAGTAATAAAAAGTTGGAGTCCGACCCTGTAGGGCCCCAGGATCTGTGTTGAGCTTTTTGACCTATACCTCTTTAAGTCGGGTCAGCACTTTGGCAAGGCCGCTTCTGTGTACCACC
>NW_006209557.1:268716-282370 GCF_000334495.1 Tupaia belangeri chinensis
TTTTAAGTATGCCACAAACTCACCTTAAAGTTCTTCATTAACTTGCTAGTCACTTTACCGCCAGTTAAAAAGGCTGTCCCCGCCCTTACCTAATAAACAGTAAGTTTTACCCCTTTAAAATGTATTAGGGTTCCTTGAATTAAGTTTTAAATCCCTACACAATTATATAAGTTCTATTCTTTATTAAGATCCATAAGAACTAATATCTATACTTGAGATTTTCTTTTCTCAGCATCATTCCCAGTAATCACAAGATGGCTGCTGCACCGCATCAGCTGATAATCATCTCTGCTTGCTGGAGCCACTTTCCCGAAACTACATTCCATGAAGACCCACCTACATCTAACGAACAACTGTGGAACTGCACTAGACCCACCCTTAATCCAACCCTGAATAGAATCTATGTTCCCTATTGTTAAAACTTTATGAGCTGATAATTAAAACACGTAGCCCCTGTCCCATTTATTTGCATGTATCACATTTTCAATAAAAACGCATGATAATTCCTAACACTTGTCACTCCTCAGAGAGCAATCTCTGGGGGGTGTCCGGCTAAGGATGTACATAAAAAAGGCACCGAGGCCTTAGCTTCTTCATTTCCAGTGTCGCCTCCAACGAGTCAACCCACCCCTGCCGAGGCTGGACCCCGGCAAAAAGTAAATTTAATTCCACCTAATGCCCTGATTAGTTATGCTAAAGATGTCCTGTTGAGTAAAGTACAGTGCCCATCAATTTCCAGGGCATACACAAGCTGGTGGAAGGATATCTGTGGGGGCAATTTTAATACGTTGATCCATTCCAACCCCTTTGTTGAAGCCATTCCATGTTTGGCTTTCTGGTGTGATGGCATTTTGACTTGAGTTCTGTTGCTCCATTCTGGTGATGGACTGTTGCTAGTCTGAATGTGTCTCTCCAAATTCAGGACTTAGAATGTGATGGTATTAAGAGGTGGGGCTGAGAAGAGGTAATTAGGCCATGAGGGCTCGCCCTTGTGAATGTGATTAGGTATCCTTCTCAAGGTCTTGACAGAAGGAGCTCAGCCCTGTTGACCTCCATCCTCTAACCTGTGGGGACTGTTCCTTCCCCTACTGGCATCAGTAAGACCCTTGCCCAATGACAACACAGATACCTTGACCTTGGACTTTCCAGCCACCATAGCTCAGAAGTAAATTTCTGACCTCTAAAACCACCCAGTCTCATGTATTTTGTTGTAGCAGCACAACCAGACAGTTGTTTCCGACCTAGTACAGGAGACGTGAGACTCAATGCACTCTCAGTCTGCCCAGCTTCTTCCTGTCAACTGTTCTCTCTTCATTCTCTTATTTCCCCAGACTCCTAAGAGAAAAATACACTGAGTCTCAGATGAACATTTTTACATCTTTCTCAGCTCAGAAGAGCAACAGTGTGACCCTTTTCACCCCTGTTGGTGGAAATAATCAAGCACTGTAGAAATAATACTCAATATGGTTTATTCAAAGCACAAATATAAGTGAATGGTCTGGAAAACAAAACTATCTTGAGGTGCTCAGGTGCAGCTTCTTTTTTTTCAGTTTTGAGAGCAGGAGACACAAAGTTGCAAATCAGCATAAGAAGTCTTTACACTGGCAGAGAAAGGTACACCATCTGGAAGGAGGGGCTTGTAGGTTACAGTTAGGTTTAGAAATTCTTAGGTTAGGGACCAGTAGGTGGTGTAATGAACTTTCACATAGTCAACTGTGGCTTGAGTCTCAGACCTGGTGGCTTAAAACTCACACCGGGTGCATCTGGATTTATGCCCAAGATCCAGAGAGGAGAATGGAAAAGACGGGGTTGTGTCATGGCCATGGCTTATAATATTTCTCTAAATGTAGCCAAGTCATTGTTTTCAAAAGACTCGGCAAGAATGCCCATGTTTCACTTAACAGAGATAAGAAGGGTTTATTATGATTCTGATAACATTATGCCAGAGAAGGATGTAGAAACCACAGTCCCTGGACCAATGTGATCGGTTATAGAAAGATTAAAGTTTGTAGACCTGACTCCTTCTGCCCCCTCAGAAAGTGTCTTAGAAAGGAAATGTAGTCAGAATTCTGTCCTTGCCCCTTAGACCCCTGGGTTACTTCAGCTGGCCACCCCATAGCCTTCACTTTTTCCTCTTTCCTCACTCCTCCTTGGATCAATCTCTTCCTCTTGAAACTGAACCTACTTTTAGAGGGGGTGTTCATCCCTTATCCTTGATATTGAGGAACAGGAGGATTCTGTGTGGACCCTGATCCATCAGGAATGACATCGTATAGCTTCTTTCCAAAAGGGTACCACAGCATCGACCCTCCTGCGGGCTCACGTATGTGTGCACCTACCACGTGGGTATGCATGTGCACCCTACACACATATTGGTCTGCATGGAATCAGCCTCGTGTTCTCACTTGGCCCCCTTTTAGAGTCAGGTTTGCAGGATCCACCCTTGGACAATAGCAATGATGGCAGATCTGTCTGAAATTCACGGAAACCCCCAAGGTTTAGAGCAACAAGACTAAGAGTCCTGGACCAGCTGTCCTGACTCTGCTACCGACTGGTTGGTTGATCCTGGACACGGTTTTTAGCGGGTGTACATCGGAATAATTCTCACCTTTCAGGGCTGCTACAAGAACTGAACGATACGGTATGTGTCCGGCACTCTCCGGGTAAATGGTCACAATTTAGGCTAACAGAGCTACTCTTGTTGGTTAGCAAACAGTGACAACCGGCACAGATGTCTCCAGATTTCTTCTTTGTCCTTCTGCATGTCACAATGAACAGGCATCAGCCATGTCCCAGGATCTCACACTGCTGATCAGGGTTAGGGTATATATGTTTGCCAATAAATATATGTGGATTTCAGAGCAAAATTTCTGTTGGCATCTGAAAGGAAGCTCAGTAGACAGACTGATAGAAGCCAAGCTGTCCAGAGTCTTCTCTGCCTGTCTGAAACATTGCTTTCCTGGGAAACCGAGTAACCAGCACCCTTGAGCCGAGATGAAGAAGTTGTTAAATATGTACTATGTGTTAACTATCTTCATACTGTCTCATTTTATCATAATTTAAAAAACCCTCAAGGTCAGCATTATCAAATGCTCTTGGCTTTGTAGGCATCAAGAATTGAATGAGGTCTCACAGGTAGAAAGTGATGAGCAAAGTTTGAGCCCCGTCCGCCCAACCCTAAAGCCTTCGTTCCTTCTTCTGGACTGTTCTCACTGCACAGGGTCAGTGAAGAGGAAGGGTGTGGTAGTGGGCACCCCGGGGAGACCGGAGACTGATGGGGTTGGAGGTCCACTAAGAAGGCCCCAACAATAGCAAAAGTAGTCAGAATTCTGCCCTTGTCCTCATCAACCGTCAGGGTTTATGTCTTGATCAGAAACAAGCTAGAGTCGGATGTTCTGCACAAAGTCAAGACCAAGGCGCCCTCCTAGTCAGAGGGCAGAACGTCAAGCACAGGCCCGTCCTGCCTGCCTGCTCCAGCCAATGCCTCTGCCATGAACTAAATGCTCACATTTATATATCAACAGCTCACTCCAATGTGATGGCATCGGGAGGCGGGGCTCAGGAGATAAAGAGCAGAGTGCTCCCGAGTGGGATTAGTGCCCTTGTAAAGGAAGGCCAGAGGCTGCGTTGGTCCCTCACCACGAACGCTCACGGTGAGCAGGTGCCAGCCACATACCAGGAAACAGCCCTCGCCTGACGCCAAACCTGCCTTGTCTAGGCCTCCCAGCACTCAGGCCTATGAGAAACAGTTTCTGTGGTTTACACACCATACGACGTGTGGCATTTTGTTTCAGCGGCTCGCACAAACCCAGACAGCCTCGTCCCTCTTCCTTTATGCAAAGGTTGTGATGGTTTCTCTGCTGTGCTTGAGTTGCCACTTACAAACAGGTGAGGACTCCCGTCCGTGTAGACTCTGTTACGATCCTGTAGATTTATGAAGATTTACTGGAGTGTCTCCAAAGCTTATCAGCTGCAGAAAACAATAGGAAAGTGGGCCAATTACACAAACGCCTCGCTCCGAGATTGTCTGGTAAAGAAAGCACATGAGTCTGAGGCATCTTTGAATTTATGCTTCTGTAGAACACTAAAAATGGTTTGACTACTGGGCCATTTATTACTAAATAGAGAGCCCTGGAGACAGAACACAAGTGTAAGCAAAATATGATTGGATTTACAAACATTCATCTTAAATATTTCAAGAAAATATCTGTGAACAGAGCAAAGGTACGACTGCTCCAGAAAGATGATGCATGTGTTGCTGACGTTAGGAAACTCCTGCTGCTCTGAACCCTTGGCAAGCCCTCCCACCTTAAGGCCTTACGGAGTTGGCTTCCTATCCCAGACACATTTCATCTGCTTCTAGATTATTAACTTAATTCTACATGTTGCAATCCTAAATCCAATTTTTTCTGATCTTTATTTGATTGAGAAAAGCTAATTGGATTTACTAGGGTTCTGCACCACGTGCTGCTCCCTTACTTCAAGGTCAGCGGTTTTTAGCTGCTGCTCTGGTGAGAGTATGTCTTTCACTGAGGGCTGGCCCTGAGTGTCCTCTGCCAGGGAGGACAGGTCGGCTTTTCACTGATGGCCCAAGGCTGGCTGAGGCCCACTCTGAAGAGGCTTTGCTTTCATTGCCTAAATACATCATTACTCTTCCGGGACTGGTTCTTGGACTGAGATAATTTTAAGAATAAAAGTAGTACATATTCAGCTCTTCTTTTTTTTTTTTCTCATAGTCTATTTATTTATTTATTTTTATACATTCAACCACCGTATATTATTACAGCTTGTAAAATGAATGTTCCCAGTCTGATTCAGCTCTTCTTAAATATACGTTTGAAGAGAAGGGAAATGAAATAGCCAGGATGCGAGTTTAGAGTCTCACAGCCCTGGGTTGAAAACCTGGCCTTGCCATTCAGTGTATCCTGAGACTTTCTGCATTTCAGCAAGTTGTTTATCAAGCCTTTGTTTTGAAGATGGTAGCTCACCCTCCTGGACTCTGTCCTGGTGCTGAAGCAGAGGTTTTGCAGACCCCACTTCTGCTGTGCCAGTTGTTCCCTTTTAAACTCTGCCAACAGGGGGCACTGGAGGGAGACAGTGAAGACATTGACTGTTCTTGTTTGCTCATCTAAGCCACATTCCTTTGCCTTAGTTGTGCCTGTTGGTTCATTTCCATTTTTTACCCACCCTTCCCAAAGCAGCTCCAGTGTATCCCGAGATACTAGGCGCCAGCAGGACAGCACACCCACTTCCGCAATGTAAGGACCTTACCTTGAACCCCTCCTCAGCAGTGGGTCAAATTGCTCATGCCCTCATTCAATTTTCTAAATTCTGACAATCTTTGCCTCTTCCCCCTGGCTCCTCCACCTCCAGGAAAGGTAGCTGCATGTTCTATCTGTGAATTATAATTCTCTGGTGCCTTTTCAATGCCCTCATCCCTATCTAACCAATTCTGTATATTACATTCTCTATTAAAATAACTGGTGTGTTGCCCTCGCCATGATGGCATGTGCTGCTACAACACTGTGCTCCACAGGCTGGACCCGCAGGAGACACGGGTTCGATTCCAGATCCAACTGCAGGCAGGTACAGTGGAGTGCTCCTCTCTAGCCACTAGGAAGTCTGAGGAGGATTCGTGCTCAGTGCTGGCCTGGGCGACATGGTAATACCCTTGAATTTATGTTCTATGAAGTCCAATGTGCACATGTATAGCCTTGGTGGGGGGAAATGGATTCTGTAGACATTCTTGTGACGTTCAATAATTATTACTTTACCTACAATATGAACAGATGGTGGCGTCTCTATCTACCCGGCCCCTACTTCAGAACCATTATAAATTCCACTTAAGAAACACAGCAAGGGCCTGATGGTGCTGCAGCAGCGAAGCATAGTGCTGAAAGCTGACTCACAGGGGAAGGTTGCCAGTTCGAGTTTGGAGACCCTGGGCATATGCTGGGCACATGTGTGCCTCCGTGTGGGCTGAGCGTCAAAACCCTGTGAGACTGCTATATCTCTCTTTTGCACTTTTGGAATAAAACAAATAAAATGCAACAGCAGGTTCTTAGGTTGTGGTTATCTGATTCAATGGTATTTTCCCAGTGGCAAACATGTGTAGGAATTGTCTCAGCGAGAATACAGTATCGGGCAGTCTAAGGCTGTGAAATCGGAAGGTCTTCAGCTGCAAGTGGACTAAATGTTGCCAGTTGGAAACACAGATGATATGCTCCGGTCGTGGGCAGTCCTGTCAACCCTAGAGGACAATGGATCCTAAGTGGCAAATAATTAAGGCATCTGTGGCTTTGTTCTTTTACTTGTTCTATTTTAAAGATGCATTTAACATTATCTGCGATTTGAAAAGAGCTCCAGATTTCCCCTTAATAGAATGATGGCTGAGCCTGCACATCCCTGTGCTCATTTACATGGTAATGCACAGGCACAATGCTAGACCAGGGCAACAAGTCGATACAGCAATTGCTACCTTTCAGGGAGAAGTGCAGCACCTTCGCTGTTTACCATACAGATGGGCTATTGAGCAAAATTCACAAGGACAGTCTAATTATCTTAGACCGGGAAAGGAAGAGATGCTCAGATGTTCCTGTGTTTTACCTAACTTTATCTTGTTTCTTTTACAATGCAAAGTGAGAGATGAGTAACTGTCAGGAGCACGCACAGGGTAGTGGGCCCTGAACAATTTCAGTAAGACGCCTTTTATAATACCAGTCTGGGGGGACTCACATGGGAGAGGTAGCTGTACTTCTAACAAACGCTAATTCAGGACATACATGATGATATAAGATGTGAATTCAGTAGCACTTTAAAATGATTTTGTATCGGGAACCAGCAGTTAGCATAATGGCTATGTCGCTGGACTCCCACCTACTCGACTGCAGTTCGCGTCCCGGACCCGGTGGCTTAAAACTCATGCCGGGTGTGTGTGCGTGCGTGCCCAAGATCCTGAGAGGAGAATGGAGAAGCGATTGCGGCGTGGCTATCCCCCCGGGGGTGATTTCTCACTTTCTGTCTCTCTGTCTCTATCTGTCTGGCGAGCACGCGCTCCCTATAGCGAAAACCTCTCCAAAAAAAAAAAAAAATAGATACGCCTCTAAAATCTTAAAAGAATTGGAGTTTCATTGTAGAACATTGTAGAAATGAAATAAATATTAGACATAATGAGGGAAGGAAAGCCATGAATAAAGAAAAGAGACGAGCACTGGAATGGGAGAAATCTTAGCAAACTATACTTCCAAAAAGGGCTTGACAACCAGAATTACTACATGTAACCAGCATTATTTCTGTTGTTGTCGTTTGTTATTAAGAACAGAAATAATACTGGTTACATGTAGTAATGACAATCAAGCCAAGGATATAGCCATAGACATCATTTTCAATGGAGAACTTTACATTTTTATATCTGCTTAGTATTTCTTTCCTGAGCCCTTCTCACCCACACTCAACTATCCACCCCTAGCCCCATGCAGTCTCTGGTATCTCCATTTGTCCCCCCTACAATGATATCTTCAGCTCTTTCAATTTCTGCCATAGAGAGGGATATTCAGTATATATTGAGCAGGGATGTACAGTGTTTGTCTCTCATTGTCTGATTTATTTCATTTAAGCATTACATCTTTTTTTAATTAAACAAAAATTTTTTGCAGGGGAGAGATTTTTGCTATAGGGTACATGTGCTTGCCAGAGAGACAGAGAAAAACAAAGAGACAGAAAGCAAGACAGCATCATCCCCCGGGGGGATGGCCACGTCACAGTCCCTTCTCTTCCATTCTTCTCTTGGGATCTTGGGCATGCACACACAAATGTCCTGTGTGTTTTAAGCTTCCAGGTCTGGGACTAGACCCATGGTTGACTACATGGGCGTCCAGTGACATAACCATTATGCCATCTGCTGGTCCCAAACATTACATCTTATATATTCATCCACTTCGTATTGAGTGACATCATAAAGTAAAAATACATAAAACAGAAGATTAGATGATACTGAACCCAGTTTTATTTTGGCAATAAGTAATATTTTCCATAAATAAAGAGTAAAAAACTTTATTATTTATAGCATTAGAAAATGTATTTCTAATAAAAATTTACTTGTTATATTTATTAGTCAAGGTATTATAAAGTAGCTATTAATAGATTTTTATGAAGTAGTAATTAAAATTTTAAGTATTTTTACAAAAAGTGTCCCATTACTAGTTATAAGTCATTGACATGTCCACACCACTTTAAACTTTCCATCATGTTTGGTATCATTGTGGTAGCAATGTTGATCTCTGTTTTTCCTAAGCGTGCTATAAGTTGAGAAATCACTAATAATAACTTAAAACGCTAATTCAGGACATACATGATGATATAAGATGTGAATTCAGTAGCACTTTAAAATGATTTTGTATCGGGAACCAGCAGTTAGCATAATGGCTATGTCGCTGGACTCCCACCTACTCGACTGCAGTTCGCGTCCCGGACCCGGTGGCTTAAAACTCATGCCGGGTGTGTGTGCGTGCGTGCCCAAGATCCTGAGAGGAGAATGGAGAAGCGATTGCGGCGTGGCTATCCCCCCGGGGGTGATTTCTCACTTTCTGTCTCTCTGTCTCTATCTGTCTGGCGAGCACGCGCTCCCTATAGCGAAAACCTCTCCAAAAAAAAAAAAAAAAAAATACGCCTCTAAAATCTTAAAAGAATTGGCGTTTCATTGTAGAACATTGTAGAAATGAAATAAATATTAGACATAATGAGGGAAGGAAAGCCATGAATAAAGAAAAGAGACGAGCACTGGAATGGGAGAAATCTTAGCAAACTATACTTCCAAAAAGGGCTTGACAACCAGAATTAATACATGTAACCAGCATTATTTCTGTTGTTGTCGTTTGTTATTAAGAACAGAAATAATACTGGTTACATGTAGTAATGACAATCAAGCCAAGGATATAGCCATAGACATCATTTTCAATGGAGAACTTTACATTTTTATATCTGCTTAGTATTTCTTTCCTGAGCCCTTCTCACCCACACTCAACTATCCACCCCTAGCCCCATGCAGTCTCTGGTATCTCCATTTGTCCCCCCTACAATGATATCTTCAGCTCTTTCAATTTCTGCCATAGAGAGGGATATTCAGTATATATTGAGCAGGGATGTACAGTGTTTGTCTCTCATTGTCTGATTTATTTCATTTAAGCATTACATCTTTTTTTAATTAAACAAAAATTTTTTGCAGGGGAGAGATTTTTGCTATAGGGTACATGTGCTTGCCAGAGAGACAGAGAAAAACAAAGAGACAGAAAGCAAGACAGCATCATCCCCCGGGGGGATGGCCACGTCACAGTCCCTTCTCTTCCATTCTTCTCTTGGGATCTTGGGCATGCACACACAAATGTCCTGTGTGTTTTAAGCTTCCAGGTCTGGGACTAGACCCATGGTTGACTACATGGGCGTCCAGTGACATAACCATTATGCCATCTGCTGGTCCCAAACATTACATCTTATATATTCATCCACTTCGTATTGAGTGACATCATAAAGTAAAAATACATAAAACAGAAGATTAGATGATACTGAACCCAGTTTTATTTTGGCAATAAGTAATATTTTCCATAAATAAAGAGTAAAAAACTTTATTATTTATAGCATTAGAAAATGTATTTCTAATAAAAATTTACTTGTTATATTTATTAGTCAAGGTATTATAAAGTAGCTATTAATAGATTTTTATGAAGTAGTAATTAAAATTTTAAGTATTTTTACAAAAAGTGTCCCATTACTAGTTATAAGTCATTGACATGTCCACACCACTTTAAACTTTCCATCATGTTTGGTATCATTGTGGTAGCAATGTTGATCTCTGTTTTTCCTAAGCGTGCTATAAGTTGAGAAATCACTAATAATAACTTAAAAAATATATAATATATGAATGATGAAAGCATTGGTTCCTAAATGTAATTTATTGCCTCTTCTTATTGAAAGGTCTAAGCAAATTTGTGAACAAAAATTCACATGAGACAAACCACCCAAAAGGGAAAATAGCAATTTAAATAAAAGTCCTGCCTAATTACAGAGAGCAGGATCTTTTTGTTTTTGTTTTTTTTCTCTTTGAAGTTCAGCACCAGATAGTTTCATACTTAACTAGCAGCACAATTACCATGCTAAGTTTCTGCATTTGGAGAAATTCCTCCTTTATACTTGAAATGAGTAACTGGTTTTAAGAAGTAGCAACATGGGGCTGAATCATTTCAAGGTGGGTTTTATTCCTGATAATCTCAAAGTGCATCCTGTGTGATTCTAGAAATGAAACACTCCCCTCCTGGCAGAGTCAGGCACTAGCATGTCAAAGGCATTTCCAAATCTAAATAAGGGAAATCCTTTGGGAAGGCTTGTAGAAAAATATGATCTGCTCTAAATTTCAAGAGTGGAAATAAACCTCCCTAAATTAATTTAATTTTTTTTCATTGTGTGGTCTGTTTGAGATGCTAATGTCCAAAAGAAAACCTCATTTCACATCTTAATGAGTCTTTGAGGAGGAGAAATTTCTTGTGTCCCAAAGTGTTAGTGTGATTGAACTCTATTTTCTTGTAAATCATAATGGCATACCAACTTGAAAAATAAATGTTTATTCTTGCTTGTTCAATTTAGGAAATTGAAAAGGGATAACCTTAAACTAATGTACTTAACCCATTTCAGTTCCGAGTTGGTGTCACATCCTCACTGCAGTTGTGTCCCCTCCTGGAAGGTCTTGATAAAATCGGAGCTGGTTGTCAGCTCTCCTACTTCCTCTAGGAAGGCTACACTCCACGCTTACCCTCCCTTTGCTAGCTGAAGTCACAAGAAAGCTGGTGGTGTAGTTCAAAACCCTGAGAGCAGAAGACCCAGTGATGGAGAGTCCAGTCTGAATTTGAGGATCTGAGAGCTGGGAGTGCAGAGAGTTTGTAGGCAGATGCCTGGGCTCAAGCAGGCAGGCAGACGCCAATGCACCTTCCCTTCCTCCACTTGGGCCCCACTGATTAGATGAAGCCCACACACATCAGGGAGGGCAAACCATCTTACTCTCTGCTGCCTCTAATAATCTATTCTGGAAACACCTTCATAGGCCTGCATAGAAATAAAGTTTAACTACATATCTGGGCATCCCACAGTCCAGTCAAGTTGAATGTAAAATTAACCATGGCAGTGGCTGAGTCCGCTCAGAAGGGAGTGCAGTGAGTCTATGGAAAATGTCAGGCCCTGAGCTATAAGGAGAGGTCTCGACAGAGGGACCTGCTATCCCTGTTTTTGCTATGCCTCTGCCTCTTCTCTCTCTAGCTCCACAGAGTCTGAACAACTCCACAAAGAACGGGGTTGAGGTAAGACTCAGCATCTCCCATATATTCTCCTCATGGTGGAGGGAAGTTTGGATTCAAGCTGTCCAAGGAGAGCATGATGTCCCTCTGCGTGTTCCCGCTTCCAGAACTGAGCTTGTGCCTGGGTGGCAGAGCCAGCAGCTGGTTTTCAGAAGTAAGCAGGCCCCATTCTGGCTACCATTTCCTGTATCCTAGGATAAGCACTGGCTAATGTTCCCAGTCTTTATTAGTGAAGTAGACGAATTGTCCCCTTGAGACATCAGGCCCATTTAAAACCTATTTGTCCATCTCAAACATCATCCCCACTCAATATATACCAAATGTCTCCCCTGTATGGCAGAAATGGAAAGAGCTGAAGATGTAACTGTAGGGAGGACAAGGGAGGTACCTGCAGACGAGGGGAGTAGATTGCAGAGGGTGGATGAGAAGAGTTCAGGGAGAGACACTTAACAGACATAAGAATGTAACATTCTCCGTTAAAAGCCATGTCTATGGTGACACCCTTGACTTGACTGTCATGTACTGCATGCATACTTTGAAAAGCCATACTGTGTGCTATAGAGACATGCAATGGTTGCATGTGAGTAAGAAGTCATAAAAGCTCAAAGAGGAAAATCCCAACTTTGTCCGAGAACAAAATCCTTAACATATTTGATTTGGCTCTGGGAGTTGAGTCATTGCATAAAAGGAATTCTTGGGAAAAGGAAGATGCTTGGTTTTCTGCTTGAAGTCTTTTACCTACGGCTTACTCAGGGCAGCAGCTCAAATAAAGAAAATCTCCACTTTGCCCCAGAACATAAGCTTTTACTTATGTGACTGGGCTCCTGAAGTGAGTCACTGCGTAAAAGGACTTTTGAAATTCTATTTTTAAGTGCAGTTTATTTGGGAATAGATTGTTGTTCATTTTTCAGATTGAAAGCTTTTCACTAATTTCTTACCCAGTTGCTCCCACCCAAAAGAGGAAAATCCCCACTCTTGTAATTGAATCATAGTGTGAAAAGACCTTCTAAAAGAGAAAAAAGAAAGAAAAAAAGGAAATAAGATACAAAAGAAATTAAGTATAAAAAAATCTTTGTCAGTAGAAATGAGGAGAAATTAGAGATGGGGTGTTTGGAGCCATAAAGTTCCCCTCCGGAGGATTGCCGTTTTGGGGGCCGTGTGTGACTATTGTGGAGTAAGGAGACTGAACACAGTCCTTTCTCTCCTCCCTCTGTTGTCTTACACATATTCACCTAGCACCAAAGGAGAGCTCTGCGTGGATTCGCAGTCTTCCAGTAGGTACTAGCTGGAGGATCCGTAGCGTTTTTAGATACATGGTAGAGAAAACGGTGATGAGCACAGCCCTGGCTGGCTTAGGATCCGTAGCGTTTTCAGACACATGGTAGAGAAAACGGCGATGAGCACAGCCCTGGCTGGCTTAGGATCCGTAGCGTTTTCAGACACATGGTAGAGAAAACGGCGATGAGCACAGCCCTGGCTGGCTTTACCCTCTGTGAGCGGTCCACATTCTCATCTGCTCTGTGCTGCTCCTGAGATCTTTCCTCCTACTCAGCGGAGGGTGAGTGATGCCACATTCCTAGCATTGCCATGCAGGACTGGGGGCATGCGAGGTGGTGTGGAGACCTCAATTCAGCATAGTCAGTGGGAGGGAGGGCTATTTCTCCTCCTCATTTTTAAGAAACAAATTGGTTTTCTCTAATTCAATGAATGTCCAAAGGAGATAAATAGCAAATAGCTGCAGTGAGAGCCCTTGTGACATGGACACAATTACAGTTCAGTGCAGAGGCCCTGCTGTGCTGTTCCCACTTTAGTACCGATATCCTTGATCCTTAGGGAAGGCCCAGTTTTATGGAAAGCAAGGAATATTATGTTATATTGCCATAAAGGATTGTATGAAAATCAAGGAAACATGTTGAGTTTAATGAGGGCTAGGGTTGCTCCAAAGAAAACTAACTAAACATAACACTTTGATTTCAATGACGTTGACTTCAGTCCTGCCAAAGGCATAGGGGACAGGAAAGGTCGGAATAGCAGAAGATAGTCAGCCCCTACATAAGGGGATTGAACAGTTCAATTTCTGGAAGAAGAAATCGAAAACCTAAAGAAACATTCCTGATCCAAGACTTGCGGAGGAGCCCAGAGTGGAATGAAGACAAGGGAGAAAAATCCAGACTGAATAAGAAAGAGAAATCCGCCCCCTCATGCCTGATTCCAACACACAGAAAGGCAGCCCTGGTATCTGCGATAGACCTGGTTCTGTCAGGTAGACTGGCACTGGGAGTGGCCCTGGCAGTCTACCTGCTGTGTTCCTGCTG
>NW_006209557.1:283174-286930 GCF_000334495.1 Tupaia belangeri chinensis
TGCTGAACATTCACGTCTTCCAGGACACCAACACCAGAGAAGACTGGCCATGCTGGTGACAGAAAATAACGAGACCACCCTGTAATCTCATCAGAACACACAATGTGAACACTGTCCATGAATGTCCTCCGACATCCCAATCCTGCCTGGTGGGAACGGCTGCTGCTTTACAATGGTCTTTAAACTTGCTTCATTCCTCTTCTAGCCAGGATTAGATTTACTACCATGCCCAGCCATAGAACTACCCCGACATTCTGAGAGCCATCAGTGCAGAGAAAAGCTCAGCTTTCTCAGAACTTCCCCAGAATCACCTAAGAAAAAGCTCAAGTCCCTATCAGTCCTTTCTAACCCCCTGGTGCCAGGACATCTCATAGCTGTCTGTGGTGCATGTCCTCCCTTGTTGCAACAAGTCAAAAGCACAACTCGGCTCCTCTGAGGAAGTCTCCGTTCATTTGGGCTGTATGAAAATATGCCACATATTGGGCAGCTTATGAATACCTGAATATGTTTCTCACAGTTCTAGAGCTGCAAGTCCAGGATCAAGGTGCGTGCAGATTTAGTATCAGGTGGGGGCCTGCTTCCCCACAGGAGGCTATCATCTGACCAGGGCCTCATGTGGTGGAGGGTTGAGGGTCTCTTGCTGTCTTTTTCTAAGGGCACTAATCCTACTCATGAGGGTTCCACTCTTAGGACCTGTTCTTCTTCCTAAGGCCCATTCTCCAATACCATCACCCTGCAAGTTAGAATGTCACCATATTAATCTGGGGGGATACGGACATTCGTATCACAGCGGCAAGTATGTCCATAGTGAGTTTTGAGAGGAATACATTCATAGTTCATTTCACAAATACTTAGAAAGCATCTATGGCACATCAGGCATCGTGGCCAGCACACCATTTTGGCCAGACACAGTTCTGTCATCCTTGTTCCCTTCAGGCACTAATCCTGCCATTTTTGGGTGATTTTTAACCCAAAGATCCAGTCATTCCTCCTCCAAACCAGATTTTTCACAAAATATGTACATGATTTCAACCATGCTTTTTCCTTAGTTTCTTTAGTATTTATATGTCCTTGACTTCTTGGGATAATAAGTCCACTCTAATTATCACTGTTAGCTCATCATCAGCATTGAGCTAGGTTCCATGGGGGAGTTCAGAAGAAATGCTGTGGTCCCACCACCTGGGCCCCCTCCCCCCCCCATAAAGGTTTAACCTCTGGCCGAGAGGCACCAAAATGTATACGGTAGAGGAAGAGTAGAGAATGTGATCAACTAAGCTTTACTGTCTCCCCCCAGCCTGACACATTCTTGGCCTCACTTGCTTGATACTCAATGTGTTTGCTACCTCTGCTTTTTAAAAAGGTTTATTTATTTCATAAATAAAAGAGAGAAAGACAAAGACAAAGAGAGAGCACCCCCAACAAGGTCTAGAAGCTGCCATCTGCCTCCAGCCTTCAGCTAGCCCCAGACCAAGGGCATGTGTTACCTGGCCTACTCCGGGAGGTCTCTGGACTTGAACCAGGAATCTCTCCACATGAGATTGCCTTGGAGAGCATTACATTTGACTGTTGTGCAAACATCTGGCCCCTGCTCTCTTTGTCTTTTGTCATTACAAAAATTGAATTTTTACTTATAAATACATTTTTAAATGAACACAGATAGCATTATTCTCTCATTACTGGATCTGTTATCAGCATCCTTCTTTTTTTCAAAATAAAAAACATACTTGCAAAATAAAGACCCACTCATGTTTTTTTTCATTCCTCTTTCATGTTAGAATAGAAAACATATGTACAGCCTTTACTGTGTGCCAGGCATTGCTACGAGCCTATTTAGTCCCCAGAACAACATGACGAGTTCTCTATGTTATGAGGGAGAAACTGAGGCAGAGGGAGGGTAAGTGACCTGCCCTGGTCACACAACTGGTACTCACATCCGGAAGTCTAGGTCACACTTTTAATCACTGGTAACACCTCTTACTCTCTTGCATGTCATCTGAGCACATACTGAACACATAAAAAGGCAGCGGATGTTTAGGGAGCATTCTGAATTACGGCTCCATTACATTGTCATTATGACTCACCTGGGACCAGGTGATGGTAATGCCCATCCTCCCAGGTGGCCTTCAGAAGACCTTTGATGGCCAGTTAAGAAGGGCTTGTTACAAGAAACCTCAAATCATTGTTCTTGATTGAAGATGTTCCTCCTCCCAGTATTTCATGGCATTAGCAGTACAGAAACAAGACAACTAATGCTGTTTTGAGATGAATTTTCCCTTTAGGAGATGAAGATTCTTCTCTCTCCTCCACTTAGAAACAGGGAAAGGACAGTAGAGCTTATCTGTCTCACCCTCACCCCTCTGTGGTATTTCCCAAATATTTTAAAACCTAACAAGATGAGTTCTTAGTTTGAGTCAACACCAATAACTAAAACCTAACAAGGTGAGATTTCAGTTTGAGTCAACAGTTCCTCTGAACCAAATTATAGACACGATGCTTTTAGTTTCCTTCATGATGTGAATAAATATTTTTTAGAAGGTGAACTCTTGGGACCATTATTAATATTCTGCTTTCACTCAAGTCACTCTTGTGCAGTCTGAAAAGTACATGATAAATACTAAAGAAAAGAAGAAAAAGCATGGTTGGAATCATGTGCACGTTCTGTGAAAATATGAATTTAACAGGATGCATTGATGTATTTAAGGGAACACGGTACCAGGTGCTCTGGTGGAACACTGATCTGCTGAACACCAGTCGGGTCTCGGCGTCAGGCTCAGAGGGGCAATCCCAGCTCCCAGCTCGCGATATCACCTCAGAGCACAGCAGTACAGGCTACATGTACCTGCAACGTTGCTGTAAGGGCTAGATTAATTACCCCGGGAATTTACAAGTGTAAGAAGCTATGCCCAAGCAAGCTTGTGGTTGGTTTTATATTTTTATTTTTTTTATTTTAAATGAGGGTAAGAATATAAGTGTGAATAGGGTTTCTTGGTGCCAAGCTACCAAGACAGAGGGAAGAGTTCAGAACAGTCCCTTGGAAGTTTGGCCGAACCTGGCTGTGCTCCAGTCCACTCAATACTGTGCCTCTTGCTCTGCCATGGAGAGAAGTTAATTTCCTAGACAACATTTACTCAAATCTATCATGTGTCATATTCTGGGAGCTTAGGAGAAATCGATGAAAGAATCTGACAAATAGCCCTGCCTTCAGGGGTCATAAACTCCAGCAGGATACAGATGATGGAAAGAAGTACAGAAAAACCAAATAAAAATATTTATTTTATAAGATTACAAGTTCTGTAGGAAAAACAAAACAAAAATAGGGCATATTGAAAAGGAAGATAATGCCTGGTAATAGGCACTTGATGAATACTTACTGAATGAATGAATCAATCAAGGAATCGATCAATGCCCAAAGACTCTTCCAAGTGACTCGAATTAAATTCAGTATTTTTACATCCTTTTCTCCTTTTCCTGCCTCTGCCCTTGGTAATTCCAATGCCCAGCACAAAAGGAACTCAGGCGGGACCAGCAGTTAGCGTAATGGCTATGTTGTTGAACTCCCACGTAGTCGACCACGGTTCGAGTCCCAGACCTGGCAGCTTAAACTCACGCTAGGTGCGTGTGCGTGCGTGCCCAAGATCCCGAGAGGAGCATGGAGGAGAAGGGATTGCGGCATGGCCATCCCCCCTGGGGGGTGAGTTCTCGCTTTCTATCTCTCTGTCTCTCTCTGTCTGGCAAGCGCACGTGCCCTATAGCGAA
>NW_006209557.1:287047-290694 GCF_000334495.1 Tupaia belangeri chinensis
TGTCTCTCTGTCTCTGTCTGTCTGGCGAGTCGCACGGGCCCTAAAGGAAAAACCCCCCCAAAAAAAAAAAAAAAAAAAGAAAGAAAAGGAATTCAGCAAATGTTAGGTTTATAGATGAGCCTCTGCTGTTGGCTCCAAATGAGGGCTGTTTCAGAGTCTTGAGCGGATAGTGAAGCTCAAGTTGGTCTTGAATTCGGGATGCCCCAGGGTGAGTTTGGGAGCTGTCCTGCCCCACGGTAGCTTGAGCAAAAAACAGCTCAGAAAGTGTTAGACATGCGGACTTTTCTATTAATTTGTTTCTTTTGCAAGTACTTATCACTTCCTTTAGGATTCCAGGCTTGCTCTGGCCTAGTTTGCATTTATTTTGTCCTTGAATAAGAACAGGAAGGGACTTTTCCAGTTGGTTCCAATAATAGTTGGTTCGGATGGATACTATGGAGATAAATCCTGGCAATCCCACCCAGGGGAGAGCCAATAACGTGATTAAGAAGAAAAGAGCAGAGATGTCCTTTGAACAGCAAGGCCTAGATAAACGTGAGGGTGATTACCTGTGATTCATTGGGTCTCAAGACCATGCTGTCCTCCCGAGGGGCACCAGGCACTGCCCCGTCTCGGTGACCTCTGAGTGTCGCTCCAGTACAAGGCAGGGAGCTCAGTGAGGCCCACTTTCCATTTTGCATTTCAGGATGTGGCCAGCAGCCCAGCGAGGACCCTTGGCTTGCCAGAGGCCCACGGTCAATAGAAAGAGATAGACTTGAAACGGTGGACAGGCCCTCAGGGTAGGTCCCAACCAGAGACTGGAAGGAGGGAGAGGGAATGGGGTCTCAGGAGATTCGGTAGGAGGGGACGAGGCCTCAGATCTGGGCAGGTTGGCAGGGCTGCACATGTGTGCAGGCTCAGAGTCCAGCTGCGAGCACTCATGCAAGGTGTATGGGAGGAGTGCCCGAGGTGCTTCAGCTGGGACAGAGCCCGCTCCCTCTCACTGAGCCTCTGTCCAGGAGCCAAGTGCTCAGGAGTGGCTAAATACTAGCCACCGGCTACTCTGACCCCTCAAGACGGCGGCTACCCATGAACCATTGATGGAAGGGGGCAGGCTCGCCTTTGACTTCTCATTATCACTAGTCTGAGGCTCATTATGATCTAAGTGTGGCTTCCTGGGGAAAGGCGCCATCCCATAACTTTAATGGTAGGACCTAGTGTGTGCTCAAGTTGCCTTTATTCTTTTTAAAATTGTTCTAAAAACAACTTTAAAGGAACTGGTGTCGATGGTGACAGTATGTGTGCGTCTGTGGAGGTTCTCCCAGTGACCTCGAGGTGGCAGTTGGGGAGACAGGGATTGGGGGTCTGGGTAGCCCCACCCTGGGCACAGGCACCGTGAACCCAGCTCAGTGCTCCTGCTCCTTGTGCCCCAGTGGCTGACAGCCTGCTCTGGGGGCAGCCGTGGGCAGGATGGCGGCAGAGGCGGAAGCTGCGTCCATCACAGCTGGAGGGGAAATGGCCTAGTCCATCCTGCTCCGGGAGGGTGGAGTGCTGGGGCCTGTCCGGCAGCTCCAGCTCTCTCTGCACCAAGGCACGTGCTCTTCTGGTGTGTTCCAGATAAAGTAAGAGCAGGCATCCCACCACCCCTCCTGCTTGCTCTGCTTCCTCCCCTCCGCCCTCATGGGGTGTGTGTGGTTGAGACTCTGCCCCCACCGGCCTGCAAGAATCTCTGGGTGGACTGGTAACACGAGTCGCAGCAGTGGGCCCTGCACCCTGGCCCTGGAAAGGTGGGCTTCCACCTAAGGGGCAGGGAGATGTCAGCGCTGCGACTTCCCTCCCGAGTTGCACTCCTGCTACAGCCCGAGAGAAAGAAGCAACAACCAGGAAGACTGTCTGACAGTGGCAACCCCATCAACCTTGAAATTGCTCACAACCAGAGGATATGAACTGCAGAGATAAAGCCGCCTGGAAACACGCACGGCCCAGCGGCTGCCTCCCTATTCAAGGTTTTTTTTCTTTCTTTCAATATTTAATTCTCTTCTTTTCTTCGGGCGTGTGCTGCTTCTAGCTAAGTGAGCGCGTGGCTCCAAACGCAGTGTGGCTTGGTGAGCAGGCCTAACTGCTGCATCGCTGCTGGGCAATTATCCGCTCGGTCCTGAAGACCGCGTCCTGCTGCCGCAGCACAAGCAGAAATCGGGCAGTATTGGGGTGGTGGCATCCATACAAGATGCAGCGGTGGGGGCAACCGTGGTGGGAAGTGGGTCAGCGGTAATTTAACAACGAGGCGCCTGCCCAGTGACCTGAGTCATCAGGCTGTTCTTGGGGTCGACCTAGTCAATTGGCTCTTCAAGCCCCACAGTCGGATCTTGCTGCTTCTTAGAGGCCACCTAACAGCTCATCGCAGCCCTACTTCCTGCTGCTTCCGTACTCGCCCCTGCAGCTCAGCGCGCATGCGCCGTCGGTCTTCCGCCTACGAAGCCTGCATGATGTGAGAGCGGGCGACACGCTCACTCGCAGGACCGAGGTCCCCCATCGTGGGTGCGCGGCACCGTAAAGGCGAGTGAATCACCGCACATTAGCTCCAGTCTCTCTCTTTCCCCGACTGCCCTCAGGTCCCAGCCGCAGAGGTGGCCGTCCTCAGCCCCCTTCTACAATTTGCAGGACCAGTCGGTGGGGCCGACTTCTAGGAGGACAATCAGCGTCTGGAGAGAGCCTCCCTTTTACTTCCTTCATTATTTTGTATTTTTAAAAATTATTTCTCCTTATTTTATAATAGTGGCAAAATGCATATGGGGTCTCTTAAGCTGCAAGAGTAAGAGAGAATCTCATTCCTCTGGTATTTAAAGGGTCTTATGTTTCAGTACATCTGCAAAACAAATAGATTTTGTTTGTTCTTTAATAACTTCCAGGAAGGAATCTGGGTGATTTCATTGGAATCTCCTACCAGCAATTTAGTTATTTTTTCATTGCTTGTACAGAACATTTCCACAATAGCTTGTGTTTGGGGAATCCTGTCCCTGAAGTAGGTCTGCTGAATCCAGGGCGGGCTGCAGGTTCCATGGGAGGCATGCCTTTTCTATCCCAGAAAGGGAGCAGTCTGATTCTGAGCACCTGGGGCTCAGAGTAGCCTCAGCACGGGAAAGGCACTGTTTCCAGGAAGGCTGCGGACCCCTCTGAGGATGTCAGCAGCAGCGGTGGACCTGGCTGGGAGACTTGGCCAACAGTCGCTATGCAGCTGTGGCGAGTCACTCCAGTGGCTGCAGGTTTGCACAGATCCACACCAGCGATGGGTGAGGGTGCAGGGAACATCGCAGGCTCCTCTGCAAGGGTAGTGCTGCCCTGGCCCAGCTCGCTGTTTCACTGTGCCTGTTTGAAGATGCGTGGGTATTCCAGTCCAGGTGGGAAATTGTCACCCAGACCCAAAACCAGGGGACCAGGGAAATGCAGCCTAGAGGTGAGGGTTGGGGCTTGACTTAGCTGAGTCATGAGGTTTTGGGAACAAAGAATGCGAGAGGGAGGGAGGTGGTGGCAGGAGGGTGGGCAGCACAGTTGCGCTCACATAAAGCCTGCGTGAAAGTCACTGCTCTGGAGCAGGCAGGGTGTTGTTCTAACTGGCTTCCGTTTGGCACCCCTCTGGCCTCCCAGCTTGCTGCAGGCCTTCCTGCTTC
>NW_006209557.1:290707-293261 GCF_000334495.1 Tupaia belangeri chinensis
GCTTCCAAGTGCTGTCTTGCCCAGAGCAGTGAAAGGCGCAGGGCTCAGCTCTCCCACCCTCCATCAGCAAAGGCAGGAGAGGCAGATCCGAGCTGGGCAATTTCTTGGGGTTGCTACAATCTAATCAGTTTAACAAGCCCATCAGCTCTCACCTGTTTTTAGGTCTAGCCACAGCATTCTCACACGTCTAGGTCCCAAAATAGAACTTACCGAGGAACTAAATTCAGATGGTTTTCTCCTGGGCTCCCTGAGACTGCAGTAATGATCACCACCCGACTCTTCTCCCTGCTCTGGAGGCAGAATCCTGAGATGTCCACAGGGCCGTGCTCCCTCCATGGGTGCTTGGGGAGGATCTTTCCTTCTCTCCCCAGCATCTGGGGCTGCAGATGTGCCTTGGTCGTGGCACCACTCCGGTCTCTGCCTCTGTCCTCACGGGGCTTCTGCTCTCTGGGCGTATCCCCTGCGTGTCTCCTGTAGGAACGCCTGGCACTGGCCCATGGCTGTCCAGGCTACCGTCCCAGCTGGCGATCCACGCCAGGGTTGTGTCCACTGCTACAGACAATATCCGTGTCCTCTGAAGTTTTGTTGTCGACCTCCTCACCCACAGAAGATGGTGTCAGGACGGGGGCCTTTGGGAGCTGATGAGCTGACAAAGGGAGGGACTCATGAATGGATCACCCCCACCCCCGAGGCTCCAGAGCCCTAATCCTCTGAATCCTGTGAGCACTCAGCAAAAGAAGGCAGGTCGTGGACCTGAAGGTGAGCCTGCGTCAGACACCAAATCGCCGCCCCCTGGATCTTGGCCTTCCCAGCCTCCAGAACTGCAGAGAGAGAGGCGTTCCTGCTGTTCACAGCCGTCTGGTGCAGGACGTGGTTCTAATGTCTCACATGGAGCAAGAGACACACAAAGACTCTTGCAAGAGACCCACAAAGCCTCTTTCCCAAATGAGATCACGTTCACAGATCTGGAGGTAGGGCAGTGGGAGCCTCTTCTGAGCATCGTCAGTGCCTCTGGGAGCTTGGAGTGGTGCTGGGAAGAGCTCAGCCATGTCTGGGCTACTGGCCTTGACAGCCCTTGTGCCTGGGAGACCCAGCTGGCTCTGTGGCCTCTCCTGCCTTCAGCAGAAAGACCTTGTGTTTCTCGGGAACCTTGGGTCCTAGTGAGGTGGAGCTGGAGCCCCTGTCGGGAGTGCTGTGGTGGGAAGGAAAGGCGACAACGCGGCTATGAGGGGAGCACAGGCAAGCCCAGCGCCGCATCTCCTGGGGCCTCTCAGGCCCTGGCAGCCCAGTCGTGGGAGCCTGGGGTGCTGCGCAGGAGTGCGGCCTCCTCTTGGGAAGGGGAATGTCTTTGCCACCTGTTGGGGAAGGAGGACACAGCGCAGTCATCAGAAAGAAGGTAGAGGCTAAGCAGTGGGTGAGTGAGGCCAAGAAGTCCACCACCCCGGGGCTCTTGGGCTCTTTCTGAACTACTTGTGCTGCTGTGGCCTGAGGAGAGGGCAGGGATGACAGGACAGGAAACGGGCCTGCAGGGAGCTGGCTGCTCTCTCTGCCTCTGGGCTTCCTAGGTTGATCGAAAGTGAGCTGAGAAGCCGGACTTCTACAGTAGTGCAATGCCCCAGGTCTCGTGCCTGGTCAGCACCTGTGAAGAGCCCTGCATTCCTCCTGGTCCCAGACTGACCCGCTCAGGATTCTTGAGTCTAGTTCCCTGCTGAGATATTCCCCAGCTCAGCTCCGTGTCACCAGCTGACGGGACCAGACACTGCTGGTCAGGACACTCGTGTCACTACTGTCCTCCTGAGACCCAGCCTCATTCAACAGGGGAGGAGACTGAGGCCCAGAGCTTAAGAAACCCGTTCTGCATGGCTGTTAGTGAGTGGCAGAGCCAGGGTGCAAGCCTGCGCAGCCTGCCTGGGCCTCGCTGGTGGCCAGTCTGGCCGGGTGGCCCTTTCTCTGGAGAGTGTGCATCTGGAGTATGCGCGCTCAGAATTTGCCACCCCTGTGAGTACGCTTCGCCTTCTTCAGTGCTAGATGATATTTCATCTAAAGAGGACAGAGTGAACGCTGAATCAAAATGAATTAATTACAGCACGGGTGAGGCTAATTCTGTGATTTATCACCGCCATAGATTTTCTATATTTCAAGGAAAGGTAATGGAATTTTCTGCCTTGTAGCCTTAAATAGAAGATGAGAAATGTAAATCCTAGCTTGAGTGAAATGCTCTTGCTGGGGAACCCAGAGGGAGATGGTGATGCTCCCATGTCCAGCACATCCAGCTGGCTTCCAGGGAGAGACGCGATTCTTATTTCGGATCTAGACAAAAGTCCAGAAAGAAGCTAATTTGCACCTTAAGATATGGGCTGCCTCCTGGCTTCTCACTGTGCGCCAGCTCCTAGAACACTGGGGCATGGAGCTGCCTCCCGGCCTCTCACTGTGCACCAGCTCCCAGCACACTGGGGCATGGAGCTGCCTCCCGGCCTCTCACTGTGCGCCAGCTCCCAGCACACTGGGGCACGGAGCTGCCTCACGGCCTCTCCCTGGACGCCAGCTCCCAGCA
>NW_006209557.1:293337-306854 GCF_000334495.1 Tupaia belangeri chinensis
GTGCGCCAGCTCCTAGCCCCCTGGGGCATGGGGCTGCCTCCCGGCCTCTCACTGTGCGCCAGCTCCCAGCACACTGGGGCATGGAGCACACGGAGCTGCCGACCCCAGTCAACGTGGCCGCCAGTCCCCGGCTCTGGGGAGAGCTTTTTACAGGCAGCTTCTGCTGCTCTCGTGCAAGGGAACCCCCTCCTCCCACACACACACTCCTCACCCTATTTCCCTAAATAGTTTTCTCTCAAAAAGCTTTCTATATGATACTGTTTATAAGGTAAAGGTAAAGAAATTAAAATAGCACTACTGCTTTTGTCTAAGATATTAGTCTCTTTCTCTCTCTCTCTTTTTTTTTTTTTTTTTTTTTTTTTGCTAGAGGGACAGAGAGAGAGGAGAAAGCCACCCTCACAGGGAGTGGTCACACCACAATCACGTCTTCTCTGTCTCCCCTTCTGTCAGGATTCTAGAGACACACGTGCCCAGAGCTTTTTTAGTCTTTGGGGTCCAGGACTTGAACCTCACAGTCAGCTGTGGTGCATCTGGCTGCCCTAACCATGGGTCCTGGAACCAGCAGGAGATTAATCTTCAAGTGTTGGTGTGTGAAATCAAGGGTCATGGAGGGTTCAGAAAAGGGGGTTCCTATGTGGGCACCCACACAGTGGGGAGGTCCAGGTCAGGGCCCATTGCATTCTGGCACTCTTGACACATGGAATTGACTCATTAGTTCTGTACACTAGCAAGGTCTCATTGCCACACAGAATTCGTCAACTTTTTATTGTCATTACATGCTGCAGCTGTGGTTGGCAGATTCATTTCTATTTTCTAAATATGAGAACATTTTATGTTACTGGATGATGGTTGTCTTTTCTTTTAATAAGATAATAAAAATACTATGCTTTAAGGTAAAGAACCTCTATGTTCCTGAGAGCGGAAGAGTGAGCTCTGTCCCCTGTGAACATAGGAGGAGGGGGGTAATTGACATTCCACCAAGTCTCGGTACCTGGTCGTTCAGATCAGAGCCCAGTGCCTTGAAAGAAGTCTTTCCCTGCCTCCTTCATCTGCACCCAGTTGACAGAGTCAGGGTGGGACAGGGAGATAGGAACAGAGCAGTGCCAAGGGCCCAGAGGGATCAGATTCCCAGTTCCTCCCAGCCCTCAGAGGCAGGTGTCCTGGGTATTCTCTAAGCCCCTTCCCCAGTCACCGTGTGGGCCCCAGACAGCACAGTCCTACACCACCCTCTGAGCTCGATCCCTGCATCTGACCCGTGTCCTTCCGAGTTCTACAGCACCACCAGTGACAAAAGGCAATGTGGCATGGAGCCAGCCACGTGTGGGAGGAAGCCTTATCGGCTTATCTGGAGCAATGACCGTGCGTTCACAAATAACGGACTGACTATTCTGATGTCAAGAAAGAATGAATTTAGAACTGAAAGTCAAACTTTGCCTTTTTTTTTTTTTTTAAGGTTTTTGTGGTGGGGTGCATGCACTCTCCAGAGAGAAGAAAAGGGGTAGGACTGGCTTCGTCACAATCCCTTCTCCATTCTCCTCTTAGGATGATTTTGGGCTCACATATGCACACATCTAGCATGATTTTCAAGCCACGGTCTGGGATTTGAACCTCAGTCAACTATGTAGGAGTCCAGCACCATTACCACCATGCCACCTACCAGCCCCAAACTTTGTCATTCTTTAATCAGTCATGGGATGAAGGGAAAAAGGTCCCTCTGGCATTCATGGATTTTGTCCCGTGAGCTGTATACACTGCTTGAGTGCAGAATAGGATCAATTCCCGAGTCTGGGGCAGATCTCAAAAATGGGCACTCAGAGAATATGGCAGGATGTGGGGAGAACACAAACTTCCAATGGTCCCCATTTTAGGTTTCTAGAACAGTGGTGTCTGTGTGTGCGTCATCAAAAACCGTCAAGTCAGGAAGTAAGCCTCTGCCTGTCAACTCAAAGCTCTCAGAATTCAGAAAGTATTTGATGTGATGTCTCTTTAAAGGTAGCCAAAAAAATTTTAAAAAAATTAAAAAAGGAAAAGACAAGAAAGACGAGCATTTCTGTGGTTGGATGGAACATGTGTGTATTGCACTTCAAGGTCTCTCCAGGGTGAATGGAGGGTGTCCTGTGTTTGGAAGTACAGGATGGCTATGCCGGGGCACTCCATCCACCTCCTGAGCATGAGGACTCACAGCTCACCAGGAAGCCGCGTGCGTCCGCCTGCCGTTTGGCATGGTGGGTCAAGGCAAGGAGCGTGAACGTTCTCACTGAGATGACCAGATTCCTTTGGGACACACTCCAGCCCAGCCAGCTTACAGAGCTAACCTTACCTGGGAAGGTTAGAGATGCTTGCTTCTTTAAGGAAAACTCCACAGCCTTCCTAATTGCAATGTGACTTTTGGAAGGGTGTATTTCTCTACCAGTCCCTCTGCGGACAGACATTACATGCTCAACTTATACCACCGTGTTGGCAATCTTAAAAAGAGTCGGGAGAAAATTAAAAAAAAAAAAAAAAGAAAAAGTAAAACGTCTCTCACAGCGTGAGCAAAAGGATCTGTCAGCAGACCTTGTCAGGTACCTTGTGGTCCCTTCTGTTCATAAATTGGATATTGTGCTTTCTAAATCAGTTATGCTCTGAACTTTAGGCATATATTATAGCAAGTCAGTAAAACGTTACTGGAGAAAGTGTTTTAATAGAACTTGGAAGCAGAGGAAGTGCAGTTTTTAAGATAAGTACACAGTGCACGCCTTTCTTGAGCCACCTGGGGTTAAAAAGCATGTCTGTAGATGTGGCTGTTTTGTCTCAGTATTAACGGCCATTGCCCGGGGAACAAGACTGTCCATTTCCTATGACATGCGTGGCTGTGGGACACTTTCTGAAATGATTGCCAAACCAGTGCTTCCCTGAATTAGCCTCCTGCCTCTGCTCCAGAAGCTTCTTAATGGGCTGTATACAAAATGCAATCACAGCAGCCTGTCTTAATTAAGGGAGCGGAGCGGCCTGACGCCAGCCCTGGGTGCCGGCATTAAGGGAGGTATTGCTTTCACCCTTTTCACAGGGAGCTCTTTATTTTTCACACGTGCCCATTTATCAATGTCGATCATGGGGTTTCAAACCATTTACCACTTACACATTTGCTAATTGTTCCCCATTCTTCTGTGGTTTTGAGCCCCAGACAGTTCGCATCCATCTGTTCTAAAATCTCTCTCGATGGATTGAAAGCTCCTCCAAACAATTTCCTCACCTTTCCTCCTACTCGCCACTCCAGAAGCCGGGCTCTCCCTTCGCAAGGTCCTTTCATCTTGGCTATTGGTGAAGCAGCTTCTTCTGACGTTTTAGTGCCCTTCTCTGGGGAAGCCTCAGGAACTGTGGGCTGGGAACAGGAGTCCTGCCCACCCTTTCTGCCTCTCTTCCTGTCCCATTCTCCACCTCTTTTATCCCTTTCTTCTGTTTTGCTCCCCCCCTTTCTTTCCTCCTCCCTGTATTTTGTTCTCTCCTTCCCTTGTTTTCTCTTTCTTTTGTTCTGTTTTCCCTCTGCCATACCCCCATGTCTCTTTTTCTCTAAATGTTTGTTGAAGAACTTCTGTGTCTAAAAATCTACTCTAAGCCCTGGGTCACAGCAGTGAACTAAACAAGAGACGTTTCTTCATGGAGCTCACATTTAAAAGGAAGGGGGGAATAAACAAATGTATATTATATTTACATATAATATAAATACTACATATATGTATATATTATAATGAATATACCTGTGTGTGTACAGATATAAGCAAAAATGTAGATATAGTCACAGATAAGGGTGTAGACCTAGGTGTAGACACGAGGATAGACATGGGGGTAGACAATGGGTGTAGACATGGGTGTGGACATGTATGCAGACATGAGTACATATGTGGGTGTAGACTTAGGTATAGATGTGGGTATAGACATGGGTGTAGACAGGGGTGTGGACATGGGTATGGACATGCGTGTAGACATGGGTGTGGACATAGCTATCGACATGGGTGTAGACATGGGTCTAGGTTTATGTGGAGGTCCAGGCAGGGACGCTGGCATGGGTGTGAGTACTCAGGAAAGAGAAGCAGGAAGTGTGGGGTTGGTATGACTGTAGATACTGTCTATGATTTGTTCCTGACATAGCCCTGAAGGGTCAGTGTGGAGAGCACCCAGGACGGGGGAACACAGAAGGAGGGTGCCCCCACCTCTCAGGAGGGAGGAGTCCAGCCTGGCAGGAGTGGGGGGAACCAGATGACATGGCAAATGCTTCCAAAAGGCAGTGGGAACAGCGCTGTAGGCCCTGGGGCTTTAGGAAGAAGACTTTCTCCCTGGGAAGGAGACAGGGTACTCTGGGAGTGGGTTGGTTTGATTCTGATGTCCTGAAAAGAGTGACTGTGGTTGGCGACCACAGTGGGATGACAGAGGAACACTGGTTGAGACCTTGAGTAGACACCAAGCAGGGATGATGAGAGACAGGGCCTGATGGCCTACTTAGGAACAAATTGCACTGGAGGAGGGGGTGGGAGAGAACAGAGGGGCAGAAGACAGCTTCACTTTCCCAAGTGCATGCAGGGACTCAGAGCTGCAAGAGGATCCGCTTTGGAGTGAGTGGCTGGGCAAGGGAACAGGCTTAGAGGAAGAGGATGGTAGGTAGAACAAGGGGGTAGCCTGTATTTCTTTAGGGATGGGCACAGGTACACTCTTTTCGGAAACAGCCTGCTATGATTCACACCCCTGAGGTTACGATGAGGACTCTGCAGGATGTCATCTAGTCTAATTCTTTACCCACGAAATCTTAACTCTGCTCAGTGGAGACATGAGACTCAAGAAGTTATTACAGACAAAGAAGTCAACTGAAGCACAATACAAACCAAAAAAAGGAAAGTATTTTTGGTTTAGATTATTGGTGTTTTAGGAGTAGCCTTTACTATTATTCCTGGAAGTAAGATTTCATGGGAGAAAGCCCAGAGCTGGGCCTTGAAGGGGAGAAAGAGGAAGTTGTCAGGAAGGAAGGTCCTCTCCTTCCCCAGCTGACCTTGAGGGAACTGAGGGCTGCATGGTGGGCAAAGTGCCTCAAAATATGTAAAGCAGAAAGTTTATCTAGGCATGAATTTGAGGACTGTGGCCCAGATGGACGTATTCAAGTTGCCTCAAACTTGCACATTGAAGTCTTAAAATTTTCAAGCAGGTTTTAAAGGCAAAAAACACAAGTGGGAGGGAAGGGTGGGAAGAGGGGACTGTACCAGTGGTTTGGGAACAGTTATCCCCAACTGTAACAAGGGTGGCTTCAGCCCATGGGGGACAGGTAGTCCCTGGGCCTTGCAGAAGGCCTTGCAGAGCAGTCCTTGTGTCAGGCTGTGGTGGCCTTTGTGCAGCCATGGTTCCGGCAGAGTCCTCTGACAGATCTTTCAGACATGCTCACGTGAGGAAACACCCCCCGGCTCCGTTTAGTTGGTTTAGCACAAGTCGACAGAGATAACTCCAATTTGATTCGGACAAGCATTCACGAGAAGTCAGGGAGCAGGAGGCCTGCCTCTCGCAATGGGCAACTTTAGAGAGGGTGAAAGACCCAAAAGGCTGGTTCCCAGTGGTATCATTACAGCATACAAAATCAATTTTCCCAGCACGAGTATACTGTGTACTAGTCCAGTCAAAGATATTACCACACATACTATCATCAACAGATAATTGTCCATTTTTGTGTCCCTTAAATATTTTGCTTCTGGGACCAGCAGTTAGCGTAATGGCTATGTCGCTGGACTCCCATGCAGTTGACCGCGGTTCGAATCCCGGACCCGGTGGCTTAAACTCACGCTGGGCGTGTGTGCGTGTGTGCCCAAGATTCCGAGAGGAGAACGGAGGAGAAGGGATTGTGGCGTGGCCATCCCCCCTGGGGGGTGATTTCCTGCTTTCTGTCTCTCTGTCTGTCTGGCAAGTGCACGCGCCCTATAGCAAAAACCTCTCAAAAAAATTTTTTTTTGCTTCTTTTGTTTTCCCCTTGATCCCTTCCCACTCATTCTCCTCCACCACCCACCCTCCTCCCCACTGTCTCTAGTGTCCACAGATGCTCTCCTTGTCTTTGAACCTTCTAACCCTTCAGTCTCTCCCATAGAGTACAGGCATTCAGTACATATTGAGTAGGGACATACAGTGCCTCTCTTTCATAGTCTGACTTGCTTTGCTTAGCAGTAAACTTCCATCTTCATCCACTTTCTATCAAATACCAGGGTCTCATTGTTTTATATGGCTGGGTAGTATTCCATAGAGTTTATGTACCACAATCTATTCATCTGTTTCTGGATATCTAAGTTGGTTCCATTTTAAATTGTGTATAATGCCACAATAAACATGGATGTGCAAGTGTTTCTCCAACTGAGTGTATTCCTATCCTTTGGGTAGGAGTGGAATTCCTGTATCATATGGTAGTTCTATTTGTAGGTCCTTGAGGAACCTCCATATTGTTCTCTACAGTGGCTCTACTAATCTACATTCCATTCCCACCAGCAGTATAGGAGAGTTCCCTTTCCCTTTTCATCATAGCCTCACCAGCCTCACTTACCATCCTTTACTTTTTTAACCCCAGCCATTCTGACTGGGGTTAGATGGTATTTCATTGTGGTTTTGCTTTGCATCTCCTTTTGAATGAAAGATGTCGAGCACTTTTTTTTTTTATATGCTTTTTGGCTGTTTTATTTATTTTTTTTAAAGCAGGTGTTGATGGAGGGTGCAGGGTGGTCCAATCAGTGGTTCATGGAGTGGTATTGAAGAACTTTAATTGGAGTCAAGGTACAAGCACATCTGCAGAAGAAAGGCGCTGGGACAGGGCATAGCCACGGTTCCCAATATGGCACTTTAGACCAGGAGCATCAGCAGGGACACCGTAGACCTGAGCAGAACTCGACTTCCTTTTAATCACTTAAACATTGTTTTGTCCTCATCTGATGATGTCCCAGATGCCTTAGATTGCAATCTCAGCATCAAGCTGGAGAAAATTGTTGTCTCCATCTCACTGGGGCTTGTAAAGATTAGACACAGCAGCTTTTAAACTTTTAATGTTTTCTTGAGTGTAGCCATTCCCTAAATAAAAAGGGACTTCTAAAAGTTATTGGAAAAACCCACACTTCCTCCTTGGGACCCTACTCTTGGCTCCTCCAGGAGAGCCTAGGTACCCAAATCACCAAGACTCAAGGTCATGTGGCTCCTCTCTCTGCAGAGTTGTGTCTACATGGCCATCCTGGGTTAGCCATGTCACTCCTAAACTCTGGACTCCCATTTAGTCGTTTCCTGAAGAGCTGCTGTGACGCCCAGGCCTGAGGGGATTGATTTCCAATAGACAGGTAAATTAAGAACATGTATTAAATGTTAATAAACTAGTTATGCTGCTTTTATAATTATTAGGTCATTATTAAAACAAGTAATATGTTTAATCATGCTGTAAAAGTGTTGTTACCCAATTAAGAACAAGAATTAAATCCTTTGTTTAACATATAATTTGGTTTATTTCTCATTCTCCCTCTGAATCTCCATTTGTCTTTCTCTGGACTTCCTTTAGTTCCCAGCACATCACCCTGAGCCTCATGGAATCGTGTGTCCAGGTACATCCGCTCAGCCACTCCACAGTTGCTCACTGTTGCTCAAACTCTCAGGCATGCTCCTGCCTGCAGGCTTAGCGCTAGCCGTTCCTTCTGCCTGGAGTTGTCTTCAGAGGTGTCCTCACAGTTCCTTCCCTTGCCCCCTTGGGATGGCTCAAATTCAGCTTTTCAGAGATGCCTCCTCCTGTCACCCGATTTAAGAATGTTACCTTCACCAGCATTACCCGTCTGAGTTCCCCGATGTAGAATATTTAGCATCAGATATAGTAAATATCTTCATATTTAAAACATGATTTATTGAAATTCCCATAATAGACTTGAACAATTCAGTGGCATTGAGCATATGAACCATGCTGTGCAGGTGCTGTCCTTGGCCGGTTCCAGAACATTCTGGACACTCCAAAGGAAGACCCATAAGCAGTTCTTTCCCTTACCTCTTCCTCTCCCCAGCCCCTGGCACCATTGATCTGCATTCCATCTGTGCCTATCCAGAACATGTATATTCCGGGCATTTCATATAAATGGAATCGTATAGTATGTGGCTTTTTTTGTGCTGGCTTTTTAAACTTGATGTAGTGCTTTCGAGATTCAACCCCAGTGTAGTATGGATTATACTCAGGCTTAAGGTGGATACTCATTCTTGTTAACGTGGATAATCATTGCCTCTTAAGGTGGATACTCATTGCTTCTTTGGGTGGATGCTCACTGCTTCCAAAGGTGGGTACTCAATGCTTCTTAGGGTGGATGCTCACTGCTTTTTCAGGTGGAGTGACATCCTACATATGAGTGCTCCTCATTTCTTTGCTTTTCATCTGTGGCTGGACATGTGGGCCGCATCTTCCTTTTGTTTCTTTGCAGAGACTATTACTATACGTGTGTGCCTTTGGGATTTCAGTTCTCCTGTGTATGTACCCAGGAGGGGATCGCAGGGTTGCTGCCCATCAATACGCTTCTTCTTTCAGACTACCTTTGCTCTCACTGCATCAGGAAGGCAAAATGTGGTCCATGAGTCTGGAAGCTCTGGCAGCCCTGGTGACTCAGCCTTCTGTCCTAATTGGCCCTGTCTCTGTCACACTTCACTTGAGGGGCTCCGGATGGGGCACAGCAGGGATCAACACAGTCATCTGTAAAAGTGCTCCTGGGTCCTTTTAGAGCTCCTTGAAGTGCGGAGTCAAACTCCTCATCAGTTGGCTTTTTAAAATTGGTGTCTCTGCTCTAAAATAACACAAACAATATGCAAATATAGTTAAGAACTAGAACTTTGCAAGATTAAAACAAAGACACATGCCTGCATGTTAAAATTCAGTTTACTTCTTTCTTCTGACTCCCCAGGGCAGTCCCAGAGGCTGCATCTCTCAGTGCCCTGGAAGATGGCCCAGGACTCTCATAGATACCAGCAGTTAAGGATGTTGTCCCTTATATAAAATGGCTTAGTGCAATTTGCACACGATCCACTGCATCCCGTCAGGCCCTGCTGGGCTGCTGATACCTGAAACAGGCTACACCTCACCTGATTCAGGTGGATCTAGTGGGGCCTCCGGCATGCAGCAAATTCAAGGTTTGCTTTTGGAAGTCTTTTTTTTTTTTTTTTTTTTTTTCCCCTAATTTTTTTGATTTGGGGTAACTGGGGGGGTTTTTGTCAGGTTTGCTTTTGGAAGTCTTTTTTTTTTTTTTTTTTTCCCCTAATGTTTTTGATCTGTGGTAACTGTGGTGGATTTAGTTCACAGTTATGGAAACTGAGAACATGGAGGGCCAACTGTATTGAGATTTCCAGGCAAAATTTCCTTTTGGTCAGCTGCCAATGGAGGCAGAGTTTTGAGAAGGAGCATCAGTTGGGAGAAAGTTACCGGTTACGAATGGTTGGGGGGACCGGACACTGGGAAGTTGCTCTTGGGGGGTATCAGACGCACAGTGTGCAGTGTGGGGAGTGGAGACTGGAGGAGGTATCAAGTGGGTAGAACACAACCTTAACTGCACATTCAGCCACCTGGGAGCTCCTGCCGGGCGGAGCATATGTCCTACCTGCAAGTATTCATCGAGGAGTGTGTCTGGGCATGGTGCTTTCCAAAGTCTTCTCTTCCCTTGACCTCCCAGAGGTAGTACTGAGCACTTCGGTCATAGTGCATCTCAGAAGTCCTTAAAAAAAGTTTATTTGTTTCTAAGTTTGGTGTATGACAGTTGAATGTTTTATATACATGTTTGGTTTTACTTCTTACCTACAAACATTTTCAAGAGCCTGCATTTTAAGCACACATTTCATTTTATTTAGGTTCATTGGAGCATCTAGACGCTTGCGTCTCATGATGGGAGTCTGGTTCAGCGGCATCCTCACCACCTGCAGTTCTTTAGAAGTGCGGAACCAGTACCGATATGGGACTCTCATGGTACAGTGGGCCTGTGTGCACACAGCTCCAAGAGCCTCAGCCGCAGGATTCCTTGGGCCACAAGTAGATGGCGAATGTTCAGAGAAGGTGGAGAGTACCTAGACCTCATTTCCATGGGCATGCCCAGGGGACGGTGGAGGGTACCTAGACCTGGTTCCCACGGGCATGCTAAGAACTACTGCAGAGCACGGCAGTTGGAGAGTGCGGATAGTGTTTCAAAGCATGGCTATCAAAATCAACTGTGCGTTTTACAAGACCCAGGCAAAACACAGAGATGGTTTATTACCTGTTGACGATAACATATATAGTATTCTCAACTGGACTGGTCTGAGAAGTATTTCATGATGGGTAAGTTCTCTTTACAAGCCAAATTATATATAGTGATTGAATGTTTAAAAATAATAAAAATAATGACAATAAATAATAATAATATAAAAAAAGGATGAAAAGCTATTTGCTGCTGATGATGTAGTAAAGTCTTTGTCTTGACTGATATGCATGGTAATTGTGCTGGAAAAAGACATGTACACTGCAAAGACACATGTGATTAAACATAATGTAAAAAATATAATAATTAAACAAAGAAAAAAACAAAAGAGAATTGGGGTGGAGTTAATCCTGACCCACCTAGCAACCAGATGGGCTATGTTTTTCCTCCTCTGTCCCTATTCCTGTATTAGTTCCTTGAGAAAATTGATAAAGTTGAAGAAAGAGGGTTCTAATTTCTAATTTTCAAAAAAAATATGGAGGAATCAAAGGGAAAAAAGAAGCAAAACATTTAATGGACACAAAAATGGAAAATGATCTGTTGATGATAATGTGTAATATCTTTGACTGGCCTGATATACAGTGTACTTGTGCTGGGAAAATTCATTTTGTATGCTGTGAAAATGTAGAGTTATTGAATGTTAAAAAAATAAGAAGAAAATAAAAGACAGAAAAAATAATTGAGGATTAGTCACTGAGGGGCTGGAAACAGTGCCCACTGCTCAGTGCTCACAGCCAGACAGGGAGGCTCTGGGTTCCCATCCTGGGTCCGTCTGCACACACTGGGTGCCTATCAGCCTGGCTGTGACCCCAGCTGGCTGTAGAGCTGAGGACAGTCTTATGGGTGCCTTTCTCTCCCTGCCCTTCCTTCTGAATAAAATAAATAGATACAATTTTAAAAATTTGGGCCAGTCTGTGACCCAGTGGTTAAGGAAGCTGAATCCCATGTGGATGGCCACTTGGTTCAAATCCCAACCCCAGTGAGTTCCATGTGTATGTGTGCCCAAAATCCAGAAAGGAGGGAGAAATAGAGAAGAGATTGCAGCATGACCATTTCTCGCAGTGGGGTGCTTTCTCCTTTTGCCCGCTCTTCTCTATCTTTTTCTGGCTAGTGCATATGTTCTCTGTCAAAAGTTAAAAAAAGTCCAGTCCCATAGCATAGAGGTTAAGCACTGCTTTGGGGAAGCAGATCTCACATGGCTAAGGAGGGTTCAAGTTCCCTGGAGTTCAAATTCCAGCCCATGCAGTGTGGCAAAGGCACTGGAGGAGCTCATATGTGCACGAGATCCTGACAGGCTGGAGAGCTGGGGAAGGCACTGCAGTGTGACCAGACCCTCCTGGGAGGGCATGCTTTCTCTTTCTCTCCCACATGTGAACATGCACCCTTGGCATAAAACGAATCAATACCATCCTGAGCTGGGCTGCATTTTACAAAGCAATCCATTTCCTTGTTTCACCCATCACCTAGTGATGCATGGAGGGGGACTTCAGACAGACCCAGTGACCAGCAAAGGACTTGGATGTGGTAAACGTTGGATAAATCTGGGGCATCTGCATTTTGTCTGCTCTTTCTGTGGAATTATGCCCACGAGCCAACAAACCCAGGGAGCTTTCTTTGGCACTGTGCAGAGTGATGGAGGGGTCTGTGAATTTCATGGAGACTTACATAGAGTTTAGTGCTTTGATATTATATCAATCACATTTGCTAACAGAGGAAAACCACAATGTAGAAGATTTGTTTACTGGTCACACATGGGATAAAAAATCATTGGCAAAAATGATCTCAGTAGAGATTGGCATCCCAGGTAATTAACCACAGCTCCTCAGAAGGCCCCACTCCCACTGTAACACATAGGACTTGGAGAATCTGTAGGAAAGATCCTTAACACAGACCGTTACTAACCACAGGAGTGAATTATTAATCAATCCTTCCTGGTAGTCTTTAACAGGAGGATGGATTTTAATTTGTCAGAAACATTTTACTGGGATTCTTCTCAGAGACAGTGGGGTGGCGGCGATGTGAAGGTAACACACTTGCTGCCTTTGGGAGGGGGAATTTCACTTAGGAAACGGAGTGGGCAGAAGACAGGAGAGGGCACAGCATTGGTGCCTCAGCAGCTACTTGGGTGTGGCTGGGAGGGGCGGGCTTAGCTGGGAGACTGATGAAGGAGACTGCTGACTCCCCTCGGCAATATTCTTTTTTCTTTTTTTGGAGAGGTTTTTGCTATAGTGTGCATGTGCTCTCCAGAAAGAGAGAGACAGAAAGACAGAAAGAGAGAAATCCCCCCCAGGGGAGATGGCCATGCCACAATCCCTTCTCCTCCATTCTCCTTTTGGGATCTTGGGTACACATGCACATGAGCCCGGCATGATTTTAAGCCACCGGGTCCAGGACTCAAACTGCAGTCAACTACATGGGAGTCCAGCAACATAACCATTATGCCCATTGCTGGTCCCCCCACCCCTGTAATATTCTAACAGAGGCTGTTCCAAGCTCTTTCCTCTGTAGAAGGGAAGAATGAATACAAGAGGTAAGAAGATTGAAAGGGAAAAGAAATTACTGCAGAAAGGAAGAGCGAAGAAAGAAGAGAAGAAAGGTGGAAACTAGTATCTACTGAGCATTGCCATGTCAATTAGTTTGTATTTATTATGTCTTGTGAAATGTACATTTGGGTTATTGTAGCCATTAGTTATTTACGGAGGCAGAAATTCACAGTCACATGTGAGCTAAATGCCAATCTCATAGAAGCAAAAGCAGATAGTGTTTCCAAGAGGCTGAGCATGGTAGGGAAGAGGGAAGAACTGACCACAGTTGGTTAATGGGTAAAAACTACAGACAGAAGAATTAAGATCTGGTGTTCTATAACACAGCAAGGTGGCTATAATTAGCAATAATTTATTGCATGTTTCAAATTAACTAGAACAGAATTTTGAATGGTCCCAACACAAGAAATAATTAATGATTGAGCTGATAGATATGCTAACTATTCTGATTTGACCATTCTACATTATACACATGGATCAAAATATCACCTTGTGACCCATAAATATGTACAGTTATGCATATCGTAAAAATAAGAAATTTATACAGTAAAAGTTCAAACTAATATTCTTCAAGCACTTAAAAAATATCGTTTAAGGGACCAGCAGTTGGTGTAATGGCTATGTCGCTGGACTCCCACATAGTCGACCGCGATTCAAGTCCCAGACCCGGAGGCTTAAACTCATGCCGGGCGCGTGTGCGTGCGTGCCCAAGATCACGAGAGGAGAATGGAGGAGAAGGGAT
>NW_006209557.1:306991-308388 GCF_000334495.1 Tupaia belangeri chinensis
TATATATATATATATATAAAATTTAATAAAAAGGAAATCCTATAGCACCTTATAACGATAAATACTCTACTATAACCCGTTGGTCTACCATGATGGCAACTATTTCCTGAGTAACATTCAAATACTTCTTGAGGAGTCTGAGTAATCCATGTTTATGTTTGATCAGAGACACCAACCCTGTCTGTTCCTAGTGTGTCGAGCTCTCTTCCCTCTCACCCCATCTCTCGGCTTAGCTCCTCCAGGACTTCCCCCACCACACACGATGCTCCCATGTATGGACCCTCATAGCACCATTTACCTTCTTTTTTAGAGGTTATTTTTATTTTTAGAATTTTATCTTTTTACATTTAATTACTGAACATCTTTACAGCATACAAAATGGATTTTCTAACACGAGTATTAGCCAGTCAGAGATATTACCATACACATTATCATCAACATATAATTTTCCTTTTTTGTCTCCATGAAATGTTTTGCACTTTTCTCCCCCTAAGTTCCCTCCCTTCCACTCCTCCCATTTACTTTTTTCGTAGACAAAACAAAAAGTGAGACAGATCCATGCCTAAATAGCCATAGATTTTAGGTGCATGCACTTCCATAATATTAACAGATCCTTCTGATCTTAGAGCTTATTTCCTCTCCAAAGCGAGAGATGCCCCTCCACCTTCTACTCCCTTCCATTTGCTGGGACGCCTGCCTCTTCCTTGCAGTTCCAGAATTCGTCGGCACAGCGGGCGTGAACATCTGCCTTGTGCCTGTCTCCACCTGGTCTGCCTCTCTGCTCCCTTTCCTCTCCCATCACTGTCAAGGTGAGCACTTCACTGTGCCTCCTCGCGCCTTCCTCATCCCTTCCTGGTGCTTCTGTCCTCCCACTTCCTCCTCTACCTTGCTACGTCAGCTTCACCTACTGCTTGTGTCTCCCTTTCTTACATAGGTTTTTCATGAGATGGTTTCACCTCAAATGCCCATGGAATCCCATTCCTTGCTTCCTTTGTGAAGTTTCTGAAAGGTGCTGTTGCACTGACCCCCAGATTCAATGGCCGGCTGTCGCTCCCTAACAGGTCGGGCTGTCTCCCTTGCCACCACCAGCGTCCTGAGGAGACACTCAGTCCCCTTCTCCTGGTCTCCTGACATGGGTGGCCAAGTTTTCCTCAGGAACTGTCCATCTTGGCTCACTGGGATTCCTCCTACCTCTTCAGCCAAGGTGCCCTCCCTCCCCTAGAAATGTGTGTGTCCCCCAAGTCCATCTGTGGCAGTTCATTTACCTTTTCTTTTCTTTCTTTCTCTTTCTTTTTCTCCTTCCTTCCTTCCTTCTTTCCTTCCTTCCTTCCTTTCCTCCTTTTTCTTTCTTTCTTTCTTTCTTTCTTTCTTTCTTTCTTTCTTTCTTTCTTTCTTTC
>NW_006209557.1:308427-311010 GCF_000334495.1 Tupaia belangeri chinensis
GAGTGCACTCACCAAGAGACAGAGAAAAAAAGTGAGAAATCACCTCCTGGGGTGGGGGGGGGGGATGGCCATGCTGTAATCCCTTCTCCTCCATTCTCATCTCAGGATTTTGGACACACATACATCTGTGCCCAGTGTGAGTTTCAAGCTACCAGGTCTGGGACTCAAACCACAGTGAACCATGTGGGAGTCCAGTGCCTTAATCACAATGCCACCTCCTGGACTCTCATTTACCTTTTCTTCCCACTCCTTTCTCATGATTGCATGAAGTCTTCTGTCCCTAATCATCATCTCTAGGCAGAGAAAGACCAAATTGATGGCACTCTCCATGGTTTTCCCGAGGGCCCTCAAGATACTTCCAGTGGCCTGGCAAAGACCATAGGATCAATGTGGCCACTCTAGATTGACCTCCATGGAAAATGGGCCCTCTGCCTTCTCCCATCTTCTAGGCCCTGCGGTACTTGGCCTGGCCTCTCCACCTCTCTTCTGAACCTGAGCTGGCACTTTCCTCTCTGTGTCACATGTGCTTCTGCCCAGCCAAGGCTCTCGTCACTCCTGTCTGAGGTTTTGTAATGATCCCATCTGGCCCAGGCACCCACACTGTCTGCTTTGCTGGTGTCGGGTTAAACATTTCTCTCCTTTAAATGGAGACTGTCAATGTCCCTGCTTGACCTGTCCAAACATCACTTCCCTGAGAGCAAGTCAACTGGTATTCCAGGGTACCGTTCTAAGTGACACTCCAGCTAGGCCACAGAAATGCTGTTTCTTGAGCAAAGAAGCTGGATTAAACTAAACTAAATAGGCAATGTCTTTAGTCCTAGACTTTTCAGAGTATTTACTATTTTAATGGAGAATTGAATTTCCAAAATTGAATTTCTAAGATTTAAAAGTTTCTAAATGTCATGGTCATATGATTTCACGATATTTTGGTGGGCACCTGCATTCATATCTCCCAGAAAACACTCCTAATATGAGCACTTAAAATGCCATTACTTTCCTCACATTATTTTTCACTTTCACTTCTAGTGTTCAAATATTAGGGACTCCTGAAAACTATGTCTAAATGTTTTCTTTTTCAAGAGGCCTTTGTTGTCTATTAGGATGTGTCAGGCTGTGAATATTGAAATACATAATCCTTCTCCCCAAACTTAGAAAAACAGAAATGTATCAGCTTAAGTCAAAGACTGGTAAACTATGGCCACTGCAGGAGTGTCTTGTGGCTGAATTCTGTCTTCCAAGACCACAGGATCTGGGTATTCGTCTCCATACTAGTAAGCTTTAGGTACCCAGATTTGCATCAGGGCAGCCAGTCCAGTCCTACCTGTTGAATGCAAGTTTTTCCTCATTGATCAAGGATAAATTCATTAGCTATAGGAAAGAGGATAGGAAACAGCAAACCTGACAGAAGATAAGAAACAGCAATTTTTAAATCTAATAAATATTTTTTAATTTACAGGAATATATAGGACTGACTATGAAAGTGAAAGTGCTAAATTAAAAGAAACTCCCAATGCATGAGGTGCGATTCATTTGCTATCTTAATCCAGATTACCCAGGTAATGGTCAAGGAGTATCCAGACCTTACTATCAACTGTCTCCAAGTTAGGACCAACCGTGTGACACATCCTGTCACTGCACGGTCCTGACCCATTTGCTTGCAAGCTGAACAGAACCACTGGCTCCCACAGTGAGCTGCCCCAGAAGAGCAGAGCCACAACGCTTAGGCCCAGGGTCCTCTCCTTCTCTGTCCCTGGAGTTGTTGGTCTCTGGAAACCAACCAGCATCTCAAAAGGCTCTTGATTTTATCTTGACAATTCTTCTTTCATTCAAATGAGGTTTGGAAAGTTTGAGTAGAAAATATTATAAAATAAAGGCATTTGGATGACAACAACATTTTTTTTGTTTGCATCAAATATAGGTTGAGCATCTTTTTTTTCCGAAACGCTTGGGACCAGAAGTGTTTCAGATTTTGGATTTTGGAATATTTGCATATGTATAATGAGATCTTGGGGACAGGATCTGAGTCTAAACATGAAACTCATTTGTGTTTCATATACACTTTATGTGCATAGCCTGAAAGTGATTTTATACAATATTTTCGTATTGCAGTATTTTTTTTTTTTTTTTTTTTTTTCCCGTATCATAGTGTGTTGACTGCAACTGTCATGAGAGGTCACTTGTGGCTTCATGTTGGTGCTCAAAGTGTTTTTTTTTTTTTTTTAAGTGTTTTGAATTTTAAAGCATTTTGGATTTTGAGTTTTAAATGAGGGAAGTTCAACCTGTATGATACAATATCCAGGAAACATATTCAGAAAGTGTCCCTGTGTGGGAGGCTGCACACCAGCGAACATCGCTGGTTTCTCAGAAAGCAAACAATTACACAATGCCAAAGGCCACAATTGGTTCCCTTCAAAAAACCTGACCTTCGAAACCATACTCTGATTGGCCACTAGAATCACTCAGATTTGCATATCTGGTACCTCATGATTGGTACAAAAGCAACCAATCATAACCCACCTTTAACAACCAATCATAACCCACCTTTCACAACCAATAACGGACCACCAATGTGTCTATAAACAC
>NW_006209557.1:311116-320147 GCF_000334495.1 Tupaia belangeri chinensis
GACCCTGAAGAGTTGTAACACTGCATCGTCTCTGGATGACCCTGAAGAGCTATGACCGCGGTCGTCTCCGTACTGCTCACAATAGACAACGCGACCCTGAAGAGTTGTAACACTGCATCGTCTCCAAGCTGTACCGTGCTGCCCACAATAAACGGACGACCCTGAAGACACTGTGTCGTCTCCGTGTTAACACTGTGCTGCTTGTCCTGGTTCTCACTCCTTCCCTCAGGAAACCTGTTCGACTGTCCCCTGGGTCAGGACATCCTTGCTTTATGAAAGCCACCCTTCCTTCTTCTGCTCTTTTTCTTAAGAATAAGATGTTTTACTTCACAGGCGACCATGCTGTGATAAAGCAGCTGGGCCCACTTGGAAAGGGTCCTGGGTTTGCATCACAAGACCTCCCTGGGCATGTCTGATGTGAGCATGCGCCCATGATTGGGGCAGGTCGACTGGGAGCAAGCTACACTGTGGGGACTCTGTTAGGAATGCCTTTCTCTCTCTCATGGACGAAATGAGTAAAAAATTGCTTTTAATTGTCAGAGGGCATATGAACTTATCAGAAAGAGACAGAGAGCAAGAGGGAGAGAGAGGAAAAAGCACCCTCTATGGGATGTGGTCACACCACAATCCCTTCTCCATGCTGTTGGGATTTCAGGCTTGCACACTCCTGGCATGCTTTTCAAGCCTCCGGGGCCAGGATTTGAACTGTGGTTAGTCACATGGGATCCAGTTCCCTTAACCATTAGGTTGTGGATCAGTACAATAAATAAAAATTATTAAAGATTTTAGTTTCCCTGAAAACACCAGTTTTATCCAAAGACTCAGGAAAATGGTATCTCTATACTAACTTCTACAAAAAAATTAACAAGTGGAGGTATCTGTGAAATAATCATTTTACTAATGGTTAGTGGATACATTAGAAACCACACAAAATTATCTTTCTCTCATAGACACATAATCTAAAATATGATTTCTCAATTGATCTTAAAATGACATTGATCCCCTAATATCTGATCTCAGAGAATATTTGTGGGATTATAATTTACAAAGCAACAGAAATTCTTGTAAACTCAGCATCTGGAGCAGGAATATTTTGCAATGCAAATGTTGTACATTTTACATTTATGACTGTGAATTAGTTAAACACACAGCTCCCCATGCTATTTGCACATGCAAATCAAAGGAGGGGCATCGCTGTAGATTCTCTCTGGCATCCTCACTCTCATTATGCTTTGCCTAACTGGAAAGCAATCTGATTTGATTACGTGAGACAGAAATGACCAGGTAAGTTGAAAAGCAAAGCTCCGCCTTCCTCACCAACCCCCCCCCCCCCACCCCCCCCCTCTTTATTCTCTCAGCACCTCCGCTGGGCCTTGCTCCAGTAGCGCTCACCAGGACAGTGTTTCTCATGGCCCTTCCTTCTCTCTCTCTCCCTCTTTTTTTCTCTACATGTCATGTGCACTTGCCAGAAAGACAGAAAAGGAAAATGGGAAATCACCCCCCATGGGGAATAATCATATTGCAATCTCTTCTCCCCAGTCTATCTTTATTCTCTCAGCACCTCCGCTGGGCCTTGCTCCAGTAGCGCTCACCAGGACAGTGTTTCTCATGGCCCTTCCTTCTCTCTCTCTCCCTCTTTTTTTCTCTACATGTCATGTGCACTTGCCAGAAAGACAGAAAAGGAAAATGGGAAATCACCCCCCATGGGGAATAATCATATTGCAATCTCTTCTCCCCAGTCTACCCCTCATTTAGGGGTTTTGGGCATGTAGGCACGTGTGCTTGGTGTGTTTCTCAAGCCACTGGGTCTAGAACTTAACCCATAGGGTCAGCCACATGGGATCCAGCTGCCTGCCTTAACCAGAGGCCACTGAACAGGCCTGATTTTCCTGTTTGTAAGGACACTGGTCGTATTGGAGTAAAAGCCTACCCTACTTGAGCCTGACTTCGTCTTAAATGACATTATGACATCCAAACAGGTCACATTATGACTTACTAAGGGTTAGGACTTCAACAGACAGAGTTGTTTTTGTTGTTGTTGTTGTGTTTGTTTTTGTTTGTTTGTTTGTTTGTTTTTAAATTGTCAGAGAACATAAGCACTTATCAGAGACAAGAAGACAGAGATAGGAGAAAGTATTCCCCAGTGAGGCATGGTCACGTTGCAAGCCCTTCTCCACTTTCCCATTCTTTTCAGATCTTGAGAATCCACCCAGCTTGCTTTCCAAGGGCTGGGGTTCAAACCACAGGCAGCCATGTAACTTTGGCTTCTTTAGACACTAGGCTACAGGGCTAGCCTCACCTAGATTTATTTTTAAGGGGGATGTGCACAGGCCATGGACAAGCTGAAGTGCGACTCCCATCCCAGACCACACTTGCTCCTGCCTCCAGGACCCACGCAGGTCTGTTTTAGTCCCTTAGTTCCCAGACGTAGCTGCATGCTATAGTTACCTGGGGTTTTAATCAGTCCTAATGTTCGAGTTCCATCTTAAACCAACTTCACCATGATCTCTGACCCACGCAGGTCTGTTTTAGTCCCTTAGTTCCCAGACGTGGCTGCATGCTATAGTTACCTGGGGCTTTAACCAGTCCTAATGTTCAAGTTCCATCTTAAACCAACTTCACCATGATCTCTGACGTTGGGACCAGGCCCCAGAACATTTGCAGCTTCCCAGATAAGCAGCTGTGGCAGCTAGCAGCTAGCTCAGAACGACCTTGTTATGGGAGAACTTCCTTCCTGTGGGACATGTCAGGTAGCCAAGCAAAATCAAGAGCTCTCCCACCTCTCGACATAGCCTGAGCTTGCTCGAAATCTGCCCACACGGCATTCAGTACACTGGGCTTACCAGGCACACGGTCTCACATCCTGACTCAGAGCAGACTGGGAGTGTGTGAGCCGAGAGATGGAGCAGGCTGCTGGAGGGAGCTGAGTACAGCGACCTTCCAGGAGCACCGCGGGGGCACACGCTTTGCCACAGACACTCTGTCCATGAGATGGGTGGTCGACTTTATGTTGCCTTTTCCACACTTTGATCTTATTTTTACGTGAAAATAACTTCTATACTTAATCATATCCCCCCTTTAACCAAGGGGTTCACACTTACTTGCAAATGAAAAATGTCCACTTCCCAGCCAGGAATTCTCCCAGGAGCTGGACAATGGCTGATCCACCGGGAGAATTCCTGTCCAGAGACCTTCCTGAGCATGGCAATACATGTGGCCCACGATCCAGGCTGGCTAAGGCTGAGGTGGGTCATGGTGTTGGAACATGGTGGGGGGGCTGCTTCTCTGTCTCTGTCCATATCCCGTGCGCATGGGGTAGATCAATAAATGTTCTTTCAACATTCTGTCCAGTCACGTGTGGAAGTACAGTTCTGGCTTCAAGTACAATTCAAGTGGGTGCCACGTGTTCTCTGAGGCCACCAGAGCTGAGCCTCTCCAGTCTCGCTTTCTTGTGACTCCCTCCACCTGCAGAAGCACAGTGTGCGGACTCCAGGGGCCACTGCAGCCTACCACGTGAAGTCAGCACCCACCGGCGCCCCCTGGTGTGTGAGGCGCAGGAAACAATGCTCCTGGGTCGCTGTGAGTGAGGTGGGGCGTCTAAGCCCATGAGTGGGATGCCCGGAGAGGAAATCTCTCTCCAGCTGTGCCTCAGAGCCTGTATTCTTCTTCCTCTCTCTGGGCACCTGTGTTCCCTGTAAGTCATCCTGACACGGGTGCTGAGGAAGGACTTCTGTGATGCCAAAGCCTGCCAGGGCAGTCTGGTTGGGTAGAGAGTGCGGCCAAACTGAAAAAGGCCCAAGAATCTTGGGGCAGAATCATCTTCCCTGTACTAGCAGTGGCACTGAGGACAAGATGCGGGAGTCCAATGGCCCTTCCAGGGTCTCCTCAAGTAGGGACAACTCTGGGTCTCAGTGGGCTCTGTAGGAGCAGGAAGATGGCCCTGGGAGTAGGGCTACTGCCCTGGAAAAGGTAGTGGGCCTTAACGGTGGGCATGGGGAGACTCAGGGACACCTGAGAGTGTAGTAGACCACTGGTTTCTGTGCATGGGGAGGGGGCGCTCTGGCTCGGTCACACAGGTGTTCTTGCTCCAGGAAAGGGAGGGAGCTGTTCTGCACATCCCCTTTGAGCCAGCCAGTCCCCAGCATGGAAGCATTGCACCCTGGGAGCTGTGTGTGGGACAGAGCTGCTTCTCCGTGGGCTCTAACTCTGGCATGGGTGTGGCTTCAGTTGGTGTCTCCTGTACAGAAAGGAATGCACAAAGGTATCCTTAACAAAGGGACTCTAAGATGTGTCTGATCCCAAGGGAGCACATGGATGTAGATTAGAGAGGGATGAAACGTAAGCAGGAGAGTTTTCTCTATGAGAACACAATCTTTCTGCAGTTATTTAAAAACCTCTGGGAGGAAAAGAGTCAAATAGCATAAGAAACGTGCGCACACACACACGCTCACGCACACTCATTCGCACTCTTGGGCACTTTCCGGGCGAGGCATCGTGTGTGGTTTTTCACTTTCCTTATGTAACAGTCTTCAGAACTGCTCTGTGGCACCGGGGCACTTGCCTCTACTTTACACGTGACGGGCTGTTTCAGCGTCTTACTCAGCTAGCCATTAGCTCTGGGCCTTTTATTTGCAATGCTTTTAGCTCTTTGGTCTCCGCAGGTCCTCAGTAGAGAGGTGTATACTGTTACTCCTCAGATTTATTAAAGAGGACCCAGCAGATCAACTGACTCCTGGTGTTACACAGTGTGCCAGGACTCAGAAGCCCTGTTCACCCATGTGCTGCTGCCCTGGTGGCTTTCTGGCTGAACTAGAAAGGCCGTCGGAGGAGCCACTTAATTCAGCAGCACGTCTGGCTTGAATGGCAAACGAGATGAGGAGGCAGCCTCATAAATTCATCAGCAGCTCTATTTCATTTCAGGCTGTAAACCACTTGGCAGTGCAGAGCTGCTCAGGCCCATGGCAGGGGATGCCTCCAAGCAGAATCAAGGATTTGGGAGCCAGGATGGAGGGATCGGATGGACCAGAATCAGAGCTGCTGTACGGCTGGTCTCTGTCCCCTTCCTCTTTCCAGGAGTATCAACACAAATTGTACCATCTCTAATCACCCAAACAGGCTGGCAAAGTGGAGGAACCGTGACATATCGGACAAGTTAGGACAGGGAGAGAGCGCGTGTGCATGCATCTGAGTGTGCACGTGTGCATGCATATGCATGTGTGTGTGTGTGCGTGTGTGTGTGAGGAATGAGGTTGAAACTAGTAAAGGGCAGGGAGAGCTGGCAGAGGCGGGTAACTTCAGGACCAAAACAAAGAAGATGTATTTCAATGTTGTCGTTAGCATTTTATTGCCACATAACGGTCTCACTTCTTCAGAAAAGGAAAGTCTTGTGATTCTCACGTTTTCTCCTTTGAAGATCTAATTGATACATCACAGACTGGAAATGTATTCGCGTGTCAATGATAGGAAGACCTAGAAAAGCCACGCTGAAGTGCAGGGCTCAGTCGCAGAATGAAACTAGTGCCCAGAGAACACTGGCAAGCCCTTCTCATCTGACTCTTCTCAGCCAGCGGGATCCTTTCCTGTTCTGGATCATGCATGGTGTCCTTCCTGGAGCAGAGGTCAGCGTCACAGTGTGTACTCGGCACGGAGGGCCAGGGAGACTGGGGCGGCCCTGGGACATAGCCTCCTGACAAGGCAGCGTGGAGTATGCGAGGAGCACTGGGCACTCTGCCCGCTACCTCGGCTTCCTCCCCACTAGCCCCTGCTCCCTCATGCCCTTTCCTGCTCCCTGTAATCTCAGCACCAGCATGGAGTTCCAGGCCCCCCTTTAATAAAGAGCAGCTCTCTGCAGATCTCCCTCACTCTCACCCCTGACATGGACGCTCGTCCTGGGTCTCGACAGATCCGCACAGGTCTGCTCTGTTTATCTCTGCGTTCCGGTATTTGGTGGTTAAGGTTTAATTTCTTTTCTCTTTAATTTTTTTAAAATTTCTTTTTATTTTATTATTTTTATACATTCAATCACTGTGTATCATTACAGCATGCAAAATGCATTTTCGCAGCATTAACACAGTGTACTAGTCCAGTTAAGATATAGCTACACATTATCATCAACAGATAATTATCTGCTGGCGTTTAATTTCTGAGTGTGCTACTGGCTGAAGAAATACAGTATCGTCACTGCGGGCGATAAATTCAGGTTTCTTAAAGTTTCATCAAACGCAGTCTATGCAGAAGCTTTGAATTCCCACTGTCGCTTCCAGGTTGCCTGAGTGTGATCCAGTCAGGGAAGCCAGGACCTCCCCTGGACCACGGCCTAGAGCAGGAGGCCTGTCCTTGCATGTGGTGGACGGCAGCGGCAGCCTTCTCAGAGCTTGTCCTGGCTCATCTTTGGGCTGCTCTCTGGTGGCCCAGCTCACCTCGGACAGTAGTCAGGCCATCAGTCCCACAGTGACACACTGACGGCCATCGTTTTTCAAGGAAAGCTCACTCATTGTGAAGGAGAGCTACTGAATTGCTAATGAAGTGCTGGGGAAAGGGAGGCCCCCAAAACAGCTGCTACAAAAATAGCTTGTGTCATTAAGGCAGCAAAACAATATGAAAATGGGATACACTTGAGCCCAGCCAGTATTTCCATAATTTATGGAAATGCTTTTGCCTGCGTTTAATGGCCATCAGCTCCATTAGGAGCCTCCCCCTCCTCCTTCTTTTACCCTCAAATTAGAAATCACGACATCATTCTGTGTTTTTTGTTTTAATCCTGTTTAATTGATTGAGGTGCGATCTGGGGTTCCTTTGACTTAGGTGAGGCAGCCGCCGGGGGGTGGGGGGAGGACAGCAGCTGCAGCAGCAGTTTTCATTTCCTGCTGCCACTGTGTCCACCGGGGGGCGCTTTTCCTGAGCTCTCCTCCCTGGTGAGGGCCACCGACTGGCAGAGCAGCAAGCCTGGCACTTGGCTCGCTGTCTCTTTGGCACCCCCCAACCCAACTTAGCAGGCTGACGTTCCCACCACTGCAGTGAGACTTTTCCTCATGTTTGTTTTGAAATGCTCCGTTTTCTCAGTTCAGAAGAGCACCTCCACCGTCTTAGTCTCCCTGGACGTCAGGATCTGAGGAATTCGGGCGGTTGCTGTGTAGAATGGCCCTCCATCTGGGCTTTCTTAGCGCTCTCATGTTGGATGTGGGCCACACAGCTTGAGGGACACCTCAGAAGTGGTGTGGTCCCTCCTCTGCGTCAGGTCCATGTCACTGTCTCTGCTGCTGGGATCGCCTTGCGTTATTTCAGGAGAACAGTGCCCTCCTGTTTTTCTCTCTTTTCTTTCTTTTTCTGTTTTTCCATTAGAAAGTTACTCTTCTTCCACTGACAAATATGTTACTGTGGGGAGACGTTCTCTCACTAGGCTTAGCAGACAACAATGTGGGAAGTGAGAGTTGCCTCAGTAGAATTTGTTTTTACTAGGGCCAGCAGATGGTGTAATGGTTATGTCACTGGACTCCCACATAGTCAACCATGGTTCAAGTCCCGGACCCAGCCACTTGACACTCACACTGGGCACATGTGCATGCATGCCCAAAATCCTGAGATGAGAATGGAAGTGAAGGAATTGCAGCCTGGTTAACCCCAGGATGAGTGGGGTGATTTTTTGCTTTCTGTCTCTCTCTGTCTCTCTGGTGAGCACACGTGCCCTGTAGCAAAAATCTCTCTGATCTCTCTCTCTAAAAAAAGAAAAAAGAATTTGTTTTTATCTCCAGAGGATGTGTGAAGGTGCATGAGAGAGAAAGAGAAGAGACAGAGAGAGAGAGAAGGCATCTCACTGGGGTGCTGTCAGGCTACAACGCTTTTCCCTCCAAGTCCCCATTCCATCAGGGCCCTGGGCACTCCAGCGTATGCTCAGAGTGATTTTTAAGCTGCTGGGGCTGGGATTCGAATCCTGGTCAGCCACATGGGATCTGGCTTCCTTTGCACAGCACTTAAACATTGAACTATGGACCTGGCCCTGTGTTTCATTTTCTGCGTACAGGCCTTTCAGTGGCTGTGACATACCATATAGTTATGCTGAAGGTACATACGATGCTCTGTTTTCCCTTCTTTTTTATTTTATAAATTATTTGGTGAATATGTGGGAATATTCAGATGCAAATAGTTACTAAAAAAGAGAGAGACACAATTGAACAAAGCTCTAATAAACCTGGCTATATTATGTTCACAAGTGAAGAGTTAAAATGAGTAAAAAGTGAAAGGTCAGAAATAGATTATACTTGAAAGTAAGCAAACAAGAAGCTATGGAAGCAGTGGTAACACCAGACAAGGCAGAATTAAAATAGAACATTTTGAGCAATATAGAAGGATATCATACCAAGAGCAAAAGTCATAGTCTCTGTAACATGTTACTAAGAAACTTTAACATATCACACAGCATAATGTTCCAATGCAAAGAAAACAGCATGCTAGTCATGGTGGAAGACATTCGTAAACATCACTCGATCAGATTATTTCCACTAAAAGTGAAAAAAGAACACGGATTAAATAAAATTTGTCCATGTATAAATAAATGATAAACATTTAGAGAAATGTACATTCTGTGGAGATTATTTCATACATGTACATATCTGGTTTATGTACAAAAATGGTATACACTTACTAATAAAGTCATGACTCACATTACTTTTTTCTATATAGTTCATATTCTTTGATTATGAGCTAATAAAAAAAATTCTCTTAGAAAACTTACGGATAAAAGGAAAAAGTAAAATCAGGAAATCAAGTTATTTAGGAATAAATAAAAAAGCACATATACCAAAACTTACGGAGCAAAGTTAATGTTGCACATAAAGACTGCTATCACTGCTAAAGAAGGGCAAGTGAATTCTTGTACTCATCTCAACAAATGAGGAAAAAGGAAAAATCAATCAAATAAATAAAAAATCAGAAAGAAATAAAGAGATATTAAAATAATGTAATATAAAACAATGCACATAATAAAAAATAATAAATTCAAGTGTGATTTTGAAAAACCAGTGTAAAATACTGG
>NW_006209557.1:326715-339089 GCF_000334495.1 Tupaia belangeri chinensis
GGGGAGGACAGCAGCTGCAGCAGCTGTTGTTATTTCCTGCTGCCACTGTGTCCACCGGGGGGTGCTTTTCCTGAGCTCTCCTCCCTGGTGAGGGCCACCGACTGGCAGAGCAGCAAGCCTGGCACTTGGCTCGCTGTCTCTTTGGCACCCCCCAACCCAACTTAGCAGGCTGACGTTCCCACCACTGCAGTGAGACTTTTCCTCATGTTTGTTTTGAAATGCTCCGTTTTCTCAGTTCAGAAGAGCACCTCCACCGTCTTAGTCTCCCTGGACGTCAGGATCTGAGGAATTCGGGCGGTTGCTGTGTAGAATGGCCCTCCATCTGGGCTTTCTTAGCGCTCTCATGTTGGATGTGGGCCACACAGCTTGAGGGACACCTCAGAAGTGGTGTGGTCCCTCCTCTGCGTCACGTCCATGTCACTGTCTCTGCTGCTGGGATCGCCTTGCGTTATTTCAGGAGAACAGTGCCCTCCTGTTTTTCTCTCTTTTCTTTCTTTTTCTGTTTTTCCATTAGAAAGTTACTCTTCTTCCACTGACAAATATGTTACTGTGGGGAGACGTTCTCTCACTAGGCTTAGCAGACAACAATGTGGGAAGTGAGAGTTGCCTCAGTAGAATTTGTTTTTACTAGGGCCAGCAGATGGTGTAATGGTTATGTCACTGGACTCCCACATAGTCAACCATGGTTCAAGTCCCGGACCCAGCCACTTGACACTCACACTGGGCACATGTGCATGCATGCCCAAAATCCTGAGATGAGAATGGAAGTGAAGGAATTGCAGCCTGGTTAACCCCAGGATGAGTGGGGTGATTTTTTGCTTTCTGTCTCTCTCTGTCTCTCTGGTGAGCACACGTGCCCTGTAGCAAAAATCTCTCTGATCTCTCTCTCTAAAAAAAGAAAAAAGAATTTGTTTTTATCTCCAGAGGATGTGTGAAGGTGCATGAGAGAGAAAGAGAAGAGACAGAGAGAGAGAGAAGGCATCTCACTGGGGTGCTGTCAGGCTACAACGCTTTTCCCTCCAAGTCCCCATTCCATCAGGGCCCTGGGCACTCCAGCGTATGCTCAGAGTGATTTTTAAGCTGCTGGGGCTGGGATTCGAATCCTGGTCAGCCACATGGGATCTGGCTTCCTTTGCACAGCACTTAAACATTGAACTATGGACCTGGCCCTGTGTTTCATTTTCTGCGTACAGGCCTTTCAGTGGCTGTGACATACCATATAGTTATGCTGAAGGTACATACGATGCTCTGTTTTCCCTTCTTTTTTATTTTATAAATTATTTGGTGAATATGTGGGAATATTCAGATGCAAATAGTTACTAAAAAAGAGAGAGACACAATTGAACAAAGCTCTAATAAACCTGGCTATATTATGTTCACAAGTGAAGAGTTAAAATGAGTAAAAAGTGAAAGGTCAGAAATAGATTATACTTGAAAGTAAGCAAACAAGAAGCTATGGAAGCAGTGGTAACACCAGACAAGGCAGAATTAAAATAGAACATTTTGAGCAATATAGAAGGATATCATACCAAGAGCAAAAGTCATAGTCTCTGTAACATGTTACTAAGAAACTTTAACATATCACACAGCATAATGTTCCAATGCAAAGAAAACAGCATGCTAGTCATGGTGGAAGACATTCGTAAACATCACTCGATCAGATTATTTCCACTAAAAGTGAAAAAAGAACACGGATTAAATAAAATTTGTCCATGTATAAATAAATGATAAACATTTAGAGAAATGTACATTCTGTGGAGATTATTTCATACATGTACATATCTGGTTTATGTACAAAAATGGTATACACTTACTAATAAAGTCATGACTCACATTACTTTTTTCTATATAGTTCATATTCTTTGATTATGAGCTAATAAAAAAAATTCTCTTAGAAAACTTACGGATAAAAGGAAAAAGTAAAATCAGGAAATCAAGTTATTTAGGAATAAATAAAAAAGCACATATACCAAAACTTACGGAGCAAAGTTAATGTTGCACATAAAGACTGCTATCACTGCTAAAGAAGGGCAAGTGAATTCTTGTACTCATCTCAACAAATGAGGAAAAAGGAAAAATCAATCAAATAAATAAAAAATCAGAAAGAAATAAAGAGATATTAAAATAATGTAATATAAAACAATGCACATAATAAAAAATAATAAATTCAAGTGTGATTTTGAAAAACCAGTGTAAAATACTGGACACCGTGTGGGAAGAGAGTGGGTGACGGAGGAGAGACTGGGGAGGGACATTGGGGAGAGAAATGGAGGGCAGGGCATTTGTGGGACAGAGGGATGGGTTATTGTCTGTTGAGGATGATGTGTAAACTATTCCCAACTGGATTGGTGAGAAATGTACACATGTTGGAATATTCACTTTGCAAGCTAAGTGACATATGTGATTGAATGTATAAAAGAAATTTAAATAAAAATATATTAAGAAAAGAAAAGAAAAATCAGTGTAATAGACAAGTCTTTCCCATGCTTCATCAGGAACATTCCTGGTGTCATGAGCATGGACCCATCAGGGAAAATGCCCATCAGCAGTAGGCACATGGGGCATGTTGGGTGGCTAATGATGCTTCTTCCTGCAGCATCTCCTCTGCTTCCAGATTGACCCATGGACTGGCTGCACTCTTTGTAGATGGCCTGACTATAAACTCACTGATCACAACACAGGCTGAGACATCACCGCGTCTCTATTTTTTAAAATTGTAATTTATGGCTTACATATAATGACGACACATCTTTGTAGGGACTTTAAAGCATGTGTATAGTGTATAATAAACAAATTGAGGATATAAACATACTCACCACCTTCAACGTTTAACCTTATATTTTAATGTTGTAAACATTCGAAACCCACTCCATGAGTCATTTTGGAAGTATGAACTGGAGTGTCTATGATGTTCTTTACTGTGAAATGCAGTTTTAAAGAAGAACAAATTGATTGAAAATTAGACAACAAAAAGTAATAAATTAATGAGGATGACTTTTTTAAAACCTGGCTTTACGTAGCCAATGAAAGAATTTATAATTTCCATCTAGAGGACTATGGGAAATAAGAGTTATATTCTGAAAAGATCTGTTGCATCATCAGTCCAGTTAGAGACAGAAAAAACTATACGTAAAAATAGCTTATTATGGGCCAGCAGGTGGCGTGCTAGTTAAGGTGCTGAACTCACACATGTTCAACTGTGGTTCAAGTCCTGGACCTGGTGGTTTGCTTTCTCATTTTCTTTTTCTCTGGTGTGTGCACATGCTCTAAAGCAAATTAATAATAATAATAATCATTACAATGAAATAAAATAATCCTTAAAAAACAATAGCTCATTAGGAAGAGATGAAAAAGAAAACTTTATTCACTCACTGTGAGTTCTTATACGACCATAATACTGTATGGTGCATAAAAAAAAATAAGTTCTCAAAAAAGCAAAAAAAAAAATTGGAAGGATGTTATCTAGTTTTCTACAATGAGTAATGGTTATAATAAATACATAAACTGAAATCTGTGGAGACAACTGTCTACCAAATAATTGGTAAATTTGTGCTTAAACTTGCTCATGTGTAAGATAGATGAATCTGCATTTTTAGCCTTTTAGTTGGAAAATTTAATCTTAACAGTCAACGCTATTATTGACATATGTGGACTCACCTTTTTTCTCCAAGTTATTTGTTCTATTGTTGCTATTTATCTCACTTTAGTTTCCCTGGCATAGTATTCCCTTAAGTATTTCCTGAAGAGCTAGTTTTGCTGTGGCAAATTATCCATGCATGTATATGGGAATAATTTTTATCTCTTCTTCCCATTTGAAGGATAATCTGACCAAGTATAGTACTTTTAGCTGGAATTTTTTTCCCCCCAGAGTTTTAAATATGTAGTTGAAATTTTTTTCCCCCCAGAGTTTTAAATATGTCTTCCCATTCTTTCCTTTCCTACATTGTTTCATTTGAGATGCCAGTTGTTAGTCTAATGGGGTTACCTTTGTAAGTAACGTCGTATTTCTCTCTTGCTATTTTTAGAATGTTGTCTTTGATTTTTACCAATTTGGCTATAATGTGCCTCACATAAAATCTTCTTATGTTGCATCTATCTGGTGTCCTTTGTATTTTCTGGATTTGGATGTTTACACGCCTCTCTAAATTTGGAAAGTTTTCAGCTCATATATCAGAAAAGAGATTTTCTATGCCTTTGCTTATCTCTTTACCTTTGGAATACCTATTATGTGGATATTTGGTTGTTTAATGGTGTCTAGGATTTCCTGTACGTTGTCCTGATTTTAGTGGTTATTCTATTCTTTTTGGTTGTTTGGACTAAATTGCAGTTGTTGTCTTCAAGATCAGAGATTCTTTCTTCTGTGTAGTCTAATCTGCTGTTGAAAGTTTCGAGGGAAGTTTTGATTTCTTGCATCTTATTTTTTATCTCCAGAAGTTCTGTTTGATTCTTTTTCAGTGTGTCTATGTCCTTATGACATTAGATCCTCCTTCAAGTCATAGGAAGATTTTCTCATCTTCTGGAATTGGTTGTCTGCTTTCTCTTGCATTTTGTGAAGTTTTGTTACAACAAATATTTTGAATTCTTTTTCTGACCTTCTGTGATCTCGTGTGTGTGTGTGTGTGTGTGTGTGTGTGTGTGTTTTAAGGAGAGGGATTTTGGCCACAGGGTGCATATGCTCATCAGAGAAACAGAGACAGACAGAGAGACACAAAACAAGAAATTACCCGCCAGAGGGAATGGCCACACCACAATCCCTTCTCTTCTATTCTTTTCTTCAGATCTTGGCCATGCACACACACGCTCCTGGTGTGAGTTTTAAGCCATCAGGTCTGGGACCTGAACCACAGTTGACTACATAGGAGTCCAGTGATGTAACCATTACGCCATCTGCTGGTCCTGATCTTTTGTGTTTTATCCATTGTTGTTGAGATTTTATGTTCCCCCAGGGAGAGGTATTTTCTAGTTTTCTCTACCTCTTGACACTGTACTTTGATTTTCAGTCATCTAGTGATATGTCCAATTCTTCCTACTTCTACAGAGTATGCTTCTGTAGCTGTGTGCTCGTGTGTGCTCACTCCCTATGGTGAGTGTTTGCCAAGTGGTTTGGGCCTCCCTGTTGCTACTTCTATCTCTTCTATCTTGAAAGCACTATTTCAAAAACAGTTTGGGGCAAGCTGTGTATTGTGAAGCATGTGATTTCCCTCTATTTACTTTTAGCTTTGGAGAACGCAACCCCAGGCTGTGTCCTCCCTACATGTCTTCTCCACACCCAGTGCTGTCACATGTGCCCTTTCTTCCCTTTCATTTCACAGCCATTCCAGGCTGACTGGACCCAAATGGGACTCGCGCTGGGTGAATACACTTCCAATTCTGAGCCTTGATTTTAGTACTACTTGAAAGAATTCAGATGTGGAAATTCTATGACTTTATTACACAGGAAGTATTTAGTAGAGGACCTAGGAATTAATGGTATGATTTCACCTAACCTGGGTGTTTATTTTTGCCATAATCTGGGAGGGCAGGCTTGGATGAACACTGTGACATGCCCTGGTAGAGCTGATGTTGGGTTTTCTGAGTCATAGTTTCAGGAACTCAAGACATGGAAGAATACAGTGGCTCAAGCATGACCTCAGGCCCCAAAATGTTTGGGTTTGATGTGTGGCTTCATCGCTCATTCGTTACATCCTTGAGTCAAAATTATTTTCATTTCTGTGCCTCAGTTCATCTGTACCCAAGGGCATGATGTTAACCTTTTACTCATGTGGTCTCCTTGCATGGGGATTAAATGGATTATGCTATGTAAAATGATACACAAGTGATACACAGTGATTACCTGATACACAGGAAGTGCTCTGCTTAGCTATTATTACTTTAAACTATGCCAATACTTTGGAGGAAGATCATCTCAACTTATTATGCATTTGTTATTTCACTTTTGTGGTGGGCAAAATGAGATATGGGAATGCTGAGTCTTAAAAAAAAATCAAGATTTTTCTTAAAGGTGTGAAGAGCTTAGGCAATTTTCTTCCATAGTAAAGAAGAATAAAACTGCATAGCATATTAAATACAATAATTTCAGGGTGCTGAGAAATGTCCTAAAGTAGGTAACAACGTGAAGGGGATTTCTTCTTAAAAGTGCTACTGCATTAGGTTAAAATGGTGAGTGTGCAGCCTTCTTGTTTTGAGCTCATTCATCTAGCTCTGGCTGCAAACTCCTGAAGGTCTACCACCTGTGGATGGCATATTTAGCTCCAGGTAAAGGCAGATAAATTATACATTTAGGAGGAGATTTTGGAAATAAGAGAGCAATGAGAGGATTGAGATAATAAACTCACGACACATCCATGGATAACTGCTAAATTATGTATGCAGGTGAAAGACCCCATGGAGAACGGCAGAAAGCAAAACCCTGGGGAGACTTCTGAGTTACCCTGCTTTTGAGTGTGTTCCTTAACACACATGGAACTGGCAGCCAAGCATGCAGACCTTCCTAGCTTGAGATGAAGAGTGTAGCATCTGCCCAAATTATTATCTGACTGCCATATTACACAAGCATAGTAGACATCCTTGTGGATCCAAGCTTAAAAATGTATGAGCAGAAATAATAGTGATCGCAAGAGAACAGATTACATGGTTCGTGTTTAGGTAAATTAATTGTCTATTAAAACAACTAATCAAAACGTCAGAAGGACAAAACAGAATCCAGAGCTGCTAGAAATGCATTTTCTATAATGTCTAATTTTTCAAATCAAAATAGACATTCAAAAAGACAGGAAGAGGGTCACATACTGAGGGAATAAAGCTGCCGATAAAAATTGAGTTCAGGGACCAGCAGTTAGTGTAATGGCTATGTCGCTGGACTCCCATGTAGTCGACCATGGTTTGAGTCCCAGACCTGGTGGCTTAAACTCACGCCAGGCACGTGTGTGTGTGCGCCCAAGATCCTGAGAGGAGAATGAAGAAGGGATTGCAACGTGGCCATCCCCCGGAGGGTGATTTCTCACTTTCTGTCTCTCTATCTCCCTCTATCTTTCTGTGTGCACTTTTGAGTGCACACACCCTATAGCAAAAACCTCTCAAAAAAAAAAAAAAAATTTGGTCCAGGCATGCTCAGATATTGAATTTCATGGAAAAATATTTGTGTTATTACATATATTTTTCATACTTAAATATGTACAAAAGAGGGTGAAGGAGTAGAGTCTGAGAAAGGAAATTAAGGAGAAAAATAGAGAGGCAAAGCATTTATGGGTCAAAGAAATGGGTTATTATCCATTGAAGATAACTTTATAATATTGTCAATTGGATTGGTGAGAAATGTACACATGTTGGAATATTCACTTTGTAAGCTAAGTGATGTGATTGAATGTATAAAAGAAACTGAAATAAAAAATAAAAAAGTTTTAAAAATTAAAAAAAGTGCAAATGATAAAACATTAATCATATGAATAACTATGGGACCTCAGCAGATAAATGAGAACCCAAACATGATCACATGAACTTCTACGAGTGACAAGGGCAATCATTCAAACAAAGAGTTTCCTAGATAAGTCCAATAAAAGATTTAATATGTCAGAAGAAAAAACCCAGTAAACTTAGAGATAAAGTAATAAAGATCATTAAATAAAAAATAGATAATGAGCATTTCAAAGATTAATAAACATATTATCAGAGATGTCTGGGACAATAACAAACATTCCAACATATTTGGTGTCTCAGAAGAAGGATGAAAGATAGAGAAAATACTTTAAAAACTGATGGATGAACTCTTACAAATTTTGTGAAAAACAGTAACTTATAGGTCTAAAAGTGTTAATAAGTTTAAAGTAGGATAAACTCATACAAAAATCTTAGAAACAAAGCAGTCAAAATAGTGAAAGGCAAAGATAAAGATAAAATCTTGAAAGTAGTGAGAGAAAAGTGACTCATCGCACACCATGAGACTATAAAATTAATGCCTGACTTTCCATTAGAAACAGTGAAGACAAGAAGACATTTAAATAACATATTCAAAAAACAGTATATTGAAACAAGGCAAAAAATTCCTCAGGCAACAACTCAATATTCAAAAAAAAGATTCTTCAAAAAAAAAAAGATGATTAGAAAAAGACACTCAGAAAAATAGTAACAGAATGAATTCGTAGCAGAACTGACTTAGGAGAATTCCTAAAAGAATTCTGTCAATGAATCACTAAGCTTACAGAATGCCTCTGAGAGTTAACACAGCTGCACCCATGTGGGGAGGTCCCAGGTTTCTTTCCAAGGTCATTCTGTACATGCTTGCATGCCTGTAATCCTAAGTGACTCAGGCTGGGAGCAGACTGTGATTGAAGACTTTTTGGGGCTATCTTTCATTCCCTCTCTCATAAAATAAATAAATAAGTAAATTTAAAAAAAATGTTGTAACAAAATATTCCAGAAAGAGTAAATATGTATTTAAGGAGCAGATTTCTCTCTCTCTCTCTCTTAATTTCTATAAAAGATATGTGGTTGTGGGACCAGCAGGTAGCATAATGGCTATGTTGCTGGACTCCCATGTAGTCGACTGTGGTTTGAGTCCTGGACCCGGTGGCTTAAAACTCATGCGGAGTGCGTGTGCATGCATGCCCAAGATCCCGAGAGGAGAATGGACGGAAGGGATTGCGGCGTGGCCATTCCCCCAGGGGGTGATTTCTCGTTTTCTGTCTCTCTCTCTCTCTCTCTCTGTCTGTCTGGCGAGAGCACCTGCCCTATAACAAACACAAACAAACAAACAAACAAAAAAACTCTCAAAAAAAAAGATGTGTTGTTGTTTAAAGTAAATTTTTGACATTTGTATTCTTAACATTATAATGTGTATATAAGAATTTCACAAAGGAACGACAGGATGTAACAATGCTATATTGTTGCTAAGTTTCTATTTTTCAACCACAAATAAGCTCATATTAAAATAGACTTTGATCAATTAAAGACTCCTTTCATAATAAATAGAGCAACCACTGAAGAACATTTACCGGAATATAGCTAAAAGGTAAAAAGAAGAATTAAGATGTGCACTAAAAATATTTGTTTAAAACAAATGGAATTAGTAAAATAGAAAAAGAGGAAGTAAAGGCTAAGAAAAAATAAAACAGCAGATATAAATTCAACCATGTCGATCATTACATTAAATGTGAATGGAATAAACAATTGAATCAAAGTCATAAATGATCAAACTGAATGAGAAAGAAGTAGACATCAATATGCCACCTAAAAAAGAAGCATCTTAAATTCACAGGCATACCTGAGAGAAAAGTAGAAGACGTGAAGATACATACCCTGCAAACATGAAGCATGAGGAAGACAGAAAGGCTATTTAGCTACCAGACAGAACACACCTTGTGCCTTAGAGTGCAGACGTTTTGCTGAGTAGAGATAACAATACCTGCCTCTCATAGTCTGGCTCGTTTCTGTAGTAGGAGGTGGGAAGAAGAGGCTCAGGGAAAACGTTGAATGGACACAGGAATGTGAAACTCTCTGCTAAAAATGATACAGATTGTAATAATCTTTGGTTTGATTGTCATGCACTGCATGTATGCATTGAAAAACCTTATTGTACATTATAAAGATGTACAGTGACTAAATGTAAATGAGAAATTTTAATATATATATGTGTATATATATATGTGTATATATAGTGAGAAATTATAATATATATATGTGTGTATACATATGTATGTATATATAGGAGAGGTTTTTGCTATAGGAAGCGTGCGCTTGTCAGGAAGACTGAGAGACAGAGAGACAGAGAGGAATCATCCCCCATGGGGGATGACCACACCACTATCCCTTCTCCTCCATTCTCCTCTCAGGTTCTTGGGCATGCATGCACACGTGCCTGGCATGAGTTTAAGCCACTGGGTATGAGACTTGAACTGCAATCAAATACATGGTAGTCCAGCGACATAGCCGTTATGACAACTGTTGGTCCCTGAGAAATTATATTAAATAAAATTCCTTAAGGTGAAACTAAGAAGCAAATAAACATGTAGTGGGGTTGTACACTCACACAGAAGTCAGACCCATTGTTTGGTGAGCCTGACCCACGTTGAAAGATTTGATGTCTGTGTCCAGAGATCTTCGTGAATACACTTGGGTGTACATGTTCCCATGATCTAGGGCTGACTGAGGCATTACGAAGTCAAACCCTGTTGGGTACACTTTCCCTCTCTCTCTTTCTCCATTTTGTTTATGATATAGATAAATAAACATTTAAAAAAAATACACACTTTTATAATGATAAAAGAAAACCTAGAGGTCCAGGTAGGTGGTGTGGTGGTTAAGGTGGCTAGGTCTCACATAACTGTGTGGTTTGAGTTTTGGACCTAGTGGCTTGATAAACACACCAGGTGCATGTATGTGTAAGCCTAAAATCCTGAGAGAATAATGGATGAAAAGGGATTGTGGCAAGGTCTTCCCCCACTTGGTGTGTGCAGGGGGGTGATTTCTCTCTCTCTCTCTCTTTCTCTGTTAAGTGCACATTATCTGTAGCAAACACACACACACACAGACACACACACACAAATTCTAGGGTGCCAGAGACCTGCTCCAGCCGGGGTGGGTTGAGGCTCATACACAGGAAGGCGATGCAGGTGAGAAGGAATTCAGGCAGAGACCTCAATGCTCTTTAGCATGTTCTCAGCTGACTACAATCAAAGCAAGCTCAAGACTGCAGCTTCTGTGGCTAGGATACATACATATTTATTGGGGATGTCTTACAGAAGTAGGAGGGGTGAGGGGGAAGTAAAAGATTTACTCTAAGAAATGAGGTATTGGGAACCAGCAGTTAGCATAATGGCTATGTTGCTGGACTCCCACGTAGTCGACCGCGGATCACATCCCAGACCTGGTGGTTTAAAACTCACGCTGGGCACATGTGTGTGCATGCCCAAGATCCTGAGAGGAGAATGGAGGAGAAGGGATTGCGGCGTGACCATCCCCCCTGGGGGGGATTTCTCGCTTTCTGTCTCTATGTCTCTCTCTGTCTGTCTGGTAAGCACACGTGCCCTATAGTGAAAAACCTCTCAAAAAAATTTTTTTACCAGAAACATTCTAATTATGCAATACTTAAAAGGAAGATCATTTGCCATACTGGACACATCGCTAAATACGTTCAATCCATGAACACATTTCCCTGTCTTCTAACTTGTAGCCAGACTTGGAGGTCCTCAACTTTATCCTGTACATGTGGGAAACCAAAACCTACCTGAAACCAGGAAGATGACCCGGGGACTACGTACAGGGTGACTTCACGTACAACGTGTCAAGGGAAGACTAACCAAGTGGGGGTTGATGTACAGATCTAGACAAGAGATGGCAAGGACTGAACTGCAATGGAAACAAAGGGTCCGTGGAGGATGGTGAACAAGTACCCAGTGGGTTTGGGAATCACGACAACAAGAAAGACGTCTTTAAACTACTGCATTGTTTCTAAATCGGTGATCCCTCTCTATACCCTTGCTATTATTGGGGAACGGAAATCTTTCCTTGTCCTGAGATCAAAGGTGGCTCATAGTCTTGGTTTGGGGTATCAGTACCTTGCGGATGAGTCCCTGAACCCCTCCCAGTTACTGAGGTCATTTTACCAATTTAGTAGCTTTCCATTAACTCAAACCTTTCTAATACTATCTATGTAATCTCCAGTAGGAGAAGTGAATGCAGCATTCTTTATTGACATTTTCTAGACAGGTGGGATGAGTCTCAGGAAATAATTTCCATTCACTGCCACACTAGGGATCTGCATTCCTTCAGGATTATTGTAAAAGTTACAGTAAGGCTGGGGGTGTTATTTTGCCTTTATGGGGTATCATCAGTAAAGCTCATGGCAGAGAAATTGGGCACAAACCAGTACAACAAACACAGTTGAAATATGGAGCTCGTAACTGTGGCCTTGCCTGCAGTTCTTCTCAGCCCAGCCTTGCTTAGGCATGAGAGGCAGCTCCTTCATGTTCTGCCTATGTTGACTGCATGGCTTCCACCACTAGGGGAAGAATATATAGCAATTATATATATTTGTGCCCAAAAAAGTGCCTTCATAAAACATGAAGCAAAAAGCTATCAAAATAGAAAGAGCACTAAACAATTAAGCCATTATAATTGGAGACTGCAATATATCTCTCTCAGTAATAGAATAAACTCATAAGTATACTTAAAACTTGAAAAGCACTATCAGCCAACATTCCTTAATTAACACCTATAAAACACCATTCAAACCCAGAATTATATACATATTTTCCAAGTTAACATTGAACTTTCACCAGGATAGACCTTATGCTGGTCCACAAATCAAACCTCAGTGAACTGATATATATGTGGACTGTTATGGTAACACTCTACTGTCTTGATTAATAGAGTGTAGG
>NW_006209557.1:339103-343453 GCF_000334495.1 Tupaia belangeri chinensis
TAGGGAAGGAAATTAGGGAGAACAAATAGAGAGGTAAGACGTCTGTGGGGCACAGGAATGGTTTATGACTTGTGGATGATGACATGTATAGTATCCTCAACTGGACTGGTCTGAGGTGTATTTCATGTTGGGTAAATTCTCTATACAAGCTAAATGACATATAGCTCTTGAATGTATAAATAATATTAAATAAAAAACATAATAATTGAATGAGGTAAGATGTAATAATAAAAATATATTTAATTTCATAGCAAATTTTGAAATAAGTTTACTGATTTTGTTTTTTTATTTATATTTTTAAAATTTTAAGGTATTTGCATTTCTCATATAAACTTTAAAACTATCAAATTCTATAAAATGCCTACTGGGATATTGGTGGGAATTGTTTTATCGTTATTGATCAATTTCAAGAAAATTTCTACTGAGTTTTCCAATCAAAGAACTTGGTACAACTCCACTCATTTCTGTTAGTAGTTTTGTATGTTTTAATGAAGAGGCCTTACAAATTCCTTGTTACATTTAGTTTTAGCTATGGTCTATGTTATTGTAAATAGATTTTTAAATGTAATTTTGACTTTTTTGGCTGCTAATGTAGAGAAATAAAAAATTAATTTTTTATATCAACTTTGTATCCTACAATGTCAAATACATTTACTTATTTTAGTAATGTTTTTATTCCTTGTATACAAGACCATGTTATCTGCAAATGGAGATTTCCTTATTCCTAACAAACTATGTCTATCATATATATTATATATATTTTGGGGGGGGGCGGGGCTTATCACATTAGCTAGCATTCCTACGTGATGCTGAATAGAGGTAGGTATTCAGATATTCATGTTCTATTTGTGGTCATAAGGAGAAAGCATTAACCTTTCTTCAGTGAACATGCGGGTTTCAGGAGATTTTATATAGATGCCCCTCTGTGTGGCAGAGAAAATTTCATTCCTAAATTTCTGAGTGATTTCTCATGAATGAGTACTGAATTCTGTGAACTTTTTTTTTGGAAAAGGGGATCTGAAGGAAATTTGGAGTATGATGTGACTGCCCTGGAGGGAATCCGGGGTCTGACGGGGCTGCTCTGGAGCCTGGTTGTCAGGGTGATTGCACAACAGTACATGTTTATCATAAGTGCGATTTTATTTTATTTTATTTTATAGGAAGTGATCTTTTCTATTAAACACACACGTAAGTGCACTCTGAAGAAGGACAGACCATCACCAACAGCTCTACTTAGTAACCGTGGTCTTGTGGTGCTGGTGGTGCCATGGCAGCTCCTAGGGGGACACACAGGAGGCGTTTCCTTCTGTTCTGTAGTTACTCCTATGGGGAACAGCGCTCGGTGACCTCAAACGCTTGTGAGGGCTCAGTCGTTCCCACTGGACCACAGAGTGCTATGTTGAGCACATCTTGAGTATCAGCTCCAAGATGAACCAAAATAACTATTGCCTGTCACTGACCTGCTCCATGCATTTGTCATGTCATGTCATGAAAGAAATGGTAATAATAGCTTCCTTACTCTTCCTTAGACTGTAAACTACGTGGTGGCAGGGAACACCTCAGTAGCCTTTTTTTTTTTTTAATTTATTGTAGTTTATTTTTTCTGGGAGAGAGACAGAGAGAGATAGGCTACCTCACCAGAGTCTTCATGTCTCAATCCACCCCTGACCTCAGACGCCTGGATGGTGGTCATGCATCTGCACCCCTTTGTGTATAGGAGGACCTCTGGACAGGAACCTGGACCTTTCCATGCAGACCCAGAATCAGAGCATTGTGTTGCTCCTGAGCCACCACTGCTGGCCCTGCGTTTGAGTCTGCCAGGGAAAATGTGTGCTCGTGAGAGAGGGGGGAAACCCCCATGAGGCATGGTCACAGCACAATCCCTCTCCTCCATTTCTACATCCTGTCAAGATATAGAGCACACATGCACACCTGCCCAGCTGAGATTCACACCACAAGGTCAGCCCGGTGGGATCTGGACTCTCTTAACCACGAGGTACAGGGCCAGTCGCTGCATTTGTCTCTTAGCAGATGCTGTTTTCCATACCAGTGCCCTGTGCATCCTTAGTGTGCGACAGTTAGCTGGTTAACATGTGGACAAATTATTTACAATTTTTCCATCAAGAGTGATAATAATGATAAGGACATTACATAACACCTTATTTTAGCATACCAAGCCCGCACACCGCAGTAGCTTCGTCTGCTTTCAATAGCTCAGCTGCTGGCCAAGTTCGCATCGTGAAGCCAAGCCCTCTGTGCGCTCCTTCCCTGGGCTTGTGGCATCCTATCGACAAATTTGAAACAATCTGTGCTGTGTCATAGCGGTTAAAATTGAGGGGAGCCACACCAAGTCATAGTTTCACCATTGTGAGATCTGGAGTGAGAATGGCTTAACGTGCAAAGGTCCTAGTTTTTCACTTACAAAATGAGAGTAACGGTAAGTCGATTGCAAGAGCAAGCAGAGCATGCCGCAGGGCTCCTGGCGAAGTACCTGGTGCAGGTGTGTGTGTGTGTGTGTGTGTCTGTGAGTGTGTGTGTGAGTGTGTGTGTGTGTGTGTGTGTGCACATACGCCATCACAGGAGTCACAAACTTCTCAGTCATCTAAATGCACAAGCTTCTTGGTCTGCAAAAATATTCATTCTTCTAAGGCATCACTGCTTTGAAAGGTCAGAGGGAGTTGTGTCTCTCTAGCAAACACATTACAGTTTAAAGGGTAACAGATAGTCATTCGTTGTCATTTAGACCAAAAACCGAAGGGTTAGGATGGATATCCGAAACACGCACTGCCATTTTTATCTGAATAAGCACACCTAAGCAGAATGAACATTCTTGAGTGTGTCTGTGTTCTAAATGTGACTATGACGTGTCTGAAAGTCATCTTTAAAAGAGGGACTTTACAACAGTGCTACTGCCTGTTTTGGAGACTGCCTACACTGTGGGACTGGTGTCAGGGTGGCTCTGGACAGGAGGTGGCTGGCATCGCCAGCGGACCCTCATGAAGGCTGCACCGTGTCCTCAATTACACATGCTCTTTCCTTTCTTTGCAGTTTGAACCTCACAAAAAACTCCCCCACTGATTGAACGACTTATTGCATTTCCTCAGGTATAAAAGCAATGTATAAAGAATATTTTTCCAGCTTTTCCATATTTCACATGGTGGCAGCCTCTTTTCAACAATTAACCCAAGGCTTTCCTAAGGTCTGCCCTAGGAAGGAGCTGAGTTCTGTTTGTCATGCTTTTCAGACGAGCTTCCTGGATTTGCACTTTGCTGGACGTAGTGAATCTGTGCACAATGCACCCTCTGTCTTTTACAATTGAACATGCATGTGCTTTTCTCAAGTCTAGTAAGGGTTTTTTTGAATGACAGAATTATGAGGAGGTGGCTGTTATTTTCTTTTGCTCTCCTTCTGCAAAATTCCTATAACGATCATGTTTCACATCTTTATTTTGTTTGTTTGTTTATTTATTTATTTATTTATTTATTTATTTATTTTAACTTGACCAGAGAGGGATAGAGTAAGAGAGAGAAAGGTAAAGTGAGAAAGCAAGCTGCCAAGCCTGGGACTTGAACCATGGTCAGCCATGTGTGAGTACACCGCCCTTAACCACTATGCCACCTGCCGACCCCAGTCATGTTTCACTTATAAAATAGAAAACCAAGTACTTTCTTTCTTTTGCAGATGAAAGTGTAGACCTTGACCACTAGTAAATAAGGTGAAGACTCAGAAAGTGCTAAAACTGGGCCAGACAGTGGTGCGGTGGTAAAAGGGAAATGACGCTCTGCAAGACCCACCACACGAGCAGGGCCCAGGCTCGCACCAGAGACTCCGAGTGTGCAAGGAGGTGGCCCTGAGCTGGCTGGGCCCGGGTGGGTGGTGCGTGCTTATGCTTCTCATCCATGGGAAGATAAAGAAAGTATTAAAAAAAATAGGTTGTTAAAACTGTGCTGACACCGAGTCCCACAGATCGACTAAAGATACATGTAGCCTAATCTGAGTTTCTAAGAACCTCAAAATATTTGTAAATTCACAAACCTAAAGAAGAGTTTACCACACTTTAGCAAATTTGTAAATTCAAGGACAAGGGAGACATGTGTCTTGTTATAAATAAATAGCAAAATTTTAAACATGTATTGCTTTAATCTGAAGATCAACTCGCGTTTCAATATAATATGCAAATTGGAAATACAGGTAGCCCAGAGAGATTATCTTCTTGCATTTTTATCACATAATAAATCACTTCTAAATCCCTCCTAATGAATTTACTTCTTGTACTAAATGTAAATATATTGGCCCAGAGCCAAGGGGGGTTTGTTTTAGAGTTTGGTGTGTGCATGCTTTGGTGTAGGG
>NW_006209557.1:344113-364029 GCF_000334495.1 Tupaia belangeri chinensis
AGGGAAGGAGAGGGGCTGAGGCTGGGGAATGGGTTGAGAGGGTGGGAGGAGTAGGGCGTTTGCTGTCTGATCCAGGGTGGGCGGCTTCGTTGGTGTTCAGTACCACGTTGGAAAAGCAGTCACTCAGGATTCAAGTGAGTGACACAGGCTGCCCCTCTTTATCGAATGCAGGGTCTTAGCGGTGTCTGCATAGCCCAGGTGGCCCTCTTGCAGCTTCCAGGTCAGCAGAACCCATTCTGAGGCAGGGGACAGAAGGGCTGACAGTCACCCAGCAAGCGAGGGAGGATGCAGAGCAAGTCCTGGGCCCCGGGTCCTTGCGCCCCCTGGATCCCTGAGTCCTGCAGCCAGCATGGGCAGGTCAGTGTCTTAATTCTCCTTGCTCTGTGGGGAGTATGCTGTGCTGCTCTGAAGTCATCTGGGACTCAGGTTCTTCCATTTAGAAATAGGCGTGTGCCCTTCACACTCTTAGTCAAACCTCTGTGTCTGCACTCACACCCTGTGCTCACACTCACACCTCTGTGTTTGCACTCACACCCTGTGCTCACACTTACACCCCTGTGTTCACACTCACACTGCAGCAGCAGCTATGCTGTAAATTTGAACTCAGGAGATGAAGGAACAGGCATAGTCCGAAGCAGAAGAGGAAATGTCTGACAATGACCTAAGAAGACTGATTTGGGAGTCCGTTCCGCATTTCAGTTTTGACAACCTTTGAAGGGTGGCCACACCCTGGTTTCATGGAGGGGCCCCAGAACCTCTCAGGCATTGAGAGGCTGTTTGAGAGAGGCCAGGGTGCCTCTGCCCCCAGGGCAGATGGAACCCACAGAGGCTGTTTCTGAAAGTCCTCATGGTGGATCTGGGGAGTGAACGGGGGTCAGGCCCAGCCAGGCCACAGGTATGGGAGTTGGGAGGGAACCCCGGGATGCTATTGTGGTAGAGGTGAGTTCTCTCTCATTTTTTTATGTCAACCTCAGTAAAAGTAACTAAGTAACTAACCTAGAAAAGACGCAGGAAGGACCTTCTGTGGCACCAGCAGTAGGGAGTTACCGGAGAGGTTGAGGATAGCGAGTAGCTGAATGAAGGCTGCCCCTGCTGCAGAGATTCCAGCCAGGGCAGCTGCCTTGCCTCTTGGGCAGCCCTAGAAGTCACTTCCTGATCTCCTGAGAGCAGAGGCCACCGTGAAGCTTGCACCCACGAGCTGGCTTTGTTACCCTGGGGCACTAGACACACAGAGGACCTTCATGTGGCACGTGGCAAACTATCCGAGGTCCTAGAGCCATCTTCTGTCTCCACCCCTCCTCGGCCAGTAGATTCACAGAGGACACTGGTCCAGGTGCCTCAGAGCCATCTGAAATCACCTTAAAAGTCTGTCACTGTTGTCCCTCTTTGCCTGAGAGAGGTATTAAAGTCACTGTTTTCCAGGAAGGGGCTCACAGGTGATTTCAGACCTTCTGTCTGGCTGGACGATGTGGGGAAGCAGACGTAAGGGGGCAGTGTCCAACGTCAGCACTTACGGTGGCACTTCCACTTTTTTGGGTGTGTAATTGGCTTCATTAACAAGCTAGGTGGCTTTTTAAGCAATAATTTTAATAATAACGTTAGAATCTGAGTATTATTAGTTTTGAATTAATTTGCATAGAATTGTAATGGTAGTGATTTGTCTGGTGTTTGGCATTTGGAATTTTTTATTTAATTTATTTTTGCCAGATGGCATAAGTGCTCACCAGAGGAAGAGGAGGAGAGAGCAAGCTCCCAGCGGTGTGATCATGCCATGACCCCTTCCCTCCATTTACCCTTCCCCAGGGGTTCTGAGTGACACATATGTGTGCCTCGTAGGATTTTCAAGTTGTCTGGGCTGCGATCTGAACTGCAGTAGGCCATATGGGATCTGGCCAATACATAGCTCTTAACCACTGTGTTACGGGGCTGGTCCATTTTAAAGAATAAATCCTTGGGCTAAGCAGAGGGCATAATGGTTATGTTGCTGGACTCCCATGTAGTTGACCACAGTTTGAGTCCCAAACCCAGCTGCTTAAAACTCATGCTGGGTGTGTGTGTGTGCGTGCCCAAAATCTTGAGAAGAGAGCAGGAGAGAAGGGATTATAGTGTGGCCATCCCCACTGAGGGGTGGTTTCTAGCTTTCTGTCTCTTTCTTTCTCTGTCTCTCTATAAGTGCGTGTGCCCTATAGCAAAAATCTCGCTCAAAAAAAAAAAAAAAGAAAGAAAGAAAAGAAAGAAAGAAAGAAAAAAGAATTTATATCCTTTTTGTAGAGAAGCTATCCTATCCACTGTTTCTGATGAAGCTTGTCTAAATGCCCCCCACCTGGAGGAGCCCTCCACATGCAGGTGGGGAAGTGTTCACAGGCGGCTCCTGGTGGTCTGTGTACTCAGGGGTATGACTAAACACCGGAGGGAGAAGGGGCTGGTACAGAGGCCTAGGACAGACAGGCAGGGTGTCGGGTCTCTCTGTCCTCTCCCATCCTCTGGGAGCTTGTAAATTCTGGTAGGCAAAGCCTTCGGACACAGGAGCCAAGACACTCCCAAAGTGAGCTTTGGGAGGCTTGGGGCACGAAGAGCACTGGCTGGGAATTGGTGACAGTTGGACTAGAACCTCAGCATCCCCTCTTCTCTCTCTCCCTTAAGGACTCACAAAGGCTGCCTGTGTGCCCGGAAATTCCTTCATAGATAAGCAGCATTGTGAAAGTGCTTCAGGCTCTAGGAAATGAAGGCGGCTCAGCGCTATCAATAGCTAGAGATGCACATTTATTCTGAAGAACTCAAGTTTGCAACTGATGAAAGGATGTTTGGCAACCGCACATCAGCTGAATGTGTGGGTACTCTCCTCCAGGGAGCAGCGATTCCCATGCACAGGAGAAAGACAGATCTGCCTGTGAGAACAACGGGAACCACTTGACCGAAGCTGTGAAATGAGAACAAGAGAAAGCTTTCATGCAGACTTGGAGAAGTCAGGAAAAAGGCTCAGAGCCAAGCCGTCCAGCCTCAGTCGGCACGAGGGCCGAGGTTGCAGGCACATGCAGTTCTGCATCCGTGCCTCCTCTGCCAACTTCCCTGTGCCCCCTGTCCACCAGGGGTCTCTGCACATGGGGAACTTTCCTGTAGGCAAATGCTGTCCCTGTCCTGGGCAAGCTGGAAAGAATGAGGGAAGAAGACAGCAGAGGGGACTTGGAACTATGGATCTAGTGGGTGGGGGTTCAAGAAATCTCATGAACCCAGTAGTATTCTTACGATCGGGGGTACATTTCTATAAAACACAATCTAAACAAAGCAAAACATAACAGGTAATTTTGTTTTCTACCCACCAAGTAGTTCAATTAAGGGGGCTGACAGTAGCACTATTTTATGTGGGGGCTCTCTTCTCCCTTCCCTCCTCACGCCAGCTTTCTTCTTGGCTAGGCCATGAACTGATGTCATCCACACGGCCAAGACCCTATCCAACTCCACGCTGCAGAGTGGACATGTCTCCACTGCTCGGGGATCGGACAGGTCTGGGGTCATTGCCTTGGGGTGCTCTGCAGTCTCACGGAGCCGTTCTCCTCATCTGTAATGTGTATACCTTCAGGCTTCCCTGACAGCTGAAGAAGTTACATAGCTGCATCACCAGGGACAGCGAGTGGTTCCTGGAGGGCAGCTGTCACTGAGAACAGAGCTCCCACTCCATTCTCTTGCCCCTCCACTCACCTCCACTGGAAACTTTTCATTCACCAGCCTGCTTGGCCCTTCTACCTGATGGGTTCAAGCAGATCACATGGAATGTGTGAAAACAGTCCTTCTTTCCCCCAGTCTGCTCCTACCTTGCCCTCACAAGCTCAGTGTCCTCATGAGCTCTCTTCTAAGACTGCTCTAACAAAACGCTGTAGCCTGGGACCAACACAACAGACATTTCTCTCTCGCAGGACTCCGAAGGCTCACCTTCAAGGTACCTGCAGATTCAGGTGTTGCTGAGAGCTCTTTTCCTGGCCTGCAAAGAACACCTTCTCACAGTGTCTTCACACGGTGGGGTGGGGAGTAAGTGCAAGTGTTTTCCCTCTTATAATAAGGGTTCCAATGCCATCTGGAGGCCCCATCCTCATGACCTCGTCCAGTCCCACTTGCCTCCAAAGGCCCACTTCCTAATACTATCGCATTGGGGGTCCAGGCTTCAGCGTATGAGTGAGAGGGAGGGGACGCCAGGTCCGTGTTCCATAGTGTTCCATGGATGGACACATCTTTGGGCAAACCAGACACACCAGGTCATGCGAGCACTTGCATCATGCCCCACGCTCACTGGCACTCGCCGGGTCCTGTGGTCCTCACCTCAGGACTGTGTTACATGCTCCCTGCGGCCAGGCCCTCTTCTCCCCTCAACACCAAGGGTATCCTGAGCAGCGTCAGTTCAGGCTGACCTGGAGCAGAGCATGTCCAGGCACCTTTACACCTGCTGCTTCAACACGGTGCTGGCTGCTGGCCGGCCCTGTGTTAGAAGGGAGAAGAGAGCCCCCACATAAAATAGTGCTACAGTCAGCCCCCACTGTGGCAGAAGACGGTGCCGTCAGGAGTGGGGGGGGTGGGCGCATTCATACACCATCCCTCCATTTTCCTTCTGGATTGGCCTAAAGGGTGCCAGATGCCAGGAGCTCATTCATGTTTTTGTTTGTTTGTTTTGTTTTCCCCCATGGGAAGAGGTTGGACTTGGTTTGGAAAGCCACTCCACAGACAACAATCGCCTCTCTTGCTTTCTGTCTCTGAGGAGCATGGGGTGGGGGGGGGAACCAGTCAGCACAGGTGCCCTCTGGGCATGCAGGCTGGCAGCAGGGACAGGGAGATTTTACTGGAAACTCTGGTAGCAAAAAGAGCCCACTGAGGTGTGTAAGTCCACGGACAGCCGAGAGCAGTGTCGGGACCTCTCCCTTCCCTTCGCCTGCAGACTTTGCATTCCTCCTGAAAATATCTGTATCATCCCCAAGACTATAGAAGATAATTATAATAAAAAATAAGAAAAAGAAGCCTTTCCTAAAGAGTATATGGAAATTGCAAACCAACTTATATTTGCCATTTTAACTCTCGTGGTCTTTTAAATTTTGTATATGCTGATAACACTAAAAAATGAAAACCTAGCCTCTCTCTAGTGACTTCTCTGGGGGTGCATCAAGGTTTATCTCTGTGGCCCCAGGTCAGCATTGTGCCCGGGGCTGGGTGGCAGTGGGGCTCGGGGTCGAGGCTGAGAGCAGCTTCAGGCAAAGCACATGCCTAAGAGGACGCCAGGTCAGGGCACAGGGTGCCAGCTGAGCCAAGGCTCCCCAGGTGAGGTTGGGGGAAACCAGAGGGCACGCTGGCACACCCATGTTGGTTTCTTTAGAAGGACATGATAAGGATGTGGCCGTGTATTTCTTTTTTATGTGCATTCTGTTGTTTCCTCCTTTCAGACTCTGCACCTGGAAACTGCGGCAAACACAATCGACAGGCATTGTGTGTGCTGGCCTAATATTTGCTGAATGTCTGCACTCGACAGCAGAGACTCAGAGACTGGAAGGCACCATAGCCGGGAGGCCTGCTGCAGAGAGTAGAGACAGGACAGCGGGGATGGGTAAGCAGGTAGGCTAATGGATGGGAGGGGATGAGTGAAAAACACAAACGACATTTAATAGGCATACAAACGGAAGTTCTCTGCTGATGATAAAGTATATGGTAACGTCTGTGACTTGACCAGTGTGCACCGTATTCGTGCTGGGAAAAACCGCACTGTACACTGTAAAGGTGTCCAGTGATTGAATGTAAATTAAAAATAAATAAAAAACAACAACTGATGAGTTTAAAGTCACAATGAGGCCCAATTGGTGCAGTGCAGTGATAGGGTGCCCCTGGGTGAAGCGGAAGCCACAGGGAAGGCTGGGTTTACACCCCAGGTCGGCTTGAACTCACCAGCACACTTGTGGCCTTGGCTGGCTGGAGGGCTGGGGAGAAGATGGCAACATGGCAAGACTCTGCCAAGAATACCCCCCATCTCACTCAGTGAGATAAAGAAATTTAACAACAATTTCTACCTTTTTGGTGCGGACTCACGTAATGTGGTGTTTTTCAGCCTTTATTGGCTAACTTCGATGTGCTGTTGGATGAATTTTTAAGCAAAGAAAAAAACGACAGGTTGTAGATTTATACACACCCTGATGATGAATGGTCTTCCAATGGGAGCATCCATTCCAAACTGAGATTCAAGGGCAAGGTGAAGGGTGTGGGGCCTCTAGGCCTCCATCCCTCCCTTTCGACATGAGCCTCAGGGTCTCAAGAGAGGCTGTTCAGGCAGCCTCAGGGCCCCAGGTAGATCGTGCCATGTGTGCAAAGGGGATATTTAGTTAGCATGGTGTGTTCAGCATCTCATTTCTGCACTTCAGCTTGAAGCAACTGAAACTCACTAACTCAAAGTGGCAGGGCAGCAGAAGGGAGCCAGGGTGGTGCAGGAGAGAGGGATGTTTCAGAAGCCAGGACAGACCACCTGTCCCACTCCCTACCCACGGCGACCTGCTCTCTGCTGTGAAGCAGAAAAGGCCATGGAGAGAAAGACAAGTGGCCAAACGTGTTATGTTTCCTCTGTTCAACTATTCTCTACCACCATTAAAATCCTTGTACACCAGTTTCTAGAACTTTCTATGCAGCAATGTCTTGTGGCGGGGCTCAGTGTCTCCTACCACTTTCCCTGCGTCTTGCTCAATCTCTATTCGGAACGGAGAGAATGGCAGACAGCTTCTCAGCAAGCGCCACAGCTTGCAATATTGCAGAGCAGTGAAATGAGATTAGAGCCTAATGTGTCTAGACAGCATATTTAAACAGGCAGAAAGGAAACACAGACGTCTCCGACGCGCAGCATCAGTGCTACGTGGTTTTGCGCTCTCTGCTCCACTTTGCTTCTGATTTCCCCTAAAGGAGCCGATTGTCAAGCGTGTGCCGATGGGGATCTTGTTTTTTTCTGCTTATTAGCGGTCGCTCAGATCAATTCGCCACCGCTGAAGAATCGGCACTTCTCCTGTGATGGAAGGGCTGTTTTCCTGCCGACCAGAATGTGCCAACACTGTACAGAAAGCTCTTCTCTGTGGGCCTCCCTCACGGATGGTGCTTTCTCTCTTTCATCCCTCACTGCCCATCTTGAATGTGTTAAAAATATGGAAGGAGGGTTACAGGAAAGAACACTTAGGATAAAATAGGCCACATGTTTTCAAGTACGTGTTTTATAGAATGGAAGGATAAACGTGTCATAAAAACCATAATAAGCTAACAGAGCACATGTGACCAGAAAAAGAGAGGCTCTGGGGCTGGGCGAGTTGGAGACAGTTTTGTCCACACGTGTGGGAGAATGAAGTGAGAAATGTTCGCCGCCACAGCAGGCGGAAGTCAAGGTCTGGGCGGAGAGGGCGCAGTGACCTCCTTCCCAGGTGTTTTCAACCACAGAGAGAAAGTTTCTCTAAGGAATGCACAAGCTCAGGCAAAATCCCAAACCATTAGCAGATGCACCCACAGCCTTCCAACCAGGGTCCCTCAACCACACGCAGCCTCTCACCTGTGCCGGCCCCACTACACGTTCACACCTCCACAGTTGCCAAAACCCTGGATTCTTAACTTGGAGAAGGAACCCATCCAATTTGGCTGAAACCTTTCAGTGACTGAGGACAGAGAACACCACCAGAAATAGAAGTCTTGAAACAATGAGAAAAAGGAATTCAAATGGAAATTCATTTTTTAGTCCTGTGATTAGTTTTTGGTGCACCTTTATGATCCCGCAAACAAATACGAATCAAACTGCATTCCCTCATAGACCAGCGCTCAGAGGAAAACACTGGTCTTGTTTGTTTGTTTTTGCTTATGGAATAAAAACAAAATAACAAATGTTAGCACAACCAGTTCTAACTTCTCAAGTAGACTGTATTGTACAAGTTAATTATAAGGTATTTGTGGAAAAGTTTGGTCACATAACAAAACAGTCCTGTGCGTGTTACGCGTGAGGTGAAATGCAGCCAGACTCTGAATTTCTAAGGGGAGTTGAAATGCTGTGTGCACTGGCCCAGGAACATAGGCACAGTTTTTGCAGTGTTAGTGAGGAAACCATACATTCCAGATCCAACAGCCATGAGGTCATGTTCAAAGTAGGAGAGAAGCCTGTCTGCACATCCTGAGAGGAGAGAATGTGCCGTTCTCTGCACTTTTCCGTTCTCCTCGCGTTAAGGTGTGGGGCTGGATGGGGGAGCAAGATTGAACTTTCCTGATGCCTATTGAAAATATACTAGTCTTGGGACCAGCAGATGGCCTAATGTTGACATTGCTGAACTCCCATATAGTTGAGCATCGTTCGAGTGCTGGATCTGGTGACTTAAAATACTCATGCTGGGTGCATGTGTGTGCATGTCCAAGATCCTGAGAGAAGAATGGAAGAGAAGGGATTGCAGTGTGGTCATCCTCCCGGGGAGTGATTTCTCTCTTTCTGTCTTGCTGTCTCTCTCTGTCTCTCTGGTGAGCGCAAATGCCCTATAGCAAAAATCTCTCTTAAAAAAAAAAGAAAATATACTAATCTTTCACTGAGTGAAATGCTGGCCAGGCAAGGGCTACCTGCAATTAGAGGGTGGTGATAGCGTTGGGTGGTGACTTGCCTAGGGTCTTCTCAGCTATAATCATTACCCCCCAACCATAGCCTAGGCCACCGACCTGCCCATGTGCATGATGTGCAGCATCCTGTTGGAAGTTCAGGTGTTCAGGTGTGCAGAGCTCTTTTCCCCTGCCTTGTTTATAGCAATCCAGGAATAGCGACCAGGGGGTACTGTGGGGAGGTAGATCTAGTGTCTCATGGGACAAACATGAGTCACTGGAAGAGACACAGCCACCAAACTATAGATGAGAATACCTGTTTTCAAAACAAATGGGAAGAGACAGGATTTGAAATTAGGTTGGAATGTGAATCTTCAATCAACACTGATGCTCTGAGTATTATCTGTTTCTACTTTCCTTATTAGCTAGAGTGGATAATATCTACCTCTCAAGGCTTGTGTGGAAATTGCCTATTACAAGATAATTTATGTACATAATAAAAAATGCAAAATGAAACTTTCATTAAATAAAGTGAATTGATTATTTAAAACACAGTTGAAATAGTGTGTGTTATATTAAAATTGCACTGAAGGAAGCATGTATTTTTGTCAACCTGACCTTGTAAAGACCTGAATATCTACCAGTTATAATGATACATGAAAGTTACCTCTTATATTGAGCTGAAGCATGGCTCTCAACAGTTTGCAAATGTTAGCTTGCTAATTTCTTACACACCTTATGAACTAAGTAATGTTATCATTTTCTGTTTACACATGATGTAACTGAAGTGCAGAGAAGTTACAAGATTTACAGAAGTTTAGATGTCTACTAGGTGGTGGGCCTGGGATTGGAACTAGGGTGGCGAGGCTTTAGAGTTCTTACCACTATGCTATCCTGCCTTCACATCAAGTAGGAAATAGGTCAAGATGCTGGACGTATCATAGTGGGTATGCTTTTAAACATACTGGAGAGATTTCAGGAAGGCTAGAGAAATGCCCAGCAATGCCAGAATTGGGGGGACCCTTGAAAAGAAAGGGGTAAGGATAGCGAGCGCTGTTCCCAGAGCTTCCAGGCAGGGATTGAAGATAGGGAGACCAGGCCAGGGTAGGAGTGGCAGGTCTGTGCAATGAAAACCATGGTTCTGTGCAAGGTTTATGACCCTCATAGAGCCACACAGTTCAGTAAAAAGGTGGAAGAGAAAAACCATTAGTTCAGAAAACAAAGAAGAAAATTTTCTTGCTTTGACCTGGCCTTGGGAGGAAAAAGTGTTCCTAGAAAAGATGTAACATGGGCCTACCTACCAACTGAATGTATATTACCTATATTCAAAAGGTGATCCACTGGCATGAAGGTGGCACACAGTCAGGATGCTCCCATGGCAACCAAGGCAAAAAAAGAAAAAAAAAAAAGAGTAAACCCTCCTTTTAAGAATTCACCTACTACCTAGTCTGCCAAGAGTCCCAGACTGGGTTGTAGGTGTGTTGAATTCACAATTCAACACAAAAGAACTGAGAGACTATTTTGATAACTCTAGAGTCAAAAGGCATAATCAAATGATGATAAGATGACCAAGAACTTCAAATGGTAGAGCTTCTGGGGAAAATTACAAGGTAAGAGTATTTCAAATAATTAAAGGTATGAAGAGAAGGAATGAATCCCTAAAAAATGTACAAGATATAAGGGGTCTTCTAAAATCACAATAAATGCATATTACAAAAAAATGTGCATGGATTTCAAAAACTTTTACACCAAAATAAATTTGTACTTTAATTTCATTTTCCCACTAATGTTTTTGGCCCTCATAGAGCCAAAATACCAGGACAGATAATAAAACCTTACCAAATAATTGAAGTAGAAAATTGAGGGTATGGAAATGAGGAGGTTATACAAAGCAGAAGAGAGATATACTGAACTGTAAGATTGACTGCTCTACAAATCATTCATCACAATAAATGCATATTACAAAAAATGTGCATGGATTTCAAAAACTTTTACACCAAAATAAATTTGTACTTTAATTTCATTTTCCCACTAATGTTTTTGGCCCTCATAGAGCCAAAATACCAGGACAGATAATAAAACCTTACCAAATAATTGAAGTAGAAAATTGAGGGTATGGAAATGAGGAGGTTATACAAAGCAGAAGAGAGATATACTGAACTGTAAGATTGACTGCTCTACAAATCATTCATCTCAAGGGCTGTTTTAAGGACTAAATGAAAAGATAATTATGAGAAGCATAGAAAAACAAAGTCATTGAATAATTGTTTTATAACAAGCTTAATAAAAATAGTACAAAGACCTGAATACATACGTGTGTGTGTTTTAGCTTCGCAAAAATAAAGAACACAATTACTTTTTTTCCCCCTGTTTTTCTAGAAGGTATATGCACTTGCCAGAGAGAGACATAGGGGCAGAGAGTGGAGTGAGCACTCCCAAGAGGAGTGGTCAAGCTACAATCCCTTCTCCTCCATCTCCTGTTTTTGAGATTTTGGGCACACATGCAAATGCTCCTGAAGCCACCAAGTCTGGGACATGAACCAGATTGTCGGCCATAGGGGTCCAGCTGCCTTAATCGCTTGACCACAGGGCTGGTTTCACAATTCTTTTTCAACAACAAAAGATGGAATAAGAATTCCAGAAAAGACAATAAGCTGGAAGAAAAAAAATGATTTAAAATGTGATAGTCAGAAATTTTTCAGAACTGTGTAAAAATCTAAGTTCTCCTAGGCAAGGATTTCAATGAATCCAACTGGATAGATAAAAGATATATATATATATCCAGATAATTATAGACAAACCACAAACTCCAAAAAGAAAAATTTTAAATTTGATTAGTGGGGGTCATGTGGGGAGACAAATTTACCTACACAGAGAAAATTTGTTTGACAGAAGACATCTTAACCTTGATAATAGAAATCATGAGGTAATGGAATAATCTATAATGTAGTGAAAAAATGTTTCTTCATGAAGTTCTATACTCAGCTAATATATTACTTAATAACGAGTGTTAATTAATGTCATTTTTGGACAAAGAATGAGAAATTTCACCAATGCCTGAACCTCTATAAAAAGGGAATAGGAAAACACTTCTGGAAGGGAGAAAACTGAAACTAAAATAAACTTCAAAAAAATAGTTGGTAAATCTAAGTGATCAGCATCTGCCTAAACCAACAATTTTATTATTATTATTTGTGTACCATAATGTAAAAGAGGAACTGAAGAACTGAACAACGGAATCACATAAGATAGCAGTGCAGTGATTAAATGATAGCCTTTACTATTAAGAAGGACTGTAGAGATCATAATTGATCTGTAGTTTTTTATAAGTGAAATATATATGTTAAAATTTCTAATGTAACCACAAAAAAGCTTTGCAAGAGAATATATAAATTCCATATCATTAATAAGAATAAAATGGAGTACAGAATGTTTAATTAGTATGATAGAAAAGAAACAAACCTACAGATATAAAAGGAGATTTTAATACTCTTAACTATAAAGATATGGCAATTATTTACATTAGAATTGACTAGTTTGAATAAAATATACGTAGAATTTTGTCCTCAATTAAAACTATTTCTAAACACATGTGGACATCCTAGTGATGAATGAACCTCATCAAACACTGAAGACTGGCTATCATAAATAATACAGAAAATGATAATATTTTAGAGCAACAAATCTAGGAAGAAAAAAATTTAAAAACACTGTGAAAGAGACTCAGTGAGAGAGAATCAGATGGAGAGACACAGTTTATTTAAAAAAGAATAAAAATTAGACTGTTGACATGTGGCATACTTTGGAGATATTGTAGGTTCAGTTCTAGAACAATGCAATAAAGTGACATTATAATAAGGTGAGTTACACAAAGGTTTTGGTTTCCCAGTGCATATGAAAATTAGGTTTATACTATATTGTAGTCTATTCTGTGCATAATACCTTTATAGTAAAACCAATGTATATAGCTTCAGTAAAAATACATTATTGCTAAAACCTGCTAACAATTATCTGAGTCTTTATTAGAGTCATCATCTCTGCTAATGAAGAGTGTTGTCTTGTTTCTGATGGTTGCTGACTGATCGGAGAGTAGTTGCTAAAAGTTGACATGGTTGTGGCCATTTCTTAAGGTAAGGCAATAATGATGTTTGCTGCATCAATTGACTCTCCTTTCATGAAAGTTTTCTTTGTAACATGTAATACTGTTTGAAAGCATTTTACTGGCAGTAGGACTTCTTTAAATGGACTTGAAGCCAGAGGGAGGAATGGAGGTTAAGGTGCTCAATTCCTCATGACTGACTGAATGGTTCAAGTCTTGGACCTGACTTGAAAAATCTTTATAAAAAGCTTTTAAAATCACAAGTTTGTATTTCAGTATGACCAAAATCCTCAGAGGAGAATGGAGGAGAAGAGATTTCAGCATGGGCATCTTCTCTGCTGGGTGTTTCTCATTTCACTCTCTTTGTCCCTGTCTCTTTCAGATGAGCACATATGCCCTGTAACAAACTTAAAATTCTCTCTTTGTCTCTGTCTCTTTCAAATGAGCACATATGCCCTGTAACAAACTTAAAAAAATTTTTGGATTGAGCTAGCTTTGTGGCCTAGTGGCTAAGGCAGCCAGTTTTCACATGGCCAACTATGAAGTTTGAATCCAGACCCATGGTTTGAGAAACATTCCAGGTGTGTCTGTGTGCATGCTTAATATTTCAAAAGGAGGAAAAGATGGAGAAATGATCGCAGAATGACCATTTCTCATGGGGAGGTACTTTGTTCTCTCCCTCTCTCTGTCTAGTACATGGGCTCTCTAGTGGAAAAAAAAGGAGAAAATTCTCTCAAATTTGATACTACTTAGTCAACTAAGCTTGTGTAATATTATACCATGTTGTTTTTATTTCAACAAGCTTAAATCATCTCCACCACAAACAGATTCTATCTCAAGAACCACTTTCTTTGCTCATAGAAGCAACATCTCATTCATTCAAGTTTAATCACAGCTACAGTTACTTCCTCTTTTGAAATCTTGAACTCCTCAAAGTGATCCTTGAGAGATGGAATCAACTTCTTTTAAACTCTTGTTAACATTGACATTTTGACCTCCTCCCATGGATCACAAATGTTCTGAATGGCAACTAAAATGGCAAATACTTTCCAGAATGTTTTCAACCTACTTTGCCTATATACATCAGAGGAATTGTCACTAGAGCTAACAGAGTATATTTCTTAAATATTGGAACTCGAAGGTGAAAACTACTCCTTAATCCATGGGCTACAGAATGCATATTCTGGTAGCAGGTATGAAAACAATACTAACCTTCTTGAACATCTCCAGTAGAGGTCTTAAGTAACTAGGTGGACTGTCAATGAGCAGTAATATTTTAGAGGAATTTTTTTTTTCCTGAGCACTAGTTTACAATAGTGGGTTTAAACTATTCCATAAACCATGCTGTAAACAGATACACTGTTATCTTGGCTTTGTTGATAGAGATGTGGACAGTAATGGTCATTGTGAGGAGGTGTCAGATAGAAATATGGAAATTACAGGGAGCGTGAGGAAGGGCCACCCTTTTTATGAAGTAGCAAAGAATCTAAATGTTCTGTGTTCACGTCCTAAGAAATTGTGGAAGCCTGAATTTAGGAATGGCGATCTACATTCTCTAGCAGAAGAAATTTCTATACAGCAAAGTTTGCAGGGTGGCATTTGGTTGCCTCTAACTGTGCCTAGTGAAATTTGGGAGAAAAGGAAGGCAGAATGTGACAATAGAGAAAATTCATATCGTTATTCTATAAAGAGCAAAAAAGAAAAAGCATGTTGAGAAAATGCTGAATGTGGCTAAGCTACTGGTTGAAAATTACATTGGTACTCATAGAAAGCCAGAAGCTAACAAGAAAGACAATAGGATAAAAGCCTCTGAGGGCACCTCATATGTCTTCAGGGCTGCCCTCTGACTCCCTCACCCTTCTACCCCTGCCTCCCCACCTTCCATCACATGCTTAGAGGCCTAAGAGAATGGAGCTCACTATTCTGCATAACCTAGAGCTTTCCATCCTGTTGCTCCAGCCATAGCTCAGTCAGCCTCAAGAGCAACTCAAGCTTCCATTCAGGGGGGTACAGGTTATAGGCTATGGCACTAGTAATAGCAATGTCTACAGCCACATGGGACTACACATAGTGCTAATTCTGCAGAAGGGCAGGAAGTGAGAGCTGTGGAGGTGTGTATGTCCCCTCCTACATTTCAAAAGTGTGTTAAAAGGCTTTGGAGTTCAGGCAGAGACATGTCACAGACTCAGCGTTTCTAAGAGCATTCACTAAGGCAAAGCCAAGGGGAAATGTGGGTTTGGAGCAGAGAAGATCCACCAGGAGGGCTGTATCTAGTGGTGGCACAGAAACAGGGTCACCTTCAAGTCCTCAGAACTGTAGATCCACCAGTAGTGTGCAATAGCAGCCTGGGAGAACTATAGGCAGTGGACTCGAGTATGAGGCACCAAATGGGCTGTAACCAGGGCCTCGGAGGCCAACCCACTCACTAGCGGATATGGAACATGAAGTCAAAGGAGGGTGTTCTCAAGATTTAAGATGTAATGTCTGCTTTCTTGGGTTTCGGAGTTGTGTGGGGACTGTTATTTTCTTCTTTTGGTAAGGGAATTTCTACCCTATGCTTGTCCCACCATTATATCTGGGAAATCACTAACCTGTTTTCTTGATTTGACAGGCTCTCAGCTGGAAGGAATTTGCCCGAGACTCAGATAAGAACTTGCACTTGAACTTTGGGGTGGGTGGTAGAACAAGTTAAGCCTTTCGGGGATTATTGGAATGAAATGCTCATATTTTATATGTGAGAAGGATATAAACCTTGGTGGCCAGGGTGAAATGCAATGAGTTAAATAATGGTTTGTCCCCCAATAGTTCATGTATTGTAATTTGTTCTCTAACACATTGGGGAGTGGTGAGATCTTTAAGAGGAACATCTGCCTTCAGTGTGGGTGAGCAACATTCAATCAGCCGGAAGGGTGGGAGGAGCCAGCACAGGAAGTGAAAAAGTCTGTTTCCTTTTCCTCTCTCTCTCTCTCTCTCAGTGCATGGCTGCCCATCTGCCTTCTTCTCTCAGCCATGTTGTAATGCAGTACCAGAGGCTAGTCTGCTGCTGGCCTCACACTCTTGGACATTTTAGCCACCAACATTGTGAGCCAAATTAGGCTACTTGTTATGAAGCACCCAGTCTCAGGTATTTCAGTTTAGCAACAAAATAAGAGCCTAATACAAGGCCCAATGGTAGATGACCTTTGACTTCAGGTTAAGTCCCCAGTTGCACTGGCCCCTAACCACAGGGTCACCTGTCAGTAGAAACTTCGAATGAGGCATTGACTTCTCTCTATCTGTGACAGTGCTAAATGGCATCTTCTTTCAAGCTGTTCCATACACATTGGACATCTGCTGCTTTGTATGACTTCCCACATTGGTGATGTTAGCTAGATTGTGTGGGTAACTTACTTCAGCTTCTGTACCCACACTGGCTGTCTCATCTTGCACTTTCATATTATGGACTTGGTATCTTCCTTTAGCCTCATGAATCCACCTCTGCTAGCTTCAAACTTTTATTTTTTCTTTTCCCTGAAGTTTCTTTGTCCTCTCTTGGCCTTCACAGAATAGAAAATAATTAGGGTCTTGCTTTGGATTAGGCTTTTGCTTGAGTGAATGTTGTGGCTGGTTTGATCTTCTATTCAAACAACCAAAGCTTCCTCTCTATCAGCAATAAGGCTGTCTCACTTCCTTATCACTCCTGTGTTCACTGGGGTAGCACTTTTCATTTCCTCCGAGAACTTTTCCTTTGCATTCACAGCTGGGCTAACTGTCTGGCACAGAGACCAAGTTTTTGGGCTGTCTCAACTTTTGATAGGCCTTTCTTGCTAAGCCTAATTATTTTCAGCTTTTCATTTAAAGTGAGAGATGTGCAGCTTTTCTTTCACTTCCACATCCAGAAGTCATTCCAGGGCCATTTTTGGGCCTGATTACAATAATGTTGAAATTAGACAATATATTAGAGAACAGGGAAGTCTAAGGAGAGGGGCAGAGATGAGCGATGGCTTGTCAATGGAGCAGCCAGAACACAGACAATTACCATCTTATATGGGCTTGCTTTGCGGCACACTAAACAATTATGTAGTAGCATCAGAGATCACAGATCACAGATCACCGTAACAGACATAATCAATGTAACGGACGTTTAAATATTGCAAGAAATGCTAAAACGGGACGCAGAGGTGCAAAGTGAGCACAAGCTGTTGGGAACGTGGTGGCGATAGGCTTCTCCTGGCTGGGTAACCACAAGGCTGGCCCTTGTACAGAACGCAGTATTGTGGAGCACAACAGAACGGAGTGCAGTACAGTGACCAGGACATGATAGAACAACTCAAGAGGAATATCTCTGAAGTTTCTGAAGTCCTTCTGGGAGAAAGATGAGCTAGTCTCCTACTACCAAAGCCTGCTATAGTAACCAGAGCTAAGTAGTTATGAATGCAAGGTGGGTCTGCAGGAAATGTGCAAAGCACGCACCCTTTCTGGAAGCATTACCCCACATCTGCTATAGCAAAATCAAATGAGTGCATTAAAAGATAGAAGGTGAAACACAAGAGACAGAAATGTGAAAAACAGTCCTGCCAGGTACATTATTTCGTTTGGTTCCAAATAATGTATTTAAAAAAATAAAACAATTGGTACATATCTGAAATAAGTTCATGGATGGCCACAGTGTGAGAGGTAATGGAAGGTGGAGGGGAAATCAGAGCCCAGGAAGGTTCTTGCTTTGTCAGTGGAAGGAGGAGAGATGCAGACATTGATAAAATGCTTTTATAGGATAGTTAAACATCCCAGAAAAAATCATAGGTAGGATTTATCAATTCCAAACTACTAGAATAAAATTGTAAGAAAAATCTCCATAAAAAGGAATTCACAAGGCAAGCAAAATTAACTTCAGAGACAGCTGATTCCCCATGAGACACAATATAATGAGCAGCAGCATGGAACCCCCAGGAACGCCATACCCAGAAAGAGTCTGAAACAAAGAACGCCTAATGCTGCAGAGAAGATGCCTCACCAGTGTAAAGTTGATGGTGGCTCTTACAGTGAAGCGTGAGGAGCTGAGGTGCAGGTAAGAGTGCGAGGCCAGGTGGTGGCCTGGGGCAGTGCAGCTGGGAGCATGGAAGGAAGGTCCTGGGTTTCTGTCCTGGAAACTCCCTGAGCAAGCCTGCAGCACGCATGTACGCTTCTGACCCACACTGCCTGGGGCTAGGGTGTGTTGCAGCGTACAGACCCTGGTGGGGATGAGTCTCTCTCTCCCCTCTCTCTCTCTATCTCTCATTCTGTCTCTTATAAAATAAATAAATTTTAAAAATCTCAGAAATGAAAAGTATGATCAGTCAAAAAAGAGCAAACAGTATATTAAACAGTATATTCGAAGAGATAACAATTTGCTGAAAGATGGTTATGCTAAAATCACCCAGAATTAGATACAGAGAGATAAAAAGATAGATATTTATAAAAACAACTCAATATAACTTAATGGGAGAAGAATATTTAACACTTTTCTAGTAGAACTATGGGCCAGATTAATTTTCCAAGAAGTAGTGACAAAGACGTTATCAGCTCTGAAAAGAGCTATGTGTTGAGAATCACACCAAGTCCCAAGCGTAATAAATAAATAACATGCATAAACATATGGCTATGCAATTTCTTAATGTCAAATACCAGGATAAAAGCCTTGAAGGCAAACAGAGAGAGAGTTCTCATAAAGGAATGACAATGTAACTGACATCAGAGCCTTCATCAGTAACAAAGGAGTTTTCTTCAAACTGGGATCCAACCACTCCAAGCACTTTGCCACCTGCTGGTCCCCTTCAGCCATTTTTACAGCATATTTTGGTTGGTTGGTTCTGCGTGCTTGCGAGCATACTGTATGTACAGTTTTGTATCCTACTTTTTCATTAACTTTGTAACTTAAATATTTTTCCATGTTATAAGCTCTTCATAAACGTTGTTTATTGGTTTATTAACAAACATTAGTTTATGAGTTTATTAACTTCTTTAAAAATTTCTCCCCCTTGGGAACCAGCAGTTAGCGTAATGGCTATGTCGCTGGACTCCCATGTAGTCGACCGCGGTTCGTGTCCCGGACCCGGTGGCTTAAAACTCACGCCGGGCGCGTGTGCGTGCGTGCCCAAGATCCCGGGAGGAGAATGGAGAAGAAGGGATTGCGGAGTGACCATCCCCCCTGGGGGGTGATTTCTTGCTTTCTGTCTCTATGTCTCTCTCTGTCTGTCTGGCGAGCACACGCGCCCTATAGTGAAAAAAAAAAAACCTCTAAAAAAAATTTCTCCCCCTTTATTGATAAATGACAAAGCATGTGTATATGCACAAGAGAGAGAGACAGACAGAGACAGAGAGAGAGAGAGGAGTACCCTCTAGGGTTTGGTCACATCATCTGCTTTGTCCGGTGGTGTGTTTCAGGCTGTCCAGCCCGGGGAATCCAAGTACAGCCGCCACGTGGAATCCAGCTTCTCTCGGGAAGTGTATTACTGCCACACTACAGAGCAGGCCCAGCCTTCCTTTATGGTTAACGTTAGGGGTATTTCTTGGCATTTTTAGTTCCTTAGCCTCACCTTTGGGTACAGTTCCTACGCTCTAAAATGAGAAAGACATAAATAAAACCAGTACTTCAGTTTCCCTCGTACCTTTTAAATTTCACTTAATCTTTGTTTTCTCTTTCAACGTGCAACAAATAAGTTGGCTTTTCTTTTTCTTCTAAAGCATGTTGTTTCATTCACAGACACACCTCTAAATACTGAATTATTTTTCTTAACAGGGGTAGGGGAAAAGAAACGTGGAGGCAGGGAGTTTCATACGCTTGCACAGGCAGCCATGTGAGGCCAGAGAGGGGAATCTGCTGGTTGGAGTGGTTTCATGTTTTTTTTTTTTTTTTTTTAGCCAGTGAAATGACATTTCATATTATTGTCAGACAATGCAGTTCAAGTACCATGTCTTTGGTGTCAAGGAAGATGGAAAAGCTGTAGCATGAATACTGCGTGTTTTTCACTGAAAATTCTGTGACTGTATTAATGTATTATTTTTAAGAGACTGTGAAGTTTTGAGTTTTTAGAATGTTCTTCAACACATTAAACGGTGCTGAATTAAAAAAAAAAAGTGCTGAAGGCTATAATTGCCAATTTAGGAATCAGAAAAGTCAAGACCCAGAGAAAGGATCACTAACATACTCACCAAACAGCGTTTAATAGCTGAAGGTAATCTGTGGTGAGGAAATGAGGGAATTGGATGCTGGAAGCAACCTGAGCGATAA
>NW_006209557.1:364040-371255 GCF_000334495.1 Tupaia belangeri chinensis
TAATCTAAGCAACTACTGACTGAGGGAAGCACCAGTACAGCTCAATGCATGAATGCAGTTCAGGCTCCCCGACCTGGCCGATATTGGTCTGTGGAGCCAGTCCAGGCCTAGGCCCAGGCCGACCTCTTTGGCATCATCTCCTACCTGGTCCAAAGTAAATCCTTCGCTCCAGCCCCACAGGTGTCCTTGCTGTTCCAGTAATCAACTGTGGCATTTGTGCTCATTGCTCATCTACGCAGTGGGTGTCATGATATCTGCTCACAGGATAAGGAGATGCTTAAACAAAGCATTGGGAAGCTCTGGAATGCACCACAGAGCACCCAGCAGACTCCATCTGCACCTGACAGTTGGAATTCCTCCAGTTCTGAGCCGCAGAGATTTGGTCTGCTGGGAGGTAGGCAGGCACAATGACTCTTGCTCTGTTTTCTTGTCACTGGCAGAGTCTAGAAATGGTGAGCATGCCCCTACGCCTGTGCAAGCGGGAAGGACTCTCCAGAGACTGTCCGATAAATAGGGCAACTATGACAACCTGCTTTAGGAAAACTGCTGCCTGAAAATGTGGACAGTAAAACATTCACCTGGGATATATTATTCTTTCTGAGAATGATATAATGACTTGCAAGCTTACTTTTAACACCAGCCTTTTCTAATGCATGGCCTCAAAGTTACACATCCAGATGTTTTTTATATAAAGTTTCAGGGGCATGTCTATTTAGCAAAATGAGACAAGTGTCTAAAAATAACTTTCCAGAGGCTGATATCCAATGCCATCTGTACCGGAAAGACAAGAAACCTGCAGTGAATTTGGGAATTCCCTCAAATAGTGAAATTGCCGAACATTTACTTTTTCACTAGTTTCTATCTTCCACAGTTGCTTTTAAAATTCAGAGTCATGAAAGTGTAAATTTCTAGAATAGACGTTGTTCCCTGTCTTCTACGCTGTTCCTGGGGTTCCTCACCTGTGTTGCCTTAGTAGCTCCTCTGCCATGACGTAGAATTAACAAATACCTGCAGTCCAGAAACGTCTTGCTAACTGTAACTCTACTTTAAAAAACTTTTTTGCCATAGATTGCATGCATTCACCAGAGAGAGACAGAGAGAGAGAAAGTGAGAAATCACCTGCTGGGGGTTGGGGGGGGTGGCCACACCTCAGTTTCCTCTCCTCCACAGGATTTTGGGCCTGCATATACATGTGAGTGTTATGATTTTCAAGCCACTGGGTCTGGGATTCAAACCGCAGTTGCCCATGTGGGAGTCCAGCACCTCAACCACCATGCCACCTGTTGGCCCCACTAACCCTACGTTTTTGAGGCTTGAATGAAGAATGTATTCAGTCCTACTTTCCCAGATTTAAAAGATTAGTGCACACTTTAATTCTGACTAAGAATAATTTAAATGCTGATTAACATTTATTAAACAGGAAAATTTTGACATGAACTGGAAAGTGAGAAAATGATACACAGTAGGAGTGAGATAATGAATAGAAGCATCGGTGAGGAGTGTACAGGTAGCTGTTGCTTTCTTCATCATTTGTGTTTATTTTAACCTTCTACAATGACTCAGGGAGGTCTGGCTTCTCTCTCTCTCTCTGTCTCTCTCTCTCTCTCTCTCACACACACACACACACACACACACACACACACATACAAGTAGGTTACTTATTCTGAGGAAAAGATGCATTCCAACATTGGAAGTTAACTTTCTTACACATGCAGTAGTGTCTTTGCCTTGTCTGGTAATTCATCATCTTTGGTTTTTCAACAAGATTAATCTAGCCATGTCAGGGAAGAAAGACATTGCTAACAAAACATTTATGCACACAGATTTGCAGACCCGAGATAGCATTTTTCTTCAGATTCTCTCAAGCACATTCAAATTACCCAGTTGCTTGTCAACAATTGTTACAGGCAAGTTCAAAGAATAAATCAAAGCCCTTTGTTATCATACCGACCAATGTAGTTTATATTGTTTAAAACACACACACACACACACACACACACACACACATACAAGTAGGTTACTTATTCTGAGGAAAAGATGCATTCCAACATTGGAAGTTAACTTTCTTACACATGCAGTAGTGTCTTTGCCTTGTCTGGTAATTCATCATCTTTGGTTTTTCAACAAGATTAATCTAGCCATGTCAGGGAAGAAAGACATTGCTAACAAAACATTTATGCACACAGATTTGCAGACCCGAGATAGCATTTTTCTTCAGATTCTCTCAAGCACATTCAAATTACCCAGTTGCTTGTCAACAATTGTTACAGGCAAGTTCAAAGAATAAATCAAAGCCCTTTGTTATCATACCGACCAATGTAGTTTATATTGTTTAAAAAATGTTCAGTAATTCCAAACTCTCTATTAATTTATCTAACTAGCTACCATTCACCATAGCTGATGCACACATACACACACACTGGTATCTACACAGTGGTGTATAAATTACCTCCAGGATGACACCTAAACCCTCCATCTTGTAGTATTTACTGGTCTGCACTTAAATTGTCTGTTTATCACAATTACATTATTATTTCTTTCACTGTTATTTCAAAAATCCTCTATCTCTTTGCTTTATGCAAAATATGCCATTTCTATTGTTTAGATACAGGATACAGCACTCTTTAATTTGAATTGTTTTTTGCATACTAAAGAGGCAAATCTCTTCTTTATTCTGTACCTCAATGTGTGTATGGCATTGTATTTTGACAGAGCAGGAGAATTCGGAATTACTATTTGAAAAGAAATGGCAATAAAAGACAGAAGCATGTTGAAGATATTTTATAGTTTTATCAACTGTACTAGGGAGAAATGTTCACCTGCTAGAATATCCATTTTATAAGCCAAATAATGTGATTGAATGTATAAAAAAGATGAAATTAAAAAATAAAAAAAAGACAGAAGCATGGAGCAGATGTAAACTGGGAAGTTTGTATATGTCTTCCAACCAGTGTACGTCACAAGGAACACGTTTCATTACTTAAATAAAATGTAATCAGAAGACAAGCACACGGGTTTACAAGGGCAAGTTTATGTTACAGTTAACCCAGGTTATCTATTTTGGAGAAAAAACTTGTTCTTGAAGTTCAAGTGGATTATTGAGGAATCTTTCTCCAGCTTGCAACGACATCTTTCTTTTCCTGCTCGCTCTCTTAAGGTAGCTAAATATTGAGGAATTGTCAAGGTGAGGGCAATTTCTGAGGCATGACTCTCAGAAAGTAGCAACTCAGAAGCTTCCTATTTGATAAACAAAATTAAGCATCATGAGTCACTGACTACTGACTTGAAGAGTAACTAGCTGAGACTCAGATGCCCAAGGAGAAGACCCAAGAAAAATGTGAAAATGAAGAGTACAGGCCTAGACATAGTGAGCTGAAAATGGCTGGCAATGGGGCTGGGGAGGAGCAAATGCTGTAGAAGAAAAATTCTCCCCAACTGAGTGGGCTGCAGGAGACCCCCACGGAGGCTTTTCTTGGCTGCCCAAGCAAGACAAATCAGAGGAATGCCTGTGTGAGCACAAGGAGGCTAACGTCTCCCTAGCATTTCTCAGGAGGATGTCACCGAAGGTCAATGTGTCTGTCTGTAAGAACCCTCATGTTGTTTGGAAGCATTACCCATACCCACTTTTCCACATCTCGGCTTTTAAGCATACAACTGAGATGACCTTCAAAGGTTTTCCTGAAGTCGGAGGAGTCAGGAAGGGAGTGGGAGGAAGCAGTGAGACATGGCCTATGGGGTGAGACACACCTGTGACCTGGCAGATCAGTTCTCAGTGTGGCCCAGTGGTCAGAGCTGACCTGTTTGGTCATGTGCTGGCTGAATGGCTTAACGACCAACTAAGTTTAATAGTTACTTATCAAACATGTCAAGTGTTAATCAACATGTTAAAATGCTGAGGATATTAGAGTTTATTTGGAGCTTGAGAAAAATCACATGGCTTCCTGAAAACATAGTCTTTTTGTCTAAAGACTGGAAATTAAATTCCTAAGTTTTTTGAGTATCTAAAATTGGAATCAAGTCTATAAACACGTTAAGATGATAACTAAGGCACGTAATAAGACATAACTTCATGCCTGGCTTTGCACTGCCTCCTCTACTTATCCCCTCTTATTTAACTGTAAAACTGTCCTCTGGGAACAAGAATGGTCTGGGAAACTTCCTCTGGGCAACTTGGCAAGAAATGAGAGAGAACTTTGACCCTCCCCTCCCCAGAGGAGACTGTGCTGTGTCCAGATCAGCTTTCCTGGACTGACTCCTGACTCTCTAAGACAAAGAACGATAGGTGCATAACTCTCCCAGCTGGTGCAGAGTGCCCTGGTGCCCCCAGATGTCCTCTGCCCAAACAAGTCATTGTGAGAGGCCAAGAGAATAAAGGAATCATGTACCCAATGTCCCTGTGACCACAAGGCTGTACTAAGCCATGTGCCTGCAGTTTGCCCCAAGCCTTTTTCATGACAGACCACACAAAGTAGATGCCACCACTTACAGGGGAGCATGCATGGCTCTTTGGGCTGCTTAAACAGTCTGTCCAAAGCATTCAGCTGGCTAGTACCAAAGCCAGGGGTCATCTTCTGTGGTGGTCATTTTTACATGTCAACTTGACTAGGCTAAGGGCTGCCTAACTGGTAAAGCATTATTTCCAGATGAATATGTGAGAGTGCAGATTATCACTTGAGTCAGCAGACTACGTAGAGAAGACTTTACTCAGCAATCTGGATGAGCATCATCCAGTCCAGGAAGGGGCCAAATGGAACTTAAAGTCTCGGAGTAAAGGAGAATTCACTCCGGTCCCATGCTGGGATCCCTGTCTTCTTCTGACTTAGAACAGTGATGCCCCTCAACTTTCAGATTCAGACTGGAATTCACACCACTCGCTTCCTTGGCTTTAAAGCCTTTGGACTTGGCTTGGAATCACTCAGGATAACCTGGGCCTGCAGCTAAAAGGAAAAAAAATTGTGGGATTTTTTCAGTTCCCTGTTTATATGAACCAATCCCTCATAATTATCTGTATATCATCTCTCTATATCTATATATCATCTACATCTCTCTATCTGTCTATGTCTATCTGTATTCATCTACTACCTATTTTTGGTTCTGTTTCTCTGAAGAACTTGCCTAAGACAGACATTAGAGTTAAGAATTGGAGGTGCTGCTGTAATATATGTCATATTTGTCTAAAAGTGTGGAAGTGGCTTTGCAAATGGGTAATGGGTAGAGGCTGTAAAGTTGTTTTATTTGTGTGTGTGTGTGTGTGTGTGTGTGTGTGTGTGTGTGTGTGTTTGCCATAAGATGCATGCTCTTGCAGAGAGAAACATAGAGAAGGAAAGTAAGAAGTAAGTCCCAGGGGGAATAGCAACACTGCAATCCCTTTTTCTCTTGGGATTTTGGACATGCATGCACTCGTGCTTGGCATGATTTTCAAGCCACTGGATCTGGGACTCGAGCCATGGTTGACCATGTGGGAATCCAGTGCCTTAACCATTATGCCATCTGCTGGCCCCAAGGCTGCAAAAGTTTTGAGGTACATGTTAGGAAAAGTCTATGTTGCCAAAAACAGACCATTAAGGGTGATTCTGGTGAGAGTTTAGAAATAAAGAACAGTAGAGAAACTTTAGACTTCCTAGAAAATGCCCAGGTTATCCTGCATAAATGTGTTGGCAGCAATGTGGATGGGAAAGGCCATTCTGATGAGGTCTCAGGTACAAATCAAGGACATGTTTTGGGGTAACAAAGAAAAGTGGCAAATAACTAGACTGGGTTGTATATGTGTCCCAGTGTTTTGTAAAAGGCAGAATTTGTGAGCACTGGAATTGGGTATTTGGCTGAGTAAATATCTAAGCAAAGTTCTGAAGGAGCAACCTGGTTCCCCTTACCTGTTTGTTATAAAATGTGAAAATAGAAAAATGATTTAATGATCACATCGTTAATCAAAAGAAAGCAGAACTTAAATACTTGGGGTCAGCAGAGGCAGTAGTGGTTGTGTCACTGGGCTTCCACGTGGCTGACTGTGGTTTGAGTCCTGGACCTGGTGGCTTGAATATCATGCCAGGCATGTATATAGTAATACCCAAGACCTTGGGAGGAGAATAAGGGATTGTGGTGTAGCCATCCACTCTGAGGGGTGATTTCTCACTGTCCCTCCCACTGTCTCTGTCTCTCTTTCTCTCTTCAGTGAGTGCATGCATCCTAAGGCAAAAACATCTTAGAAAAAAAAAAAAACAGATTTGGAAAATTCCCACATTCTCCATATTGAGAAGAATATAAAAGGCAGTTTCAGAGAGATCAAGATTATGGCCAGATGACCAGCTGATGTAGAACGTGGCCCCCATCTAAACAGAAGCCAAGACTCCTGTCTGAGACAACGGAAAGATGAACCTGAGGCCTTTCAGAGATCACGGGAGCTCCCCTCCCATCACAGTCCCAAGTGTAGGGTCTGGAGAAACCCTCTGAGTGCCTTTAGCTGATACCCTTCTCCCCTGAGGGAAGCTTCTGCTCTGCTGCTCCGGCCTGTGTTGGCCGTGTCCTTCTACTTCAGGGATGCTGCTCAGTCTCTGGGGTGGCTGCTTCTCATCTACCCAACCAATGAGTCCCAGAGTCACAAGAAGTCTTATCTCTGCCCAGAGCTGTTCCAGTCTCCCTGTTCTTATTGGACTCGGTCATTACACATGACTTAAATCATCAAGGACTATGACTCCTGAGGCTGAGCCTATCCCCCACTTCCACCACGAGATCCTGATCTCAGTGTCTGGCTGCCAACTGCAAGACTCCCTGTAAAATCACACAGCATGCGGCTGGACATGGCATCTTCCTGTCCTGAACATTACGACTATTGGCCAACTTGCCCAAGTAGGAGCCCTGCCTCTGTTTCTGAGTCACAATCTTCCTCAGTAACAGGAAGAACCAGTAGGGCCCACCTTCCACACAATACTCATTCAACTCCTATTTCTTGCATCTACAGTGCTACACCTCAATGAAGGTCAGCACAATCACTCATCACGAATATCGTGAAGTCCCATTAAGTGGCCTCTCTGACCGTCCTCCACACCCCTGTTGTGGCCTGCACCTTCGACTAAAACCCAAGAAGGATGACTTCACCCTTCCTCAGTAAGTATTTCTGTGGCTCACCTAAAGCCTTCAGGAGTTGACTTGATCACCTTCCCTCTCCATCTTCTCCATTTAGCTCTCCTAACCACATTTAGTCATTTTGAGGTGACA
>NW_006209557.1:371268-393610 GCF_000334495.1 Tupaia belangeri chinensis
CCTTCTTGACCGTCTAAGTTCTATGTATATTAGAGAAAACTCTCCTAGGGCTCCTTTCTCTGGCCCAGTTATGACTCAGATGCCACCTTCTCTATGCCTGCTCATGGGCTAGATGAGACACATTTCCATGGCGCTTCCAAGGCCATGAAAATGAATATCCAGTAGTTGTATCCATAGCAACAGAGTAATTGCCTATTCACTTGGCTGTATTCCTTGATAGATTGTGTGCTCTAGTGCTTATTATTAATTAATTAATTAATTTTTTGGAGAGGTTTTTTTTATAGGGCATGAGTGCTTGCCAGAAAGACAGAGAGAGGCAGAGAGACAGAAAGTGAGAAATTACCTCCCAAGGGGGATGATCATGCCACAATCCCTTCTCCCCCATTCTCTCAGGATCTTGGGCATGCATGCACACGCACTTAGCGTGAGTTTAAGCCATGGGGTCCAGGACTTGAACTGCAGTCAACTACATGGGAGTCCAGTGACATAGCCATTATGCCAACTGCTGGTCCCATCTGGTGCTTATTAACATGTGGTTTTTTGGTATTGAGAGCTTTCCACATACGTCTTTTTTTTTTTTTTTTTTTTTTTTAGGTTTTTGCCATAGGGCACATGTGCTCACTGGAGAATCAGAGAGAGGAAAAGTGAGAAATCACCCGCTAGAGGGAATGACCACTCCAATCCCTATGGCTCCATTTTCCTGGTATTTTGAGCATGCATGCACATGTGTCCAGCATGATTTTCAAGCCGTCAGAGACACGAACTGCAGGCAGCCATGTGGGAGTCTAGCACCTTACCCACCATGCCATAAAATCCCCTCAAATAGATATATTATGGTTTGTAAAGGTAGAAAAGGTAGAAAGGTATTGTTAAAGCTAGAGAATTGTTAAGTAGAAACCTAATGATTAAAACTTTGCACTCTATTTCATTGTTCTGAAATATTTATGTATCACTCATAACATTTCCTGTTGTGTTTGTTGAAGGTTTGGCCATATGCTAAGTTTGTTGATAACGACATGGAAAAAATATAAGAAAAAAATAGTGGTTAAAAGTTATGGGCCTGTTACTTTGAAAAATGGTCAAATGCCCAAAGTCATTTCAGCTTACATCAATAGAAGCTTCTATTCATAGAAATTGTTCTACAATAATTTTGAGAGGTAGTTAGACCCCATTATTGTCAGGATTGGGTGCTTCCCAAGAAGTCCTATTTTTTGCTAGGCACCATAGAGGGAGGCTATATAGACGGTAAAACATTGTGGACATCATTTCATAAGAATAGTGTTTGACAAGACAGGACATTAAAAAAATCTTGCAGTAAAGCACGCATACTGAGAAAATCACACAGCTTCTGCAACAGCTCGAAGAGCTTTACAAACGCACACACCAGTATCCCAGCACTGAGTTCAGGGGTCAGGACTCTGACACCACAAGAAGTCTGTGGGTATACGTGTCTCTCACTACCAATCTCCAAAGGATTCGTGAGCATAGGTTAGCTGTGGCTGCCTTTATGTTTTATTTTGATATAAATACAATCATACATTATATACTTTCTTTTTTTATTGCTAGAAGGCACATGCACCCACCAGTGAGAGACAAAGAGATAGAGAGGAAGAGAGAGAGAAAGCACCCCACAGTGACACAGGGTAATGCCACTACCTCTTCTTCATTTCCCTATCCTGTTAGGATTTGGGGCATGTCTGCATATGTGGCTTGTGTGTCTTTCAAGCCACCTGGGTCAAGATTTGAATTGTGATCTGTCGTGTGGGACCTGGCTTCCACGCGGCTGTGGGGCCAGCCCACAGTAGACACTTCCATACGTGTGGACTCTTCTGCTTAGTGTCATGTCTTTCATTTTTTTCTTATGCCAGAGTGATGTATGCACACAAGGGTGAGTGAGGAGAGAGAGAGACAGAAAGAGAAAGAGAGAGAATTCCCTCAACCCCAACAGGACCTGATCGTACTGCCATCTTTTTTTCTCTAATTATCTTACTGACAAGATGTTGACATGTTTTTCAAGCCGATGTGGCTGGGACTTGAACCCTGGTCAATTGAAAGATATCTGGCTTCCTTTTGGCAGAACCTAACTGCTGAACTATGGGGCTGACCTTGTGACATCTTTAACATTTATCCACATTGTAGATAGCTATGGATTGCTCATATAAATCCCAGACATTTTTTTTTAATTGCCAAAGGACATGTGCACTTAGAGAGAGAGAGAGAGAGAGAGAGAGAGAGAGAGATGTAGAGATGGAGAAAAGAGGTAGAAGAGAATGCACTCCTCAATGGGGTGTAGTCACGCTGCAGTCCCTTCTCCTCCATTTCTCTTCATTGTCAGGATTTGGGGCATGAATGCACACATGCCTGGTGTGTTTTTCAAGTCACTGGGGCTGGGATTTGAACTGTGATCAGTCATAGCCTTGTAGGATCTGGCTTTCTTAACCATCATGCCCTGGGGCTAGCCCCAGACATATCGAACCTGAGAAAGTGTTTTCTGAAAAGACAGGAAGGACTGGCATGTAGCAGTTGAATTCCCTGTTCATATAACTGGTAAGTGCAACAGAGGCCCAGTGAGGCCTGCAGGCAGACAACTATTGGCTTGATGGGTGAAGGGGTTTCTGATTACTGTAGCCCAGCAGATGGTTGGTCTCAAAGACAGACTGCACTCTTCAAGCTGAGGGTGGATGACTTTGTCAAGGAGGCTGTAGAAGGGACTCTTAGGTCTGGCTGTAGGCTAGACTCAGGTTCCCTTCCAACCTGAAGATTCTGCAATTTTCCACTCATAACACATTTATAGGATACCCTCTTAATTAGCAGATAGAGCTTGTGTGCCTGTGTGTTCGACTTCTCTACACATGCCGCAGACTCTCCAGAGATCTAGTCACAGGCCTTTGGCCAATGGCTCCTGCCCAGCTGTCACCACTCGGTACTTTATTTTGTGTGGTTTCCAACCACCTTCTTATGGACACAGACACGGCCTATTATCTTGAGGACTAAGGTGTTTTGCCCAGTCAAAGCTTTTCCCAGGTTCTGCCAAGGGTCCACCCGTGGCCAATTCAGAAGTGCAATTCTCACCCTATGAGGAAACCTTTTACTGGCAAGAGAGGGAACTAGAGGGAAGATTCTTCTCCTTTCTTCTCCAGAAGCAGCTGCTTATGCAGTCTCTGGGAAGGGGGACCCACGGGTTCAAATAAATGGCCATCCTTTATAATCATGGCAGCCAGTGCAGTGATTCACCTTCGTGTCCCCTTCTTCTTGTTCCCTTCGTGATAACTAGGGACACAGAATTCTTTTGCCTTAGGCACTTCTGTCTGAGGCCAAGACCTTGTGCATCTTCTTGAAAAAATTATCTTCGATGGAGACACAAAACCAAAATAAAGCAAAGCAAGTCTGGAACGTAAAGGGGAGAGTGATTACCTCCCACTGGGAGATTAGGAAGGCTTCAGGGAAAAGGGTGAGAGACTGAGTTCAGATGCACATGGAGTATCAGCATCTGGAAAGTCAGGTTGAGAAGAATGGAACCCTGAGGGTGGTCCTTCATGTCTGAATGGGGCCCCCATGGACAGAACAGAAAACTGTCCACCCTCTCTCTCTCTCTCTTTAAGAATTATTTATTTATTTAATTGTATTTATTATTGTTATTATTTAAAATTTGCTACAGGACACGTGCACTCACAAGAGAGAGGCAAAGAGAGACAGAGACAGAGAGAGAGAAAGTAAGCCGCTAAGTCCAGTACTCAAACTGTGGTTGGCCTCATAGGCGTCCGTGCCTCAACCACATCACCCACTTTCCTCTGGTCCCCCGTTTATGAGCCTCGTGAAGCAATGGCTCAGGCTAGCTGGTGAGAGGGGGGCTTCCTGTACATTCCCATGAAGTCGGGTGTACAAAATTTGAGGGGTCTCATTCTTAACACCAGCTTGCTGAGGCTACTCATCTGTGGGAGTGTTATCCACAAAGTGATCGGAATCATCTAGATCAACTTCGCCCCTGTGTAACATGTTTACATTCTTGAGTTTTCCTCTGAGCAATGGCTTGGCATGCCAGAAAGGAAGACTGACATGCAAGCCAGAGACTCAGGAGCTCTCGCTTGCACAGTTCTTGTCTGGAGGAAGGCCAGTTGCCCATGATGCTTCCATGACTGGCAGTCCTACAACTTTGCAGGAAGAGCAACTGCTGCCCAACATCTATAGAGTGGTAAGAAGTTTTCCTATTGGAATCACGCCTAGGAGGCCAGGCCCTCCCCATCAGAACAGGGGTGAGAACAGTAAGCTTGATGACCGCTGTAACAAAGAGGCTAGGGTGGGCAGCCATGGCCAGTCACCCATTGTGGCCTCCTCCTGACTGGCTCCATGTCGGAATTTTTCTGACATGAAACAGCCACCCAGGAGGTTCTAAAAGGTATTTCTCAGCCCTTTCGTTTGTTGAGACAGGCTGGAGGTAGGGCCTGTTATAGCTGCAAACCATGTAGAAACAGAAATGAAATCAAAGAAAAGCCCTTGGCCTTGGGGAGTTTCTGGGTAAACGTATAGCCCTTCTTTTTGTTTCAAGGATGAAGGTCTCTTTCCCACTTGTCTCTGCTAGTGAATTATAAATCACGGACATTGCTAGCATGCGCTGAATGTTAGATCTGGAGCAGGGATTTTTCTTGAGGGATCAAATGTACCTGGAAACTGTATGGACAGTACTAGTGAGCGCCTCTCACCCACAGCCCTGGCAGATTTGGCATAACTTAGCTTGTGTGTGACCCCACCCCTAAATCTAGAACTATTCATTTAGGGAAAAAAAAGATATTGATTAATCTGATCTATGTCCTCAATTTTCCTCCCCCAAAAAGGAACTCAGGAGGAAATATGATGGTCCTGACTCTACTGTCAATTTCCTAGTGAATAAATACACATGAACATGCATATCGATGTGTATGTGTATGTATTTAAATATTATATATATACACACACATATATATATCTACATATGTGTGTGTGTGTGTATATATATATGTGTATATAGTTTTCTTTAGTCAAAACAATTTTCTGTGAACTGAGACAGAATACAAAGCTTCTTTCAGCTTATGCCATGCCTAATCACTGGCATTAAAAGAAAAAAAATCTTTTTTGGTCTAAATACGATATAAACAGAGATTTAAGCTTATTCTCTCAGTTAGCTAACTTGGTGAAATATTGAAATCAACAAATCCAGGGTGGGCAGCCCCTTGCCCTAGGTGTATCCGCCTTTGTTAGTAGGAAACGTGTGAGCAGGCAGCGTGGACGGCATTCGTGAGTGAGGCTGGGCCCACGCATGCTTGCTTGCTTTCATCTCTCTTCCCTCTGGAGGTTACGGGCTGCATTGTGTAATCACTGCAGCAGGCTGTAAATGATGTATGAAAAATATCTCATGCCAGGGAGCTCGGCCGAGGCTGTGTTCACAGCTATTTTTGCTCCTGAGGCTCAGAGGCGGCTGGGAAAGTAAAGCCTGCACAGAGAGCTGCAACCACCAGGGACACTAAATGATGCTTTTTAAAAATCAATATTGTTCTTCTTCCTTCTTCTTCCTTCCTCATCTTGTAGGAAGGATGTCAAACAAAATATTTCTACAGAAGCAAAGATGTTAAATTAAATTAGTTCAGTCGTCCTTTAAGCCAGGTCCCAGGACATCCTTTGAGGAAACCAGTCTCCACCTCCTTGAAGTGGGAGGAGGTCCCTCACACATTTGCCTGCTCCCACACAGGCCTCGGTCTGCACCGGGGTCGGCACACCCTAGTGGAGTGCATCAGTGTCAACCATCTGTGAATATCTTCCCTGGGAATGTGTATTTATGTATTTGTGGTTTCTGATCCGTTATTTCACCACGCACCGATGTCTCAAGGCACAATACGGAGTGGAGCATGGTTATTAATTAAAAATAGTGGATATATTCCATTGTAAAAATAGACTTTTTGCCAAGCTCAAGTGTTTTGGTCAACTCTGCAGCTGCATATATGGCTAGGATAGTTATTCCACTCAACAAATACCTATTTAATTATTGTCTAGTTTTCCCAGTAGAAGGTACATTCTAGAGAGGTAGCGAGTCATATCTGTCTTGTTCAACAATATGTTATTGGTGACGGGAAGATTGTACATTGGCGCATTGTACATGAAAGTGGGGGGAAGGTTGTAGTAAGTGACATTCGCGTATAGATTTGGACAATATGAGAGAAGACCTGTGAAGGCATGTAGGTGAAGAGGTTTCAGGCACAAACAGCAAACACAAGACATTTTTACAAAATAATTTACTTGACAAAAATCTTACTCTAAGAATACATGTCAGCTCTGCTAACATTTTACTGTTCACTCATACTATCATGACTCAGGATTAGGATGGTGAATCACACGGCAGTTGTTAAACTGAGCTTTTTTTTTTCCTTTTTATTATTTTTCTTCTCATACATTCAATTGCTATACATCATTTGGCTTATAAAGAGAATTTATCCAACATGAAACACACCTCAGATCAGTCCAGTTGAGAATACTATACACATCATCCTCAACAGGTAGTGAACCATTTCTGTGTCCCACAAATGTCTTACCTCTCTATTTTTTCTCCCTAATTTCCTTCCCTACATTCTTCTTTTTTTATACTTTTTAAAATACATTCAATCGCTATACATCATTTAGCTTGCAGAGAGAATTTACCCTGAGCTTTTAAGAAACTTCCAAACTGTTTTTCAAAGTGAAACGTGAAAGTTTCAGTTTTTTTCATATTTTCTAATACTAGTTAAGGTCAGATTTTTAAAGTGGAGGCATTTGAAAGATGTGTAACGGTAGCTTGTTAGGATGTTAATTTGCACTACCTAATGAATAACGGCGTTGAGCCAGGTAGGTCCAGGTGCTTACCTGCCATCAGTTTGTTCTTTAGTGAAGTGTCTGATTAAAGGGATTTTCAAATCTTCACTCCATTTTAAAATCGGTTTGCTGGGATCAGCAGGTAGTGTGGTTAAGCTGCTGGATTCCTACATGGCGAATATGGTTTGAGTCCCAGACCCGGTGGCTTGAAAATTACACTGGGCGCGTGTACGTGTGTGTATGTGTGTGTGTGTGTGCGTGCGCGCCTGAAATCCCAAGAGGAGAATGAAGGAGAAAAGGCTGCAGTGTGGCGATACCTTCTGGGGAGTTATTTCTTGCTTTCCCTCTCACTGTTTCTCTCCAGCAAGCACACATACCCTATGACAAAAACCTTAAAAAAATAAATTGGTTTCTGTTCCTTTTCTGTTGAATTTTTACCAGAGGGCATGTGTACTTGCCAGAGAGAGATAGAGAGAGAAAAACACAGAGTGCGAGAAAGTGAGAAAGTATCTCCCATGGGGGGGGCATGTTTGTTTATATTCTTATCATTAGTCTCAAGTGTTCTTTGGATATCCTGGATACAAGTCCTTTTTCAGGTATGTGACTTGAAAATAGTCTCTTCCAGTCTAGGGGCTTGTCTTTGCATTCCCTTTGCAGTACATTTTTTCTAAGAGCAGATGCTTTGCTTTTGTTGAAGTCTAGTTAATTGGTCCCTTCCTCTATGAATTGCTCTGTTGAGGTCGCTATCTTGTTCATTAGTGAATAAATAAAATGGAGGAAAAGGCATAGAAAGCAACCATGGATACCAGAGACAGTGTGGGAGGAGGGGGAGACACGGCAGAGAGAGAGAGATAGGGAATCAAGGATGGCAAAAATAACAAAATATACAGGAAACAAATGGAAGTTATTTGTTGACGATAACACGTATGTTGATGTGCTTGATTGAGCCAATTTACATCCAATTCTGGATGGGAAATCTCATTTTGTTTGCTATGATGATGTATAGTGAATGAATGTAAATAAATAAATAAATAAAGGGGGGAAAAAAACAACCAAAAAAACAAAGAAATCCTTATCTAACCCAAGGTCACAATTTTTTCTCCCACATTTCCACCTAGAAGTTTGGTGTTAGGGTTCGTACTTAAGCTGATGGCTTATTCTGAGTCTTTCTCACATGTGGCACAAGTGCAGTTTGGATTTTATACTTTTACATGTAGACATCCAAACATTCCAGGACTATTTGTCAGAAAGACTACTTTTTCTTACTATTATTTTAGATTGCCAGACAAGTCACATGGCTCACCAAAGAAAGGCCAAGAGACAGAGAGAGAGAAAGAGTGGGGAGAAAGCACCCCCAAACGGGTGTAGCCACGCTGTAAGCCCTTCTCTGTTTCTCCCTCCTGTCAGGATTTGGGGCAAGCTGCATGCACACGTGCTGGGCATGTTTTCAATCTGAACTGTGGTTGGTCATGAGGGATCGTTTTCCTTAAGCCCTAGGCCACAGGGCAGGTGCCCAAAGACTTCTCTCCATTCCCTCTTGTCCATTGCACAAACATGCAAATGTCTCTGTCTCCATTTTGTTTCGTTGACCTCTTTGTCTGTTTCATTGTCAATGCTGCACTCTCTCCATCACTGCAGTTTCATGCACGTCATGAAATCAGGCAGTTTCGATTCCCTAGCTTTGTGTCTTTTGAAAGTTGTTTCGGTTGCTCCCAGTCATTTGCATTTCTCTATAAATTTTAGAATCTATGTAAATTTCTAAAAAATAAGGTCATCTGTGATTTTCACTGGGTTTGTTTTGATTCAGTTTCAGACAAGCTGGTCACAATGATGAGTGTTCTGACCCTCGTACATGATACGGTTCTTCGTTTATCCTTTTAGTTTCTTTAAGCAATGTTCTGTTACTTTTAGTGTATATATACGTCTTTCATATATTTGACTAGATTTATCCTTAATTGTTTAATTTTTGGCACTCTTGCCAATGACATAGTTGTTTTAATATAAATTTCTATTATTAATATTATTATTTCTTTTTTAGAGATGTTTTTGTGCGTGTGCTCACTAGAGAGATAGAGAGAGACAGAGAGGCATAAAGTGAGAAATCATCTCCCGGGGGGATGCCATGCCACCATTCCTTCTACTCCAGTCTCCTCTTGGGATTTTGGACATGCATGTATAGGCACCTGGAATAATTTTTAAGCCAACAGGTCCGGGACTTAAACCATGGTCAACTACATGGGAGTCCTACAACATAACCATTATGTTACCTGTTGGTCCCAAATTTCAATTATTTGTTGAACATATTTAGAAACAGTTTATTTTATTGAAAATATATGGATCTATACTGTGCAAACTTAATTTTTTTCTTTTATTTTCTTCTTTTTTTCTTTTTCCTTTTTTACATTTAACTACTGTATATCTTTACAGCCTACAAAATAAATTTTCCCAGCATGAAGGTACTGGGAAAATAGGAGTCCAGTCACATTTATAATGTATATGTAGTTACCATATACATTATCAACAGATGAGTTTCCATTTTTGTGTCTCTTAAATGTTTTGCTTCCCTGAAAACATATTAACCTTCTTATTGATTATAGTTGCTTTCTGATATGCTTTTAAATCTTTTACATAGATGATCGTGTTATGTGACTAATGACAGTCTTACTTCTCCCTTTTAAATATGGATGACTCTTTTATTATTTATTTATTTATGTTTCTTGCTTTATTGCACTGACTTGCACCTTAGTATAGGGCGGAATAGAAGTAGCAAAAGCAGAGACCTTGTCTTCTTGATCTTTGAGTGGAAGCATCCACTCTTTCACCTTGAAGTATGATGTTAACTGTGGTTTTTCATAGATGGCTTTTATCAGGTTGAGAAAGTTTCCTTTTATTCCTAGTGTATTGAGAGTTTTTATTAGGAAGCTTTCTGGATTTTGTCAAAAGGTTTTTTTTTTGTTTGTTTGTTTGTTTGTTTTTTCCTGTAAATATAACTATATGACTCTTCTTTTTTGGTTTACCGTATGGTGAATTGCACTAACTGACTTGCGAATGTCAATTCAACTTTGCTTTCTTGAGATATAGACAATCCAGTCACGGTACATTTTATATGTATTAATTCGGATTTTGCTGACTCAAATTTTGTATAGAATGTTCACATCTATTTTCGTAAGGAATATGTATTATGTTTATTTCCCTTATAATATCTTTTTCTGGTTTTGGTGTTTGGGTAATTCTGGCCTTGTAAAATGATCTGGGAACTATCCTTTTATTTTCAATTTCAGAAGGAGTTTATGCAGAACTGGTACTATTTCTTCCTTATGTTTTTGATCAAATTACCAGTGAAACTATGCACACTTGAATTTTCTTTGTGGAAGAGTTCAGAACTCAAATTAAACATTTTGATTGATACAACACTCTTCAGATTATGTATTTCTTTTTGAGTGAGCTTTGCCATTTAGTGTTTTTCAAGGAAATCTTTTTCATGTCATCTAATTTGTTTTATTTATTGGCATCAAGTCATACATTATATTTTCTTGTTAATTAAGAAAAATCCATATTACCAATAATGATGCTGCTACTAATGAAAGACTATTAGTATACTAGTGAAAGATTCCTGATATTGATAAATGTACCTTTTCATTTATTTTAAATCTGTTTTCTGAGGGTGTATCAGTTTGGCTGATTTTTTAAAAGAACTATTGATTTCTCTTTCTCTCTTTTTTCTTTTAATTTTATTTTCCTTGATTTTTACTATGATATTTATGAATTCTTTTCTTTTACTTTTGTGGATTTTATTTGCTCTTTCTTTTGGTTTCTCAATATGAAAACTTAAGTCATATATTTCAGAAACTTCTTTTTCCATAATATTGACGTGTTGTGCCAAGTAGGCCTTCCTCCAAACACAGCTTTAACAGAATCTGCCAGTGCCGCTCCCCGGTGTTTTCATTTTCATCTAGTTCAAAATGTCCTCCAGTTTTCCTTCTGATTTTCTTTTTTTTTTTTTTTTGTGAGCATGACAGTTAGTCACTTTCTCACTATCTATGGGTTTCCCAGAGATCTTTTCTTTTTTTTTTTTTCTTAAATTTAAATCATTATGGTGAGAGAACATGCTTAATAATAGTTTTATTTTTTTAAACTTCTTGAGACTTGTACTATAGACCTGAATATGGTATATCTTGGTAAAAATTTTATGGGGATGAGTAAGAGTATGTAGTATGTATTCTGATGTTTACTGAGTAGAAAATTTTCTATAAATGTCTCTTAGGTCAAGTTAGTTGATAGTGTTGTTTTGGTATTTTATATACTGATTCATTTTCTGTCAACTTTACCAATTATTGAGAGAGATTACAGCATCCTCGTATAATACAGGAGTTATCATTTTCTCCTATTTTCAGTTAAATGGTATTTTTCTAATTCATTTCACGCTGGTCATCCTTGACTAGCATTTTGCATTTTACCTTGTTGGTTCCTGGGTACATTTGCCTTTCTATGAAGGTTCTTGAGCTTCTCTCAGAGGTGCATTTAAGCTACTTGTAAACAGTTTCAACTTTCTGAGTCTTGCCTTTAAGATTTGTTAGGTGGGACTGAAGCAGCTCAGCCCAAAGGTAACTTCCTTTCTACTGATGTGAAACCACACTGAATACTCTGCCCCGCGTCCTGTGAATCATGTTCCACACTGGCTGGTGGGAAGAGGCACTTCCTTGCCACGTATGAGTACTGGATGCTGCTTTGTAATTGTTCTGGTGGTTCCCCCACCCGCTTACCCCCAAGTCGGGTATAGTTTCCTCAAACATGTGGGTTAATTAGTACACAGCTGATATTTGAGTAGGCTGTCGACAGAGCTCTTGAAGTCCCCTCTTCCTACAGCTCTCTCCTCTTCTTCTTCCTGTCATGCCAACCCTGAGACCTTGATCTCATATTTTCCATGTTACCTCTTTCTCTGCTATTCTGCCCATTGCTCTTTCTTTGCTCTGCAGCCTAAAAACACTCTCAAGAGAAGAAGCCATGGCATCATAGTGCTCACTTCATCTGTTTCCTGCCCAAAGTATTATTTGATTTCTAGTGTCTCGAAGCCATTATTTCTTAAGGGGAACGATCTGTTTATTCCCTATAACTAAATGACTCCATGTTGACTAGTAGCAGGAGTCAAGAACATGTCCTTATGGAGATGTGAACATTAGGGGTTCTTGTATCTACCTTGGTTCTTCTGTTTATCCACTTTGAGAAAGGAATAACTGACCTAAACTACTCCATTCTCTGGACTAGTAACTACTAAGGTGTGACTGGTATCTATGTGCATATATTATTAAAGCCAGATCTCTATTTTGTAAAGATAGCTAAATAAAATTAGGTAATCAATCTTTGAATGCATATACTTTGGCAATTTAAGTTGCAAAACCGGGTGACAAAACATAACTGGCGGAGTGCCACTGACTTCTCTTAGGAGATCCGTCCATCAAGAGTGATATACATATGACCAGCAGGTGGCGTAATGGTTATGTTGCTGGACTCCCACGTAGTCGACTGTGGTTCGAGTCCTGGACCCAGTGGCTTAAACTCATGCTGGGTGTGTGTGCGTGTGTGCCCAAGATCCCAAGAAAAGAATGGAGAAGGGATTGCAGCATGGCCATCCCTTCTGGGAGGTGATTTCTCGCTTTCTTTCTCTGTCTTTCTGGTGAGCACAAACACCCTACAGCAAAAATCCTCTCAAAAAAAAAAAAAAAAGTGACATGCTGACATGTGTATAAATCAAAGACTCAGTTAGTGATCTGTTATTCAACATTAGGAATGGCTACTTTTTTTTCTAATTAGAATTTAATGCAAATATAAACTCTTATATTTCCTTTGAGCCAGCGACTCATCTTGCACTTCTCTGTAGGTCCCCATATCTGACTTGGAAAGCATTACTGTGGGAGGGAGGCCTCCTTGTCTTATAGGTGCTCCAGTTAAATCCCCTGATTGCACTAATACCTTGTTGATAAACCACTGAAAACAAAATGAAAAGACTCACATCAGTAACTGGGTTTTCAATATTTCAATTGATGTTTCATGTCCATTCATTCTCTAAGCTATAAAAAAACAGAGTAGTCTATTCCTAAGTCTGAATATGGGGGGGGGAGTTCAAAAAGTTATGGGAAAATGGAATTAATGCTTGAGTTTATTTTGGTGCAAAAATTCTTGAAAATTCATGAATAATTTTTGCATTTTCCATTTGGTTACCCCTTGTGCAGAAAGACAAAGATGACACTTGACCAGTCTGTTGGGGGCAGGACACAGTCATTTCTCCTTCTTACCCAACAAAGAGAAGGATCGCCTTTATACTAATGATTTTCTTTATTGCTCCTAATTTTCAAAGATCATGATGACAGACTACAGGATTTATTTCTATTTAGGGTTCTCCTTTGACTCAGGACTGAGTTTAGTCTTCCTGTAAAAGCACCATCATATAACTAAATTATTTTTTCCTCTGTCAATTAGAATAATATTTCAGGGTTTGGAATGCAAATATTAATCACGCTAATATAATCCTTCTACAGGAATTATTTCCTACAATTTGTCGGAAGCAGTGTTGGCTAAGTAATAAGTCCAATGACTTTGCTAATTTCCTTTTAATAAGTTCATGGGGAAACATTAATAGCAGGAGTGCCCAATTTAATCTTTATCTCCTAGAATCTTTCCTGCTGGCATTCCTATCTTCAGACCCAATTTTTCACCAAGTGGTTAGCTTTCCTGATTGGCATCTTCTGTCCCCAAGTTAAAGCTTTTGTTGTGGGAAGTGACCTTCAATAAATATGCATTTTTAAAATTTTCCATCTACTTATAGCCTAATAGAAAATGTCCCTCTGTGGTGCTGTTAAATGTGTGTGGTTGGACTGAGAGAATAGAAGTATTTTAGAAGGTAGATGCAGGGACCAACAGTTGGTATAATGGCTATGTTGCTGGACTCCCATGTAGTTGACTGTGGTTCAAGTCCCAGACCTGGTGGCTTAAACTCATGCCAGGAGCGTGTGCATGTGTGCCCAAGATCCTGAAAGGAGAATGGAGGAGAAGGGATTGAGGTGTGACCATCTGCCCCCAAGGGGTTATTTCTCACTTTCTGTCTCTTTGTCTCTCTTTCTCTTTCTGGTGAGTGCACACACCCTATAGCAAAAACCTCTAAAAAATTAAAAAACAGGGGACGATAGATGCAGGTACACAGCATCACATTAAAAGACTGAGATGAAGGGCTTGGAGCATGCCTAGTGGATAGGGAGCCATATTCCACATGGCCTACTGCACGATTCAAGTCCTGAACACTGTGGATGCGTGTGTGTGTCCGTGCCCCATCAGGATGGGGAAAGGGGAGAAGGAGCTGTGCCATGGCCTTGCCCGACTAGGGAGGACTTCCCTCTCGCCTTCTCTCTCTCTGGTGAGTGCATATGCCCTCTGGCTTATAAACAAACCAATAGTCAAAAGAGCTCAAAAAAGATTAAAATACAACTAGTATAAAATAAAATATGCAGGTTTTAAGTGTTCAGTTTGATGAATTTTGACAACCATATACCCCATGTAACTATGGCCTACAGAAGATGCATAATGCCGCTATCTTCCCAGAAAGTTCTTGACCCTTTCCAGTAAATCCCCTCACACTGGTCCATAAAACCTCAATCTTATTTATTTATTTATTTTTTGCTATCGATTAGGTTTCACTGTATTTGCTACTCATTCAGATAAAATCCCGCAGCAGATACTCTTCTGTAAGGTTTACCAATGTTCCCTGTAAGCAGTTCACTCTTGTTTATTGCTGCTTCTTCAATTTATGGGTATGCGACGGTTGTCCATCTGTTCATCTGTCAGTGGACATGTGGGATCCTTTCAGGTTTTAGTAGCTGTAAACTCTCTTACATGCATCTTCTTGTTGGCATATGCGTTCCCTTCTCTCAGGTACAAACGCTGGCATGAATCACTGGCCATTTAATTTGGACCTGACTCTGAGGTGCATTGCCTTTGCTCCCTGCAATGTCAACAGTGCCAGTTTTAAAACCGGGGTCTGTGTCCAGGGCTGGGATATGGGAAGGTCCTCTCACATTCTACCTGGTGGTGAACCTGACTGGTGGCCAGTGCCTTAGGTGGGGTTGTGATCCAGGACACACGCGTATGATGTCTCTTTGGGATGCTCAACTCCAGCATGGCAGCTGGATTCCAAGAACAAGCTTCTAAGAGAACAAGGCAGGAAAGCATGACATTTGTAATAACCATTTAGACATCGCATAGCATCCACCATATGTTTGTCATATTCTATTGGTTGAAGTAGTTGAAAAATTTCATCTACATTCAAAGATGGGAGAGGGATTGTGTCTATGTTCTGAATGTTGAAATCCTAAACCCCATGGTAGAGGTGTCAGGGGGTAAATCTCCTTTGGAGGAGGTGACTTAGTCATAAGGGCAGAGTCCTCATGATCAGTTTTAGTGTCTTTATAAAATAAACCCAGAGAACAAGCTCACATATTCTATTATGTGATGACATAACTAGAAGATAACATCTATGAGAAGGAAGGTCCTTACCAGACACTGACCCTGCCAGAGCCTTGATCTTGGACTTCCTAGTTTTCATAACAGTATGAAATAAAGTCCTGTTCTTTCCTAAGTTATCTAGTTGCAGTTATTTTGCCATAGCAACCCAAACAAACTAAGATGGGGGCTGGGACTTGCATCTTCCCACTCAGTTAAAATACTGTCAACATCATGTTGTAAGAACAGTTCATGGCATGCAGTATATTTTGTCAATCAACTTTGGAACTTTTCAGAGTGTCAAGAGGCACCATCTTTGTATAGGGTAGTAGGTGTCATAAGCCTTAACAGTTTATATATTCTTCATGCAGCTGTTTTACTTCTTAATTGCAGGCTGAACCTGGTGGTGCATGCAGTGGCAGCATAATGAGCTGCAATTCTGGAAGCTGCATGGTTGACAGGGGTCCAGATCCCTGGCCTCGCCGGCCTGAAGTGTGCCAGGTGTCCACATATGTACCCAAGATCTGATGAACCACAGGGCTAGGGAAAGGGAATCCTGGCACGTCGAAACCCTACTGAGGATTCTCTCTCTCTCTCTCATGCATGTGCACATGCTCGTGCTTACAAATAAATAAATAAATAAAGTTGGAATAAAAATAAACAGGTAAATCTCAGTTTGGGGACCAGTATGCATTAGCTCCATCTTCTAACAGCCTCATTATATATACATACACACACATATATATAATATATATACAATATAAAGTTATTCATGTCATGGTGTGAGTGCATTCCCAAATCATTTTCAAAGAGTTGGAACCTAGTTCCCCTTCTCTTGAGTGTGGGATGGAACTGAGTCCCTGTACAGGGAGTAATGGCATGTGACTTTGGACATGACATAAAGGTCATTGAGACTCACTCCTTCCTGTGTCTTACATCTCTCACTTCAGAAAAAATAGTTTGCTTCATTGTAAGGAGAGGTCCAGAGGGTATGGAATTGAGGTTGCCAGCTAACCACAATGTTACGGCACCATCTTGGATTCTCAAGACCCTGTCAAACCTTCAGTCCACTATCTTCCACGTGACATCCTGACATTGACCATGTAGTACAATCGAGCCAGAACAACCCAGCGAAGCCTGACAGCCATAAATATGTCAGATCACTAAGCTCATTGTGTTAAGCGTCTAAGTTTTAGAGTAATTTGTGACCCAGCAAAAGATAATAATACATTTTATGACATTCCACTTATTAGAAAGCTATGAAGTTATTGAAAATAATATTTTCTAAGATTGGTCTGTGATATGGGAATATACTCACAATGTTATTAGCAACACAAACTGATCAACTCATATAGGTAGCATAATCTCAATTTCTTTTAAAAATTTAAATAGATACAAGGAAAGGTCAAAGGAAAAGAGAACATTAACACTTAACAGAGATTTCAATGGTAAAGAATTTAGTGTTTTTCATTTGGTCTGAGATTGAAGATCACTTCCTGGTTACACAACTATTTTATAGCTGTTCAATTAATTTAGTCTCTAATAGTTTATATAATAAGCTGTTTCGCCCTCTCTCTCTCTCTCTTTCTCTCTCTCTCTCTCTCTATATATATATATACATACCTACATCTTTATTGTATATATTATATATATGTTTGTGTATGTATATATAACAGGGCTGTTAGAAGGTGGAGCTAATGCATAATGGTCCCCAAACTGAGATGGAACTCTGAGACTGAAAGATGAAGTAAGCGACTCTGCAGAACTTTTAACTCTTGTTTGTTAGAAGGCAACCCACAGACAGAAGGGTCAGGCATGGTGACCCGATGAATTCACAGCTTCATTCTGCATGACCTTGAAGTGAAATAACTTTTTAAAGGAAAGTAGCAGGGCTACACAATAGCATCTAGTTTGAAGACATGATTGCTTCCAGATTTGCAAAATGATGACCATTTTCCTAGTAAAGGCCAGTTGCACCAGTGCGGATACAGCAAGGGTGGGTGTGAGTGGAAGGCCCCACGGTGGCGTAAGTCCTTACAAGGTGGTGTTAGTCTGCTTCATTCACACAGGGCTCATTATATTGATTATTTCATGAGACTTGGGAATAAATAAATAAATAACGTACATAAGAAACACTGTCCCCAGTTTGTAGTATTTAACAAATGTTAGCTCATTTTTGCTATATCGTAATTACCATAAGGCTTTTTTATAACACAAGTATTCTAAAATCTATAGCCGCATTACTTTGATAACTAGTAATGAACTCTTCCAAGCATTTTCTATAACATTCCTTCTTGGACTCTTTCCTGTAATATTCCTCGTGTTTCTCTGAGACTCTGCCTGATGATGTTACCATGGAGATTGCCAACAGATGTCCCATTCAATTCCTGAGCATCAATATCCTCTCCTTCTAGCAGCAGAGAACAAAGTAGCTACCATTTCTTTAAAATGCTGATATGTACACAAGAGTTTTAAATAATTTTCATCTGTTCATGTGATTAGCTTAAGAACATACTCCCATAGTGAATTTTTTAAATTTTATTTTTCATCTTTAGATTTTTATCCACGTATCATTGATTTTTGCACAAAGTATAATACAGTGATTTGAAAAAATTTTTAAATAATTAATTAATTATTTTAATTTGACCAGAGAGGGGCAGAGTGAGAGAAAGCAAAAGGGAGGGAAAGTGAGAAAGCAAGCCACTAGGTCCAGGCCTCGAACTGTGGTCGGCCATGTGGGAGTCCAGTGCCCTTAACCCACACTACTGGCCAGCCCCATGATTTGAATGTTTATAAATTTGTTTTGATAGCTAGTTTTTTCACTCCTTACTAACTATGTCAGCATTTATCCACTCACAAAGCTTCCTTGTCATATACTGACTTCTCCTTTCTCTCTCTCTCTCGTGTGTGCGTATGTGAGAGAGAGACTGTTTCTGGATTCTCGATTCTGCTTATTCATGTTTCTGTCACTGTACCAACATCATGTTCTCAGTCCCTTTTATTCTTAAAATTTATTTAAGAGTAAGAGAAAGAAAAGGGAGGAAAAGGAGAGAAAGAAAGCCACTAGGTCCAGGCCTCGAACTGTGGTCGGCCATGTGGGAGTCCAGTGCCCTTAACCCACACTACTGGCCAGCCCCATGATTTGAATGTTTATAAATTTGTTTTGATAGCTAGTTTTTTCACTCCTTACTAACTATGTCAGCATTTATCCACTCACAAAGCTTCCTTGTCATATACTGACTTCTCCTTTCTCTCTCTCTCTCGTGTGTGCGTATGTGAGAGAGAGACTGTTTCTGGATTCTCGATTCTGCTTATTCATGTTTCTGTCACTGTACCAACATCATGTTCTCAGTCCCTTTTATTCTTAAAATTTATTTATTTATTTATTTATTTATTAGTTTTTTTTTTCATAGAATGTGTGTACTCCCTAGAGAGAGACAGAGAGAGACGGAGACAGCAAAAGTGAGAAGTCATCCCCCCCTCCCAGTGGGATGATCATACTACAGTTCCTTCTCTTCCATACTGCTGGAATTTGGGGCATGCACACACATGGGCCTGGTGTGATTTTTCAAGCCACCAGGTCTGGGACTTGAACCACAATCAATCATTTGGGAGTGCAGTGCCTTAACCATCACAACACCTACTGGCCCCCAGTTCCTTCTATTTTATTATAAATCTTGATATTGGGGTCTTCCTACTCAGGGCATACTGTTTCTCTTATTCTACGTCTTCTAATTATGTTTTATACTTGTACCCATAAAGTTATCTCATCTCTATTATTAGATAGACTCCTCAGCAATGTATATTCTTGTTTTTCATAAATCAGACGTTTATAGTTAGATTTCCTAACTGTTTGTCGATGGGTTATTGAAATACAATTTATGTTCATGTATTGATTTTACACCTAGAAACCCTCTGAATTTTCTTACTGATTCCAATAATTTAGCTCTAATTTCTCTAGGGTTTTCTCTGCACACAAACATATTGACTGTTCAAGTCATTAATATTTACTTCTTCATTCTGGTTTCACAGTGTTGAATTAGAATTCCAGAAAAAAGCAACTGAAATGAAGTAGTAAGAGTGAGCATTTTGTTTTTGTTCCTGACTTTAAAGAAAATGCTTTTATCTTTCTGTAATTAAATAGGGAATGCATTACCTTTTATTACAATAAGGCTATTTCTGCTCTTTATACTTTCATAAAAAGCTTTCTTGTGAAAGTGTATTGAATTCAATTAAATGCATGTAGTATACATCTTACGTTGATTGTTTTAATTCTCCATTTTTGAATCTCAATAGATGACTTTTGTAATAGCCTTTGCGTTCTTGGTATACACTCATTGTTTATGATGCATTCATCTTTGAATACATTACAGGGTTTAGTTTATACAAACACATTTACGATTTTGCTTCTATAGTCAATAATGAAATTAGTCTAAGATAGCCCTTACTTACAATGGAAAGAAATGATTTTAAACCACTTTACAACTAGATTTGAGACCAGGCTTTCTAATTCTTTAAATAATTTCTAAACTATTAGAGTATCTGTTCCTTGAGTGATTCTTAGAGTTTTCATCTAAAACTGAATCTGGAGGGCTTTTTGTTTTGTTTTGCTTTGTTTTTGTAAATTTTAAATACTTAACTTTGGATTTATATATAGTTATACTTCTATTCAAAATATTCTGCTTCTAATATTGAGCAATTTTTTATATCATAGGTCTCCCATCGTAGGACATTGCCTACTTCATTTTTTTCTAATTAATTTCTTATACTGTTCTTATAATCTTTTACTTTTAAAAACCTTATGAAATTACTGCTTTTAAAACTTTTACTTTATCAGTCTTGCTAGATGTTTTTCTATTTTATTGTTTTTTTTTTAAAGTTTTGAGTTTTTGTCCCTTTTCTAAAAAATGCACTTGTTATTTATTTATTTATTTATTTATTTATTTATTTGGAGAGGTTTTCGCTATAGGGCGTGTGTGCTCACCAGACAGACAGAGAGAGACATAGAGACAGAAAGTGAGAAATCACCCCCCCACGGGGGATGGTCACGCCGCAATCCCTTCTCCTCCATTCTCCTCTTGGGATCTTGGGCATGCATGCACACACACCCAGCATGAGTTTTAAGCCACCGGGTCCAGGACGCGAACCGCGGTCGACTATGTAGGAGTCCAGCAACATAGCCATTACGCTAACTGCTGGTTCCCAAAATGTTATTTATTTTATAAATTTCTGCATGTATCTTATAACTTTCTTCTGTTTCATTATTTTTATTCATTTGCTCATTCCTAAGACATGCTGAGTTAAAATACTAAGCATTTTTTACTGAACTTCTTTGGTAATATTAATATGATTCTAAATATCTCTATGGTTCTTCAATTTTATGAAGCAGTATTTCTATTTTTATTATTTATTTGTTTATTTTATTCATGATGATGCATGTGCATGCATGAGAAAGTGAGAGAGAAGCACCTTCAACTGATCTGGTCACACTGTGACCCCTTCCTCTAGTCCTCCAACTGCTCAGGGTCTTGTGCATGTGCTAATGCATCTGGAGTTTCAGGTCAGCCAGGCTGAGGATATGCAACCACAGTCAGCCCTGTGGCTCAGTACTGTAATACAGTTGACTATGGAATACATCACCTAGGCTGGGTGAAAGAAGTAGTATTTTTAATCTCTTTCTAGATATTATCTCATTGTCATTATACTCTTTTTTGAGGCATGGTTTGCTTTGATAGTTCTTAAAGTATGCATTATTTCTTTAAAGAAATATGTACTAGCCTCATTGTTGTAAAGTTTATCGTGACTCGTTTTGGGACCTAGATAATGTAATAGTTTTTGTTTGCTTATGTTTTGGTTTACTATACATCACATACTCTCACCAGAGAGAGATAGAGAGAGGAAAAGTGAAACCATCCTCAGGAGTAATGGTCACACCACAATTCCTTTGCTTCCTGGGACCTGGGGCATGCATACACATGTACCTGCTGTGATTTTCAAACTGACAGGCCTAAGACTCAAACCGTGGTCAACCATGTGGCCACCATCCAGCACTCAACAACCATGTCACCTGCTCTCCCCACATAATACATTTTATTTATTTATTTATTATTTATTTTAGAGATATTTTTAGCATAGGGCATGCGTGCTTTCAGGAGAGACAGAGAGAGACAGAAAGCAACCCCCAGGGTAATGGCCATGCCACAATACCTTCTCCCCATTCTCCTCTCGGGATTTGGGGCACACATACACACCCAACCAGCATGAATTTTAAGCCACCAATTCTGGGACTCGAACTACAGTTGACTACATGGAAATCCAGCGACATAACATTATACCATCTGCTGATCCCACCTCTAATACATTTTAATAAATGTTCTAACATTAATATTTTGGAGTGAAGGGTTCTGTATGCGTTTTTTATGTCAAGGTGTTTCATAATTGTAACATTAAGCTATCCTTTATCCTTTTTAATAGTTCACATATTTACATCTTAATTACTGAAACAGGTTATTTTGATAATTTCCCTCAAAAATAGACAATTTTTGTTTTCCTTCTGTAATTCTGTCATTTATTTATTTATTTAAAATTTTGGCAGAAGGCATGTGCACCCACAGGAAAGAGACAGAGGGAGAAAAAATGAGAAAGCACCCCTCCTTCATGGGGAATGGTCACTTTGCAATCTCCTCCATTTGTTCCTCCTTTCTGGGTTTTGGACACACATGCCCAGTGTGTTTTTCAAGCTTCTGGGTCCAGGATTGAATCATGCAGTCAGCCATGTGGGATCCAGCTCATGTAACAACCAGTCCATGGGCTGGCATTTTTTTTTTCTTTCGTATGTATCTTGAAGCATTGAGCTAGAAACATAAAATGTAAATCATGTAAATGTAGTTTTCCTAAAGAAAGTTACCTATTGTCATTACATAGACTTTTTTAAAAATAATTTTTTGTCTTCACTTTATTTATTTATTTTATTTATTTAAATTTGACAAGAAAGGGACAGAGTGAGAGAGAGAAAGGTAGGGAAGGTGGCTAAGAA
>NW_006209557.1:393641-414626 GCF_000334495.1 Tupaia belangeri chinensis
CAAGCTGCCAGGTCTGGGACTCAAACTGCAGTCGGCCACGTGGGAGTCCAGCGCCCTTAACCACCATGCCACCTGCTGGCCTCATTATTATAGTGACTTTGAAAGAATTGTTTATCTTGATTATTTTGCCTTGAAGTCCAGTTTGTTAAAGTTTATTTATTCAATGAATGAGAGAGACAGAGACAGCAAGAGAGAGACAAACAGCAGAAACAGGATATCGATGCTATGATCCACCTTCCAGCCTTAGCTAGCCCAGATCAGGGGCACAGGTAGGCCCTGCACAGTCGGGGAGTAGCCGGACACCAGCGGGCAGCCATGCCCTGTGGGTCTGCAGCAGTGCTGTGCTTTGCCACTGCACCACCCTCTGGCCTCTACTTGCCTTGAATTAACACAACTTGGCTTAGTATTTTCTTTGGATTGATTAAATATGCTTCAGCTTTTTCTATCCTTCTGTTTTCAACTGCCTTGTATTTTGCCTTTTAGATGTGACTCTTAGAAAGAGCACACAGCTCTGTACCTTGACAGCTGTGAATAGTGCAACAGTGAACATTGGGGTGTGGATATCTTTATGACAGACTGATTTGCTTTAAAAACATATTCTGTATTGTTCTTCTTTGTTAATGTTAGTACGAATCTAAATATTTCTATGCTTAGTATGAATCTAAGTATTTCTATGGTTCTTTCATTTTATTTATATATGTGAATGTATATATATATATATATGGAAATTAGTATGTCATAAAGACATCTGAACACCAATTTATACATATATATGTATATATATATACACATACACATGTATGCATATATATATATATATATGTAGAGAGAGAGTGTTTATCCTTTTTATTTGTTACTACCCTTGATAATTTAACATTTATATTTAATTTAGCAAATCTAAAGCTAATTAAGTAGCTGCCTTATTTCCAAACCACATTAAGAATATATACACATGTATGTGTGTGTGTGTTATATATATACATGTGGGGTTTTAAAGAGTATCTTTTTCTCCACACCCAGGCCAGTATTTGTTATTTTTTGAATTTTAGATAACAGTCATCCTAATTGTGGTAAGATGGTATCTCATTGTGGTTTTGACTTGCATTTTCCTAATTATAGCTATTTGAGCATTTTTTATATATTTCTTGGCCATTTGTATTGCTTCTTCTGAAAACTCCTTTTTTGAATTTTAGATAACAGCCATCCTAATTGTGGTAAGATGGTATCTCATTGTGGTTTTGACTTGCATTTTCCTAATTATAGCTATTTGAGCATTTTTTATATATTTCTTGGCCATTTGTATTGCTTCTTCTGAAAACTCCTTATTCAAGACATTTGCTTATTTTTAACTGATTTCTGTTTGTTTGTTTTGTTTTGTTTTCTGCTGCCAAGTTGTTTTGAGTTCCTCGTATATTCTGCATATTAATCCATTGTCAGATGTATATATAGTATGTAAATATTTTCTCCTATTCTGTTGGTTGTCTGTTCACTCTGTTGATTATTATTATTGTTATTTTCTGTGCAGAAGACTTTGGGTCTGATGTAGGCTGGAAAGGATGGGAAAAAGAGGATGTTGACTGAGGAAAATAAAATTGCAGATAGAAAGGAGGAATAATTTCTAGTGTTATAAAATACAATGGGGAGAATATAACAGCAGCAACTTGCCCTGTATCTCAAAGTAACTAAAAGGAAGGATTTTGAATGTTCTCAACTCAAATAATAAGTGGTTGAAATGATGGGTATGTTAATTACCCTGTGCAATTTAATCATTAGACAGTGTATTCTTGTACTGAAAAATCATTTTGTACTCCCACAAATATGTACAATTATTAGATGTTAAATTTTTTTAAAGAAAACATGATTACTTTTTAAAAAAATTCCCATCTGAGTATCAAAGTGCTTTATATAGTTTAGCTCATCTATATTAATTTTATTATAGATCTAATCAGGTTTATTTCTATTACTCTCTTTCCATTTACTCTGGGTTTCTTATATTCTGTTTTTCTCCTAATTTTCATTCTCTGGGAGAAGCTTAATTATTTATTTATATACTTTTTTTCCTTAAATTCCAATTTATTTTCTCAACTGCTTGGGAAGTTGTAAAGTTTATTCTTTTTATTTGTTACTACCTTTGAAAATTTAACATTTATACTTAATTTAACAAATCTAAAGCTAATTAAGTAACTACCTTATTTCCAAACTACATTAAGAATTTAGCATCATTTATTCCAACCACTTCACCCTTTTCTTATTTTTTGCATTTGCATTTTGGGCTCTTTTTTTCCCCCATAAATTATTCAGCATTGTTCAGATTCACCTACTTGTTTTGCAGTTTATTTGTAAAGTATTTCATCTTGAATCTTAGTTCTTTCTTCTTCTATTTCCAAAATACTTCTTTTTTTTTTTTTTTTTTTTTTTTTTAAATTGCCAAAAGGCCTGTTTGGCTGCTGGAGACAATTAAGTAGAGAGAGAGAGAGAGAGAGAAAGCATACCCTCACAGGGCATGGTCATACCTCATTCCCCCTCCATCTCTCCATCTCATCAAGATTGAGGAAACACATGCTCACGTACTTGGCTTGTTTTCCAGGCTGCTGAGACCAGGATTTGAACCATGATTGGCAATGTGGGATCTGACTTCCTATGCACCGGAATTAGCTGCTGCACTATGGGCCACCCAAATGCTTGTTGAAATGTGTTTTTAACTTTTTTTTTTAAGTTTCTTCAAGATAAACTTTTTGGTTTTAATTTGATGAGGGTTTTATTTATGTCTCATTCTTATTTAAAAATTTAAAATTCTTAGTTGACAATAATTTTTTTTCTCATGTTTTAAAGATTTTGTTTCATTGGGGGCATAGTTTAATGTGGACTTTGGGAGTTTAATCTTTTGTAGGTAGTTTGATCTTCTTTCCTTGTTTGCCTTTATTATTTTCTTTATGCTTTGGGTTGTATATAGACTCAGATTTATAAAATACAAGGGATCTGCAGGGAGTTCATGGAACTGTGTATTATGAAAATATTATGCATGGTTTCACAGCTTTTTGCCAAAATAAACTTGTACTTCAATCCCATTTTTTTCACAATTTAAAAAATTTCCTGATAGTATAAGTGGATTATTAAAAATTTTATTGATTAGTTATTCTTGTTTTCTTAAAGATGAAGATGTATTTAATTAAATCTGTAAAATGACCAATCATTATTTCTTTGATAATTCATCTTTCTACTCCTTCTCTTTCTGTATACCAATTATTAAAATTTCTCCTTCCTTTCTTTATATCGCCCTACCTCACTTGTGCAATATATTTTACCTTTTTGTGACTTATTTTAGGTAATTTTGAATTTATCTTTCAAATTTCTACTTTTTTACTTTTCTTATATCTTTGTGTACCTGATGTCTTTCTTGACCATTTTAGTTTTACTGATTGTTTATTTATAGAAGTTCTAACTGATTATTTTTAAGTCTATCTGGAATTTTATAATATTTTGTTCTTATATTTTCAATTCAATTTTCTATTTCTTTAATTATTTATAAAAATTTATTTCAACTATTTATCTAAAATATCTTCATTTATTTTGGGTAATCTAATTATACTATTTTTTTCTTCTCTCTTTCACAGTAGTTTCTGTCTCCTGTGTTTTTCACTTTTAAATTTTGCACTTCTATTTGGTGAAAGTTTTTGTATTAAAGTCCTGGGCCAATAGGGTTTTCCTTTACAAATCATTTGTGTTTGCCTTTGGCATTCCTCCCAGTGTTATTACAGCTCAGGACCTTCTTCGCCTTGCTCATTTTATGCCCAATGACATCTAAGTTATGATGAAAGCATAAGCTGGAATCACAGGCCCATTTGTGGGTGGACCAATGATAGTACATCCTCAGGACACCTTTATTTTATCCTCAACTCTAGGGCTGTCCAATTTCCCTTGTTTCCCTTCACCACTGTGCTATTTTTTCTTCCTTGTTCTTTATTTTAGTGAGGCTGAAGCTATCAAGGACCCAGCTTTTCTTAGCAGTTTTAGCCCAAATCCTTGTCTTCCTGGAGCACACCACCATGTCTCTTGTCCCCACAAGTCAGTGAAAAGTAGTCGAGGTTACTAAGATTAGAGCCCATCCCCAGAGCAGGACAGCCTTACTCCTGCCCCACTTAGTTCTGGTCTCTGCTAGGGTATTTTTGGACATTTCTCCTAATGTCCTGTTGGTCTGGCTAGATAGTGAAAGAAATAGTTTTTGCTTTTTTAAATTTATGTATTATATTTATTTATTAATTTACTCATTAAATTCTATAAATAATCTCAGACTGATTAAACCATATATAACTAGAAACAGATGATTATACAATAGTAATGTATTCTGGCTTGGGTATGTTTGTTTCAGTCTATCCTTCACTTAATTGCTGCCAGCTTTCTGGCAACTAAGTCTGTTATTTTTAGCATCTATTTATTTATTTATGATATGGTCTCACTATTTATTTATTTATCGATTGATTGATTTTTTTTAGGCTTTCCCATAAGATGCATGCACTCCCTGGAGGGACACAGAGACAGAGAGGGAAAAGGAAAAGCAAGAAATTATGCCTCTGCACCAAGCCTTGGAGATGGCCATGTTGCACTCCCTTCTTCTCCATTCTCTCCTCGAGATTTTGAGCATGAACATAACATGTGCCTGGTATGGTTTTCAAACCAGTTGAAGTCTCAGATTAAGTCTCAGTTGTAGACTTAATGCTAAGTGGAGTGAGTCAGACTTGGAAAGACACACGCTGCATATCCCTTCTCAATGTGTACCAAATGTCTACACTGTACAGCAGAAATGGAAAGATCTGAAGATATGATAGTAGAGAGAGTAAGCATAAAACAGGAGACTATAAGGGAGGGGAGTAGTCTGTGTGGGAATCTTGTGCCTTAACCACCACAGCACCTCCAAGTCCCACTTTATTTTTAACATATTTATTTATTTATTTATTTATTTATTTATTTATTTATTTATGGAGAGGTTTTTGCTATAGGGCGTGTGCACTCACCAGAAAAACAGAGAAGACAGAGAGACAGAAAGCAGGAAATCACCCCTCAGGAGGGATGGCCATGCTGCAATCCCTTCTTCTCTATTCTCCTCTTGGGATCTTGGGTACGTACACATGTGCACAGTGTGAGTTAAAGCCAGTGGGTCCAGACTCGAACCTCAGTTGACTACATGGGAGTCCAGCAACATGGCCATTATGCCAACTGCTGGTCTTAATATTTATTTATTTATGACAGGGTCTCACTATGTTACCCAGATGGGCCTTGAACTCACAATCCTCCTGCCTCAGCCTCCTGAGCCACCGATACTATAGTTGTCTGCCACAATGCCTATTTTTTCATTGAAGCCAGGATTGTGTTTTTGTAAACCTTTATTTTGACAAGAATTTACCCATGCATAAATTACAAGAGTGTAAAGAACTCCCACAAGCCGAAACTAACTCAGCATTCAGGTAGGGCCCCTTTCTCTTTGTTCTCTTAGTACCCAGTTATCTATGTGTTACTTATGAGTCACAGAGAGTGAGTTCCAGACATTGCACATCTTTGCCTCTAAATACTTCAGTTCATTTCCTACTAAATTAAAAAATACTTCCCACTAACTACTTCCCACTAGGTAAGCTGGGTGCATGTTGACATTATTTATATAGAAAATAGAGAAGGAAGAATAGATTTAAAATAGAAAACTGGAGCTTGAATTGTTTGTGAGGAATCTAGGCAAATACTCAAGAGCCTCTTAAATATATGAATTCTAAGCTCAGGAGAAAGGACTGGAGAGGCAATAATGAGTTGGTGGTCGTGGAAAGGTGGGTGAGCAGTAGACGCTATTGGTGTAGATAAACTCTGATTAAGAAGGAAGGAAAATGATGAAGTTGGCCTCAGGAAAAGGAACTCCCAAGCAAATGGTGGCCAAGAGAAGGACAATGGCATGAGGAGGGCAGAGCTTGTGAAAAGGCAGAGGAGCTCGGAGGTACTTTTGCAAGCACGGGAAAAGCCTGCGGGAACTGCACCACTGAAGAAGGCTATGTTCTCCCAACGTGCCATCCATGCTGGGAATGGAAAATACATGGAAAGTGAAGGCATGGAGTGGGATAACTCCATGCCAAAGTAAGTTTCAGAAATAACAAGATTTTTAAAAAATCAAAGAGTTCTTTTGGGACATAAAATGAATATAGAAGACTTAATGGTAAGTAGAGTACCAGACTTGGAAAGACACACACTGTATATCCCCTCTCAATGTGTACCAAATGTCTACACTGTACAGCAGAAATGGAAAGATCTGAAGATACGAGAGTAGAGAGGGTAAGTGTAGAAACCAGAGGCTATAAGGGAGGGGAGTAGATAGTAGACAGTGGATTAGTGGGGCAAAGGGAAAAATCATTTAACAGACAAAATAACGTTAAGCTCTCTGTTAAAAAAATCTGTAACTTTTACCTTATAAAATTTCAAAAAATTAAAAAATAAATACTTTTTTAAAAAGAAAAAATGTAACATTTTCAGAATTGATTTGACCACTGAAATGCCTCAGGTCACCATCTCTGCTAGCAGCACCCCAAATAGAACAGAGAACTTGATTAAGGTGAGAAAATCGTGTTTGGACAGGAACTCCCCATCATCACCCAAAACATCACGCCTGAAGGCTTTCTCCTCAGGGTCTTTATTTCACGTCTCTAGTTTCTTTGAGAGAGTGACAGCAACACATTTCATCCTGTGGAAAGAGGGACATGTTGTCACCCTCTTGTCCCAACTCCCTCCACTGGCCCTCCCTTACACATATCTATTATGGCCTTCTTTTCAAAGTAAGATGGGCCGCTTTTCTTGGTTAGTGTCCTGACCTTTAACTCCATGGAGAGACAATTCTTTCACCAGTGGAGTTCAGGGAGATGGTTGGAGAAGCCACTGCTTCCTGTACCTTCATCTTCCTCAGGTTAGTTGGCCCCACAGATGAATAAATGCAGTGTTCTCTTCCCCGTTCGGGGCTGTCCCAGTGAGGAGCTGATGGGAAGCCACATGATGTTGCTATGCTGACTCAGAGTGCTGTTCCTTGGTTGTACGTCAGTGGAGTGGAATCTCCTCCCATTTCTCTATTCTCTATTCTCTGGGCATACTGCTGAATTTGGGTAGACAGACATGCTGGGCAGGTGATGCTCTAACGTCCGTGGGGCAGATCTTTTCTCCTCTTCAGCACCGGGTGTGTAAGTGATTCTGGAAAGTTCTTGGGGAACCCTGAAGAAATAAAATTGAGCTTTTTGTTGATGGGAGTTAAATAACCAGGAAAAAAAAGAAAAGGTCATCAGCACACATGACAGGAGCATGTCAGTCTTATAAGAAAATAAAACAACAACACGGTTCACCAAGGACAGTAATTCTAAATGAGAGGAAGATGAAAGATGAGTTTGGGATTCGTCTGGAGGAACAGGGACTAGTTTAAAACACTTGCAAAGGCTTCAGCAGGGTGTGCTTGGTCTGCCTCTGAACCATGAAGAGGTGAGTCTTGGAAAAGAGGAGGATCAGGTCTATTGGGAATGTGAGGAGGAGGGTGCATGGTTTGCAGTGGGAGAGAGGTGACTGAGAGCCGGGGACCACCCCTCAGGTTTCCCTGCTGGAATTAGATCACTTTAATTGCATTTAACAAGGGATTTTAGCAGCAGGTAACGGAGGGTCAGTTAAGAAGCCATCCAACAGCCAAGATCTGGGAATTTATTAAATTTTAGGCTGTACTGAAACATTATTAAACTCTGTCAAAAGAAATCAAGATCAAAACGTGGCACATTGAAGATGACTCTGTGTCTGACAGGGCGACTGAAGGGCAGGAATATTAGAAGCAAGAAAGTATTTCAGAAACGATCTGTGGGGACCTGGTGGTGGCACAGCAGTAAAACACAGTGCTCTGTGAAGTGTCCCAGAAACAACCTGCAGGGACTGGGTGGTGGCACAGCAGTAAAACGCAGTGCTCCATGAAGCCCACCTGGAAGGTTCTGGTTTGAGTCTGGAGACCGCCCTGAGTGTGCTGGGCATACCTGTGCCCATGATCCAGGCCTGGCTGAAGGTCGGGGTAACCTGTGGCAGCAATGCCTTGTTGGGGTGCTGTCTGTCTCTGTCTCTCTTTCTATCTGAGTCTCTCTTGCTCATGGAAGAAATAAACTTAAAGAAAAAGGAGTCACTTGAGAGTCGGGAGTTGGGAGCGAATAGTTGACCGTGAACATAAAGACAGATGGGAGAAGTTTAAAACACGCCACCAAATAAAGAGTCAGAGAGTGACAGTAGAGAAATGACAGTCTCGAGGGTTGAGGAGGAAAAAAGTGGCCTTTGGTGGAGACCAACAAAGTTTGTGCAGGTCTCTGTTCTGTGGTTTGAGCCTGCGATGGTCACAGCAACTGTGTCCTCACCCTCTTCCTTTGGTTGGCTGGCACCGGACACCACTCTGGGCCCTGGGGTACAGAGACAGTTACATGGGAACTCACAGCTGGAGGACTGGACATAGGGGTACGAGCAGGGTCATTCTGGGAGTCCCAGCGCTGTTTCAGAAGTGAGTACAGGAGCCCAGGAGCTGAGTCTAATAGCTCAGGGCAGCTGGAGGAGGCCGAGACTCCATGGGTCTAAGCCAGTCTGACGCTAACTGCTTCTCTAGAACAGAGATGCCCGAGGGTCCTCCTCCCCAAGGGCTCTGACACATGTGCTGTGGGAGGGTGACGCTGTGCCTTGACCCACATCAGCACAAATGGCATAGCTGGACATTTTTCTGACAAAGGAGCAGAGGAAGAAGATCATTGAGCATGAGAGGGTGAGAGTGGAGTGCTGAGGAGGGTGAACACTCCACATCTGGGCAGCCAGACCCCTGCTCGGTTCTGGCAGAGGCCACTGGCTTTGGCGTCCACACTACATGGGAGGTTAACCTGCTTGCCTCTCAGGTGTCTCATGAGATCACATAGCAAATGGAACTCTGTTCCAGCCTGGGGTTTCTGGAAGGATGTGAGTATAGGATTTATGGTCTTCTTGCTGTTCCCCTCCACACAGGGAACATGTCCTTCCAGGAAGCAAGTTCCCTACTATGGGCTTTTGGTGGTTCTGATTCCTGTCCCAAGGGTCTCCCTTAACCTGCAGTAGGTTTTGGACGCTGCCTTCCACCCTGGAGTTGAAGATTACTGCTTCTTTCTTGGGTACTGTGGAACACTGCAAAAATAAGAATCTGCTCGGGTTTCACAGAGACCTCCCTTCCACTCCACGTCTGCCCCTGCCTCAATTCTTTCTAGCTCTTTCTTTAGCCCTATAAGTCTGGTTCTCTTTACCAGGACTTATTGATAGACTCTCCCAGCTTCTACTCTGCTTTCAGAAAATCAACGCTTAATTTTTCTTTTTGTGTAACTCATTATTATTTCCTGGAAAACAGTCCAGAGATTCTTGTTCATCTGCTTGTAATTCCACTGGGTCTTTCCAATTTAGTTCTTCATCACTTTTGCCAGCATGATTTGGTTCCCATCGTAGGAATAGCTGAAGCAGGGGTTGCTGCAGGCGTGCTCAAGATGAGCGTGTGGATGGGCTTGGAAATGAGTGTCCCGTCCAGGAAGGAGCTCTGTGTGACTAGACTGAGCATATAACTGCCACTTACACGGGAGGTAAGGCCTATGCTGGGAAGAGTAGTTCAAGGAAAGTCTGCCTATTATTTACTTACTATATTACTTATTTACTTATTTTTTCACTTCCCAGGGAGGAAGGCCACACTGCAATCCCTTCTCTTCCATCTTCCTCTTGGGATTTGGAGCGAGCACATACACACACTCAGCTTGTTTTTCAAGCTTCCAAATCAGGGACTTGAACCATGCAGTCAGCCATGTGGGATCCAGCACCTTAACCTCCACACCACCTGCTGGCCCTGTATTATTTGTTTTTAGTTCCTGGAGTTGGTGATTGAGCCAAAGGCTCAGGGAGAGCAGGTTGTTTGGGAAGAACAGGAGTCACTGGTAGAGGGTAGGGACCTGGGAGAGGAAAGGGAGGGAGGCAGTGAAGTGCACATGCAACAGCTAACCCGGTGGGGGGGGCGCTCGGTGCCGGCAGACACCCTGGGGCAGCCCTCACAGCATGTGGCTTGCTGCCCTGCTGGTCTATTACATGCTAGGCAGGGAAGGCAGGCACTGAGACTTCTGGAGCTGCAGCTGCCCTGCGTGGACCGCAGGGTCTTCTCAGCTCTGGAATTTAATGAAATGCACTTAACATGAAAGCACCAAACAGCCCTCCTCTAAAGGCCCGGTAAAGGGGCCTCCCAATGGCATATTTCATCTTCATCCTGTGCATATTTCTGCTATACTCCCTGGATCAGGGCCAACACTTCCACACTGTAGGGTTTTTATTGTTACTCTTGTAGAATTAAAATATCAAGAAACAGAAAATGTAACAAGACTCTTCGAAAAGTTTATGGAAAAACACTCCTCATAAAAAAGTGATGTATGGGTCCCCCAAAACTTTGACATCAGAATAAACTTGTACTTCAGTTCCATTTTCTGTGAGCTTTTTCAAGTCCCCTCGTACAAGAGGTCCCTTCAAACATCCTTCCGCCTCAGTAGAAACACCCACATCTGCAGCAATTCTGTGGTTCCCATGGCTGTCCTTGAGCACAGAGGGGTTCTTCCAATATGCCCGCGTGGAACCGAGAGTCATACACACATAGTGACTCCCCGCTACATTCTTTTGAGTAGCCCATCACTGGACCTTCTCTACTGGTGGTTTTAAGAGTATCATCTGTGGAGAAGTTGATTCTCGTCACGTGAAGCCCAGTCAGGAGCAGGCACTCGGGTCCTTCCAGCTCCCCGAGTTGGGCTCTGCTCTCCCCAGGTCAGCTAGGAAGGAGATTTTACCTGCCAGCCATAGAGGTAGAGTCTGTCACCTTCTAGCAATTGGTTGGCCAGGACTATGTCACCCACCTCACCTACATGCAGGGGAGACCAAACAGCCTGGTGCCCTGAAGAGAAGGAGATGAGCTTGGCAAAAACCAGGCAATCTCTGCCGCTCCATTAAAATGTGGTTCAGTGCAGAAAATACACACTGTCCTGTCATGGCAATGTCACATGTTCACATCCCGACAGAACTGGGAGGTAGAATAGGCACCACCTGTAGGGCACCTTGGAAGAAGACAATGAAATTAGGACAAGCCAGTAGGGAAGACGCTGTGGTTTTTTGTTTGTTTTCGTTTTGTTTTTTGTTGTTGTTTTGTTTTGTTTTGTTTCCGTAATTTTCCATAGGGCACATGCACTAGCCAAAGAGAGACAGAGGAAGAGAGACAGGGAGAAGGAAAGTCAGAAAGCACCTCTCCCATGGGAGGAGGTGTCACAATCCCATCTCCTCCATCTCTCCCTTCACTTGGGACCCTGGGCACACATGCACATGCACCTGGCCTGCCTCCCAAGCCACTGGGTCTGATACTGGAACCACACAGTTGGCCATGTGGGATCCATCCTCTCCAATCACCCTGCCATCGGTTGACCTGATACTGTGGTTCTTAAATTCCGCACAACTTGTGTTTGTGAGACTGAGAGAAAGTCAGTTTAGGAGAACACATGGATCTATTTACAAGCTGGGGCAGAGTAAGAAGCTCAGGGTTTCAGGGTTACATCTATTGGAAGGTGCTCTTCCAAGAGAGCCCTGTGAGAACTGAGAATTCTAAGAATGTAGTAACTCCCCACTACAGTCTTTTAAGTAGCTGGGCACCTGCAAGTCAATTCCAGCCCTGGGTCTGAAGGACTGGGAGGAGCTGGAAGCTGCAGTGATCGTTGGCTACAGGAGAAACCCCCTGACAGCAGCTGAGCTGGGTGCAGATCTCAAGTGCTAGCTGCAGTTGGCAGGAAGGGGAGCTGGGATGTGCCCCTCCACCCCCACCATGAGGTGTATCGTACTTCCTTTCCTGGATGGATGTCATAAGCTGAAGGACGGGGAGACCATGTGAGGCACTCTGCAGGGATTACACTGGGGCCACAAAGTGGGTTAAAGGGTTGGCGAGAAACTTTGAGGGGTAAGAGAATTCATCCTCAGCATGTATTTGAAATAAGTCGGAGAGAATTGTAGTTTTCTAGTGGGTTATAAAGAGGTGAGTGCATTGGATGGTCTTGCATTTTAATCCCTCATTAATCCTTCTTCTCTAAAGTGCCCTCCTCCTGGGGTTAGTGTGGGGTTCTATTACCCACTGAGAGGTGCGATTTGACCTTAGTGTCTGTGACAAGTCTTCAGGACTATATTCCCATCGCTAAATTCCTAAAAGCAAGAGGACTCTAAAAATCATCACTAGATTTTTCACTTTTTTGAATCAATTTCTAGCTTCTAATTATTCTTTTCAAATTTTGTTTCAATTAAATTCCGCTCTCATCTGGTGTTCACCTTTCCTGTTTGCAGGTGTGGGCCATCTGCAGGGGTGAGTAATCCTGCTTCTCTGTCAATAACTCTTCGGCAGACATTTACTGAGCACCTGACCATAGGGCAGACATGTTTAACACCTCGCTTCATGCCAGGTTCTGTCCCGCTCACGGGGGTAGGTACTTGCCCTTCAAATAGATGTCAGTCTCTCACCTTCAAGGGTTTTCAGCAACAGTGCACAGTAAGACGCTGTCACAAATTCTGACAATCATTCCCCGAGTTCCAACCTGTCCCTAGTCCTCTTAGCTGTGTAATAGAAAGGGAGTTACTAAATTCTTACGGTTCTCAATTCTCAAATGGCAAATGACAAGGGAATAGTGTTGCCTTAATCAATTAATTTGTTGTGTAATTAAATGAGAAGTGATGATCAAACGTCATCACCCTTTGCAGATACTCACTGCACAGAAAGCGTCGTTTCCCACCAATGGGAGATAAACGAGTACGCGAGATGTTGGTTGCCAGAGAGCTCCTGCTCAGGGGAAGGCAAGTGCAGAGTCTGGAGTCGCGGAGGTCTGCAGAAGAGATGCCTCTTGTTGAGTTCGGAGGTGAGCGTGACTTACTAGGGAGTGCTACTTTATAAAGGGGAGGGAGGACGTTGTTTCTGTCCACCGTTCTGCTGCTAGCTGATATACCTGAGTCTGGGTGATTTACAAAGAGTAGAGGTTTGCTCTTTCTGGAGGTCCAAGTTTAAGGAGCCACATCTGGTGAGGATCTTCGATGTCCAACGTGGCGAGGGCAGGGATGAGCATAGGCCTTGTGTCCACACCTCTGTGTCTCCTTACGAACACACAGGTATCAACCCCTGGGGCCCACCCTGATGCTCAGTCTCCTCTCAAAGGCTGGCCTTTCAACATGGCAGTCTGATTAAGTCTCTGCCCTCATGACAGCATCACCCTGGCTCTCCAGATTCCAGTGCATGCATTTGGGAGCACTTTCAAACCATAGCAGACGTGAAACACCAGAAAGACGGTGAGGCATGTGGCTGCTCGTGCTTGCTGAGAAAGCGCTGCATAAATTCCCTGCTGGAGTAGGTGAGGAGAGCAGGCGTCCTGCAGTGGAGATGCTGGTGAAGGTGAGCAGCCTGGCAGCCAGCCGTGGGGCTGAGTGAGTGAAGGAGACCTTCAGGGCAGAGGTCTCTGCAGGCCTGATTGCTTATTTCTGTGGTTTGCTTCTGTGTGGGTAAGGCTGGACAAGGGAGGGCAGAGCCTCGTAGGCTCACTCTTTACTCCGAGTGAGTCAGGAGTATATCAACAGGATACGAACTACCGCATCATACCGGGTGCGCGGTTGTGCTGCTCCTGCCACTATACCACTAGCAATGGTACTATTGACTATTGCTTCGGGTCATGCTAATACTTCACATACTCTGCCGACTACTTGGTGTGGTGTATTTCACTAGCCCTTCTCAGCCTGTTTCCAGGCATACACTTCTGTGTCACAGTCAAGGTTCAGCAAATTGAAGCTGTCCCCCCTCGTACAGCTGCGGTGGTGAAGCCAGATTCCCGCCAGGAACGTAGCCCACCACTGCCTCCCAACCCTCACCGAAGGGTACGGACATTCGATCATCCCTTCTACACAGACTCGGGAGAGGAGATGGCTCACCTCAGCAGATATTTCTCGGGAAGGGCCTGAAGGAAGGAGAAGGAAATCATCAGACTAACCTAAAATGCATTGGGTCTTACAGAATTCAGAAATCTTTGCCAAACTTCCAATGCTTCAAGCGTGGCCTTGCCAACGTCACTGCTGCTGGAAAGGTGTTGGAAAATTCCAACGTTTGGCGGATATCCTTTGAGTGCTTTTGACCTACCGGGCACTGGCTGGGACATCAAGATCTGTAAACTTCCTGCCTCTCCCTGTCTGGGATGATCATGTGCTTGCTGGTGCTGCAGTGGGCCAACACTGAGGAACAGCCACGGAAAGGGTCCAGCCCCTCTCAGGATGCTCGTTCCCACCATATTCTCTGCAGAACAGTCCTGGAGGCAGACTGTGGGTAACTGTAGTGTGTAGAAAGTCATTTTTCACGAATATTTTTGGTAACCCATCCATGCCTTCTGTTCCATAGCTGCCTCCCAATGAAGGGCTTGACTTCACATAACACCAGCTACCAGAAAACATGGCTGTTCTCCTGGTCCTGGTGCCGCGGGGTCATGCTTAGCTTTCCAGCCCTCAGAGGTGAGTGTGACTCCCAGTCCTACATGCGGGGCAGTTTGCACATGAGCGGGCTTGGGTTGGGTCTCACCTGTAAGGACAGTCATTATTCTTTTCCTCTGCCACTTGAGGGGATTATGGAGGGAAAATGATGGAGAAAATTGGTAGAATTGGATGGATCAATACCTGTCTAAAGGAGTCTTTGTAGATGATAAGTTAGAATATGACCAGTCCTGAAAACTAGTAATGGGACCAACAGATGGCATAACAGTTACGTTGCGGGACTCCCACATGGTCAACTATGCTTCAAGTTCTGGACCCGGCAGCTTTAAACTCACACTGGGTGCTTGTGCGTGCATGCCCAAAATCCCACGGAGAGACTGGAGGAGAAGGAATTGCAGCATAGCCATCCCCCCAGAGGGCGATTTTTCACTTTCAGGCTCTCTGTCTCTCTGGTGAGTGCATGTGCCCTATAACAAAAATCTCTCACAAAAACAAAACAAAGCAAAACAAAACAAAACTAATAAAAAGGTCCAAGGAAGTGAGAAGAAACTTGGGTATAAATAAATGTTAAGTGAACAATCTGATTGTATGATGAAGTTCTGGCCATGTTAATAACAGTAGCACAACTATCACCACAGTGAAACTGATAATAAAAATAAAATCAATAATAAAGAGTTGCTACCCTAATTTTCAGAAATTCTGAGAGCTACTATCATATATCAGGCTTTCCCAGTGGAGCTGAATCCTTTTTCTATGACAGTCTCTGTGGCATCCCACCAGTCTAGGGATTCTAGAACTATGGTTAAGATTGTAAGTTCTGGGGTCAGCAGGTGGCATAGTGGTTAAGGTGCTGGACTCCCACGTGGCCAGCTATGGTTCCAGTCCCAGATGTTGCAGCTTGAAAATCACACTGGGTGCATGTGCCCCAAATCCCAGGAGAATGGAGAAAACCAGACTGTGGCATGGCCATTCCCCCTGGGGATTGATTTCCCACTTCCTCTTTCACTGTTTCTGTCTCTCTCTGGCAAGTGCACATGCCCTATGGCAAAAACCTTAAAGAAAAAGACTGGAAATTCTTAAGCCAGCCATGTAGCCTGGTGGTTAAAAGAGCTGGATCTAACATGGCAGCTTGTGTGATTCAAATCTTGGCTCTAGCAGCTTGAAAAACATGCTGGACACATGTATGTGTATGGCCACTAACTCAATAGGATGAAGAAATGGTGGGGGAGGGGTTTGCATGTCCCTGCTCCGCTGGTGGGTGCCTCTTCCCTCTCTCTCCCTGGAGAATATACATACCCTTTGGGAAAAAAAAGGCAAAGATAAAATTTGAGCGTTCTAGAGTTCTAGAGACACAATGCAACTCACTAGTAACTCCAAGCCAGGTACCCAGCCTCAGCCTCAGTTTTCCTGTGTCTGGTAGGGACAATGAGAGTACGAACCTTACAGAGTTGCAAGGGCTGAAATCCATGCAGTATTTTCATGATATAGACCCTCATGAGCTTTTTGAAGACCCCTAATATTGGGCTGGATGCAAACAGTCTTGACCCACTTATCGACTGGCTCCAGTGCGTTAAGCAATTAGGGCTAGAATAGAAAAATAGCAGAAACGTCTTTTGGGTCTCATGTTTTTCGTAGTTCAGGGGATCTTTCCAGGACCCAGCCCCTCTCCAAGATTGAGATTCATCTTATTAACCTGTTTGTTTTTCCAGGTAATGATTTGTATTGTTTGTTAATAAGACAAGGTACTTTTAGACACACTTTCTGTATGAAGGGTGTTTGGATCTGTTGATGACATAGCTGATTTCAGAGGCTCCCTCCCCACAAATGGAGAGAGCATCACACAATCAGGTGTAAAGCTGCAAGTTTAAATGTATAGAAGGGCTGGAGTGTTTTCCTTAGAAATCTAGGTACATAGCCTATCTGATACAGTTTGTAAGGTACAATTTCCTTTTATGAAATTGAGACACTCAGAGGATATTTCTATCTTTAAGCCATGGAAATTCTGACTTCACGCTTTCTGCCAGACTGCTCTGAAGATCATACATCACTTCTGGATCCTAGCAAAAGTAAAACATTTCCAGCCTTGCACACAATTTGAAGTCATTCTGTTGTCCCTACCCCTCACTCCCTTCAAATGACTTTTCAGAAAACATGAAAGGAATCCAAAGTTGTACTTGCAGTTGCCAACTGTGACTTCCAGTTAAAACAGAAGTTAACTTTCTTAGCTACCCACAAATGTTATTCCACACAGACTCAGAAGCAGAGACTCAGAGTTGGACTTGCGTTGCGTCAAAGGAGCAGGGGTTAAGGTAATATGGGGAAAGATTCCTCCTTCTCACCTTGCTACAGCCTCTGCAGGAGAGCTCAGAGGCACATGCAGCTATGGACAATGAAGGGAGGTCGTGTGAGAATGGAAAATGCCACAGCAAGGCTGAGACATTTGATGGTGCCAAAAGCCACTTACTAAAATGCCGTGAGTGATATTTCCAGCATGTGAGAAGACGGAATCTCCTTGACACATGATGATGGTAATGCATTAATACATAATTGTTTCTTTCTCTTTATTCATTTTTTTTTTAAAGACAGCATCTTTTCATGTCCTTCCTCCTCGGCCTCCTAGCAGGGACTACAGGTGTTCACCACTATCCAGCCTTTAGGTTATATCAGAAGCTGAACCTGGGCCTTCCATGCGGTCTCAGCCTGTGGAGCCCGACATCTTAGCAGTGCACACGATCGTGGCTGGGCCAATAATTGCTTCTTATTGGATAAAAGGTGATCAATATGGTGGCCCCTTGGCATACCCATGGCTACATTATGTGGAAGGGACCACACCGAATTACAAATAGAATTGTATTTTATTTTCTGCTTTGTCACGTGATCTTGTGGACATTATTGAATTTTTTCTTTTTTGTTTCAAAGACATTAGTTTCTTTTTTTAAAGTTCATATATTTCCTAAGGGATGAAAAGAAAGAGATATGATATGCCTAGTGAAAGGATAGTTTTCTTTTGTCTGATGGCTTTCTATCTCACTTTCTTTTAATAGGCAGAGAGACTTGGCTGATCTGGAGTAGATTTACAACCCCTAGGGATTTTCACATTACAAGAGATTGCAAATGATACTATGCACCTGCAACTTGGCTAGGCCAGCAAGTGCCCAGATGGTTGTTCAGACATTATTTTGGGGTGTTTCTATGAAGGTGTCATGGGTGAGATTAATATTGTTTTAGAGAGAGATTTTTGCTATAGGATGTGTTTGCTCACTGGTGAGACAGAGAAAGACAGAGAGATAAAAAGTGAGAAATCTCCCCATAGGGGGGAAGACCACGCCACATCCCTTCTCCTCTATTTTCCTTTCAGGATTTTGAGCATGTGTGTACTCACACCTGGCCTGAGTTTTAAGCCATCGGGTCCAGGAATCGAACCATGATTGACCATGTGAGAGTCCAGCAACGTAACCATTATACCATCTGTTGGCCCTGAGATTAACATTTAAATTGGTAGATTGTGGAGCGGCTTGCCCTTCATAACGTGAGTTGGCTTTATTTGCTCTGTCCCTCTATAGAACAGTAAGATAACTAGAACAGAAAGATCAGCCTACCCTGGACTAGAGTTCCCAGCAGACCGCCCTCGGCATCTGTAGCATGTGTCTCCTCACACCGTAGCAGGTGGCCTTTGTACTGGGGTCTGCCTAGTCTCCAGTCTGCTGCTCCACCCTGCTGATTTGGGACTTGTCAGCTTTAACCTTTGCATATATCAATTTCTCATAATTAACTCTTTCCATAAATATTTGTGCATGTGTGTGCATTCTGTTGGTTTTGTTTCTCTGGAGGACCTTGACTCAGAACTTAAAAAAAATACTATTAGATACTGTTTTTATTCACTAGTAACTTTGATGCCCCTCATCTCCTAGCCTGTGCACTCCAAGTCTCACACCACCAAGCTGGGCCTTCTGCAGTAACGACTCAGAGACAGCACACGGCAGTGCCGTGAGAAAATACAGGGCAATGGATACAGGAGGGCCCTTCAGCAGATTTCTAATATCAGTGAATGGTAACAAAAGTAGGAGGTTGTTAAGGATGTTCACTCTATAGATTTCTAGGGCATTCTGTGTGTGCTTTCTTTTTTAAAAAAATCAGGGTGCACTTATGAGTTAATGCTACATTTTATCTTCCAAACACCTAAAGCAATAAACTTTCTGATGCTATATGTTTAAAACAAACAGCAAACAAAAATCTTATTTTGAGTGTTCTAAGAGGCTTCAGGAAGACTGGTCTAAATTAAAATATATATATATATATATATATATGTATGTATATATATATATATATATATGTATGTATATATACATCCATACACATACGCATATATGTGAATTTTACATTATCGTTTACTATATGTGTGAAAGAATCATGCCTTGTGATTGGACCTGTCTCAGGGTGGAAGGCAGTTGGCTCTGTATTGAACATTCAGAGCATCCCAGAGCTTGCAGGCAAGAGCCTCAAGAAATACTAAAAAATGTTTGCATGGTTTTTTTTTTCAGCATTTTTACAGTTTCTATCATAAGTATTATAAAATAAAGATTTTAAATGGTAAGGATATGATAAATGTTGCAAAAATTACTTTGGGTCTGTAAATCAGCAGGATTAAGAAAGGGTCTTTGTGTGCCTGACTCTGACGCAGATGCCGTAGGGCAGGGAGAACAAAGCAGGGATCCATAGAAGGCTTGTGGAAGTACAGTGGTAGGAGTGGAGATGTCCCCCAACCTGGTGCCTGTCTGCAGCAGAGACATGACACTACCTTTGTCGTCTGAAACTACAGAGCAGAGGTTGGTCACAGTTCCTCCTGCTCCAGAGTAACCAAACCCCTGGGGTTTTTAGAGAAGACTTTGTTTATGGATTAAATGTTATAGGATTATTCCTGTTTCTATTTCTTCTTGTGTCAATTTTTAGAAATTGTATTTTTAAAACTTTATACCAATACATTTGGAAGTTTATATTAAGGGGAAAAGGATATCAGTATTTTTTGTGTCCTTTGAGTGGCCAAAACCCTAGCAGTATCTGGGTTGTTCCCCAGTGTCACTTCCTCAAATGCCCTGACGTCCAGTTTTAGTCCCTCTCAGCACTGCTTATTTTGGAGACTCTCTGCTCTCTTGATCCTGCCATTTGGTTTCTCTGCTCCTTGGGTTCTCAGTCACCATGAGGAAGGTCACCCTTCCAATTAGCCAACATCTCATGGCCAAATGCTATGCTAAATGTTGGGTCCTCCCATGATTTCTTTTTCCTTTGGTCATATTTTCTTTTTTAAATTTATTTAAAGTACTTCATTGCAAAGAGCATATATATCTGAGATGTAGGACGTGATGATTTGATAAACACGTACATTGTGTAATGATTATCATGATAGAGTGATTGAACACTTGCAGCGCCTCACATGCTCTGTTGATCACTGCACCGCAAGTTTGTACCCTTTGACCCTGATCTGAATCCCTCAAAGCCTGGGCAGCTATCCCCTGTCCTCCCTCTCCTTTATTCATGACATAGTGTGTACACACACAAATGAGGGTGAGACAGGGCAGGCACCCTCCAGAGGTCGGCCAGCTGTGCTCCTCTTCCTCCAGCCCTCCAGCCTGCTGGCTCCTGGTCGCTCACACCTGTGCCCTGCATGCTTCCTGTTGACCAGGCTGATTGCAAACTGTGGCTGCCATGTGTGATCCAGCTCCTCTGAGCTGCACCGTGGAGCCAGTCCTCCACTGCCTCTTTTATGAGACTCTGAAGTGTCCTCCATCTGTGAATAAACGTGAGGAAGACCTTTCATAAACAAACTATGTCACCCTGTAAGTAATGCACCTCTGAGCAATCTGCCATCTTTTTTTTTTTTTTTGAGAGGTTTTCGCTGTAGGGCGCGTGCGCTCGCCAGAAAGACAGAGAGAGAGAAAGAGACATAGAGACAGAAAGCGAGAAATCATCCCCCGGGGGGATGGTCACGCCGCAATCCCTTCTCTTCCATTCTCCTCTCGGGATCTTGGGCACACACGCACACGTGCCCAGCATGAGTTTTAAGCCACTGGGTCTGGGACGTGAACCGCAGTCGACTACGTGGGAGTCCAGCGACATAGCCATTATGCTAACTGCTGGTTCCCATTTTTTTTTTTTTTTTTTTAGCAATCTGCCATCTTTGAAATCAATCCATTCTGTCAACTTTATGTCATTTTGAATTCTCACAGTAACAAGAAGTAAGTGTTTAGTTAATTTGCCATCCCTGAATTCTAGGTAAATAATTTTTTTATTTGTTCCAAATATATGCATTTGTGAAATTTATGAATACATAGAGATTAGAAAGAGTTTGGAATACATTTGGGAGGCCAAAGTAAAAAGATTAATTTTTATCAAGAACATTTTGTGATTTGGAGACCAGAAATGGGATTA
>NW_006209557.1:414657-430870 GCF_000334495.1 Tupaia belangeri chinensis
AATGTCATTGGGAGGGTTTTGTTTTTTTTAAGATTTGTGTCTGGCAGGGTTTATGGTCGGGAATGTTTCAGTAATGATGGAAGTAAGAAACGGGGAAGCGTAACGAGATGCAAATTGCCCACCACTTGCTACACTCAACAACGGCTACTCACATTTCATACTTTTGCCTGTTGATCATGTTTCACGGTGGCAATTTATTTCTCTGGCAAGATGACTGTTTCGGTTGCTTTAAATGGTAATGTGAGGCTGGAATAAAGAAGAGCTGCCAGTCCTGGACTCTCCGAGCTTAGAACCAAGGCAGCCTCTCACTGGTGACAGGGCTTTTTAAGGAATTGTCAGTCCACAATGGCTGTCTTGATGGGATATGCTGGAGAACCATTAGTGGACCAAGAAGCACACCCTTCAGAACACATCACACTGGGTAGGAATAGAAAGAGCTTTCTCAAATCCTGGCCACTCTAGTTCACTTCAGTACAGCTCCTCTCCCAGCCTGTGCATACATAGCTGTCCAAATGGGCAATCCACTCATGGCGTTTAGCTCCATGGACCTGGCTGGAGTGAACAGTGCTCCCATCCTGACTGCTCCCTTAACTTGCCTCCTGGTTCCAAGGCATCTCCAGCAGCCTGTCTTCTGATTTTCCTCCTCTGATGGTTCTAAACATGTAAATGTTCATGGGATTGGTCCTGAGCACTCTTTTCTCATCTTCTCTTTATATTTTTGAAGTTCATCTCTTCTCCTGACTCTCTCTCTCTCTCTCTCTCTCATAGAGAGAAGGAAAGTGAGAAAGTATCTCCTGGAGGAGATGGCCTTGCCACAATTCCTTCTCATTCACCTCTAAGGATTTGGGGACACACTCACAGGCTCCTGTTGTATTTTTCAAGCCCCCAGGTTGGGACTTCAACCATGCAGTCAACTATGTAGAATCCAGTTGCCTTAACTTCCGCACCATCTGCTGGCCCTCTCCTACTGACTTTAAACTGCCTAAATGTCAACCACTTGCAAGTCCTGAAGTCCAATCTTGACCTTGCCTCTAAGCTCCAAATTCAGCCATCTGGTTGGAGACAGAAAAAAAGCAGTTGGACATGTAATAATCACCTGTCAGCTTGTTGAGATGTGACACTGTTGAGCCCTGGCAGAAGGACAGAGTTGGAGTTGTCTTTCTGGATAATTTTTAACCATCTAGTTATCAACGCAGCTTCACATTAATGGCTGTGCCGGTGGTTGCTTGTCCACCAAAACTCACCTCCTTTGCAGGCAGCATCTACCCAATGCGTGTGTCTTGGTCTCATTTGCAGGTCAGTGTGACCCAAGGGTAAGTTCTTTCTTGCAGATGAGAGCAGTATTGCTGACGGTCACAGTTCACATGGAAGGCTTGGGTGCATACAAAAGTACTGTGTTTTAAACACGTAGAACTTGGTAACTACTTCCACTACCCAATAAATACTTGCCCCAAAGCTGTGATATATAAACAAATGAATTCTGTGATCATTGTAATTACTTGGAAGTCTACCAACATCTAAACTAAAACAACTTTTTTCTTGAAAGCAACTTATTTTCGGGAACCAGCAGTTAGCGTAATGGCTATGTCACTGGACTCCCACGTAGTCGACTGTGGTTCGCGTCCCGGACCCGGTGGCTTAAAAAAACTCACGCCAGGCGCGTGTGCGTGCGTTCCCAAGATCCCAAGAAGAGAATGGAGGAGAAGGGATTGTGGCGTGATCATCCCCCCTGGGGGGTGATTTCTCGCTTTCTGTCTCTATGTCTCTCTCTGTCTGGTGAGCTCACGTATCCTATAGTGAAAAACCTTTCCCCCAAAAAAGAAAGCAACTTATTTTCTAGGATAATCTATTTGACTACAAGGCATTCTTGACTCTACTAAACAATATAAAGAATATCTAGAATATAAATAAAGTGATACATCATATTAGTTTTATTTTAGTGTGTTGTTATTCTTTCTATTAGGTTTATTTTGTGATATTTTGTTTATAATATCATTTAATATTAGTTTAGTAATAAATATGAATATTTATTGCTTGTCATTTTATTTTATTTTTATTTATTTAATTTATTTACTTAGTCGTAGGGTGTGGTTATGTGTCATTTTATTATTTTACCTGGAAGTCCACTTTGTGCAGCAAGTTGCCTGGGTAGTCAAAGAAGCACCAGCAGGGGTGTTCCACACCGAAGGGAGAGCTCAGCACTGCGGCCGTGCGGCTCTGCCGCCTTAGTTCATTCTCTTTTCTCTCTAAGCTTCCATTTTCTTCACTTCACAAAGGAGACAATAATGGCCCCCGGAAAGACATGCAGACATGTGTCAGGCAAACTTCTAGTTTTCTGTGTCGTATGCACCGAGTGTTCCCAAACCACCCATGACCCCCTGCTGTGGGCATAATATTTATGCCCAAATGTCCTGTAGTTAATCTCAGGCTGCGTACTCTGGGACATAACTTCTAACAAACCCAGAATTTTTTGATATCATGCCTATTTAAAATATAGCAGAATTTGGCTTTAATCTCTTTCTTGGAACAAAATCACATTATTTGAGAAAAAGGGCTCCCAAATATACCCTCTTTCCTGACCCAGATCCATATCATCAAAAGCTAGATGTTCTGTCCCAAATTACACCCACAGACAGGCAAAGCCAAGAGCTCTCGGCACCGTGGAAATAATTACGTTCTTCTTTCATTGGGTGCTTTGGGCATCTCACAACAAGTGCAGGAAACAAGAGTCTCGAAAGCTCGCGGAGGTCCTGACAGGGCTCTTGGCCATGGGCACGAGGGCCACTGTGACATCTGTGGCCAGGAGACTGTGCGTCCTGCTGGCAGGGGACATCCTGGAGTGATCTGGAGTGTTGGACTGCCCAGCAAGGGCATTGTGACATTTGTGTCTGCCATAATGTCACAGCTAGTCCCAGCCTTCTCAGCAGCCTGGTGCTTGTTAAGCCCCCACATGCAGTGGGATCACAACCATGTCATTTTCACCAAAATTTATGTCTCATTTTTCTCCTTTGGATAAGGGTTGGATGGTCTCCTGGAAGGAGGGGAGCTTTGGGAGACAGAAGGAATCCTTCCCATTTACTACAGGAATAAATGCCAGGCAACCATGGAGCAGAAGGTGCGGGGCCCCCACCCCAAGTCCCACCTCCGGTCTTTGCCTGTGGTGGATGAGAGAGCGGAGAAGCAGACCTCTCTGTACGGTGCCCGGCAGGGACAAGAGACCCACTGCAGAAGCCCACATAGGACCAGGGAGACTTGCATGAAACAAATGCTTAATATTCCAAAACTCAGCTGGCAGATCCTATTGGAGAAAGACTGTGTGAGTGTGTGTGAGTGTGTGTGTGTGTGTGTGTGTCTGTGTGAGTGCAATATGAGTTCAATGAACTTTGAAATGCAGACCTCTATTATAGGTCATTTGGGACACAGCTTTTCAAATGGTTCACACAAAATAGCTTCTGAAGGTCAAAGTACACAGGCAGAATAGGAATGTGTAACAACTGTTTGTTCATGTCTGCGTGTGCTCCTGCATGCTTGTACAGATTATTACAAAATTAATACACAAGCTGCATGGGCATTGCGTAACAGGGAACTCACAGCGAATGAGCTCACACACAGGGACCAAGAGAGGCGTGACTGGCCGGCTGAGTCAGCCCTGAGAGGAGCAGGCATTCCTTGTCTTCAGGGCTGGAATCTTCCCCTCTGCCTGGAGGAAGTGGCCTGCTGCTTGCATGTTTCCCAGGAGCAACAGTGGCAGGAAGCACAGGTCGTGCCTCCCTGCTGTGACTCTGCCTCCAAAGGCCAGGTTTTGCACACGCAGATGGTTCCCCTCCCCAGGGAAAGGCATGAGGAGCCGCCATGCTTCCTCTCCCAGTGCCAGACCAGGACCCTGCAGCATTGCCTCTGATGCAAGGCAAGTAAAACCAGCGTGTCCCACTGATCTGAAGGGCATGCAGCCAGCGTTTTCCGTTGTTGGTGGGGTGAGCTAAAGCCATGGTACAAAGGAGAGGAGGGCTCACTGAGCATCCCTCAGGCACCCAGAGGCTGAGGCCAGTAAGCTTCTATGGATTTGGAGGAAGTGGGAGAGGGGACAAGCTGGGCCTGCTTCTGGGAGACACAGGCTGGAAGTCATGTACACGGAGATGTGGAGGCCGGGTCCCTGAGCAGGCTGAGGGCTGAGGACATGCAGCAGGAAGTTGCGCACATGAGTCTGAAGTCCAGGCAAGTTTACTATGGAGAGGCAGGCTGGATCTCGTGGACCCGCAGGGCAGCCCCGCGGTCATGGGCACGGCACGGGCTGTAAAATTCAGGAATACAGCTTCAGAGCCTGTCTCCTCCGCATGCGACCTGCAGGACCTTAGTGTGGGTTTAACTTCTCTCTTCTCCCGACTCCTAGTTTGTAAAGTGAGGAAAATAATGAGCATTTTACAAGGGTTGATCCATAAGTTGACCTACCTGGGGCATGTGGCCCAGAGGCTGGCACAGAGAAATTGCCCAGTTATGCTAACGACCGCCCACGTATACGTAACGCTCTCTTATGCAAGTCCAGCCAGCACCAGCCCTACAATCTACATGTAAGGGCTACTTGCGGGGTTAAAGCACCAGTCGTGAAGAACTTGCAGTAGGAGACAGAAATTGGAGACAAGCAGAAGGAGGGGCAAGAAGCCAGGGCTGCTCCAATGTCTGGACGGGAGATGGAGGAGGAGGAGGAGGAGGGAGAGGAGTGAAGGACGTCAGGGCAGCAGGCATCACAAGTTGCCGGAGCAGGGAGCTCCAGAGAGGGGCCCTCCTCTCAGTCCCCACTGTTCCTCAGTGCAGCGCTCCTCAAACTTTCACATGCAAATCAGCGGGCATTTTAGATGAACTATGCTGCCTTTGCCACCGGGCTATGGACTGACAGCCTCCATCTCTAGCAAGCTCCATGGAGATGGCCCTGCTGCCGAGGTCTTGGCCTCATTCTGGGTAGCAAGAATCACATACTGGTGGCTGCTTTTTGTTTTATTTTGTTTTCCCTTAACAAAGTATGAGCCACCCACCACCCAGAAAGGGCATCTTATTTCCGTGTGACTCTCCTTTCTTTCTCCATCGGTAGGTAGGTTCCTCAAGAGACTGAACTTACTCAGGGATCTTTGCTCCTGGTTCAGGACTCAGAGTTCAGGGGCTCCCCCTGGCATATGGTCCTCTCTGAAACAGTCACCTTAGTCCTAGGGGCGATGGCACGGAGAGCATCTCAGAACCTCTGAGCTTTGCTGGTGTTTAGGTGTTCACTACAGAGCCTGCGATCCCTAGAAAGCTCTCAGGAAATGTAAATGTAGTTTAAAAATCCCAAGGGCTTTGGAGGTGGAAAAGTTAAGTATGTGAATGGTGCCTCTCCATGCCATTCCGGACATCTCTCACTAGGCACTAACTGCATGGCTAGGTCCTGGATTCCCAGCAGGAAATAAACTATGAATACAACAGTCATAACGGTTGGTTTGTAGATGCTTCTGTTGCCCTTAAAATTAGGAGCTGAAAATTGCATTGGCATTCTAACTCCGCCATGTGGTCGACCAGTTACTTCCTGGGTTAATTGCTTTCCAATGTGCTGCAGGCTACTGCTTTCTGGACATGCACATGGCAGCTTGTCCACAGCTTCTTGCAAGAAGACTCCGGCTTCGGATGCAGAGTGCGCCCTGGACCACAAGTGGGCATCTGGGTAGGGCTTGAGCTGCGGAGTGGGAGTCAAGGGATAGTAATTATCTCGGATGCTCCAGAGAAGTAGCAGTGCTGGTTCTCATAGAATAATTGGTCTTATCTTAAGAGAAGAGAAAACTAAAGTCTGATTATTATACATTTATGTAAATAAAGTCCATGTAAGTCCCCATACTATATACTTAAATTAAATCTCAGTGATGCAAATACCGAGTATTATCTATTTTAGCAAAGTCTTATCAAGACCCCTTCAGTTCTGCATTGGTACAACCGGTGATGGCTCCTTGACATTTTGTACCTGAGCACCTTGCTGACAGTCATGCCTGATGTGCCCTATATCTGGGACAGACCAGAGAAATACTATTAGAAAAGGAAGGACACTTGAATTCCAGGAAATGCCTTAAATAAAACAAAAATGACAAGAAGAATGAATTTAAGATATTGTGAAGCGATAGTCTGAGTTGTGTCATTTATACCCTAAAACCAAACCCTAAAAAGGAGCAAATACTGATATGGCAGGTGGAGGAGAGGAGGCGGGTAGAGAAAACCCAGAGGAAAGCTCCTCGCCTCAGATGCTGTAGACCTGGTGGTGACAGAACAGCCTTCCCCAGTTCTGCCTGCATTTCCCTGCTGACATGAAGACGTCATCACCCTCCATTTTCCCAGCAGTGGAGGAGGGCTGATTATGACCTTTACCCCTCTGGGGTCTCATGAGGTTCTTCAAGGTGAATCTCGAAATCAATACAGGACGTACTGACAGGAGAAAGCACACAGATTTTATTAGTTTTTCATGTACGTGGGAATTTGTACAAGTGTGTGAAGATGAAGTGGCCCAAAAAGGTGCCTTTGTACCTTTTAAACAAAGAATGACGCATTCATGAAAGAACGACGGGACTGGGGCAGTAAATTCTAGAAAAGTCGCTCTGGGAGATTAGGGATCTTCAGCAAGTTTGGAGAAAGGGTATATTATGAAAAACTACAACATAGATTCCAAAACAAATTTTGCACCAAAATAAACTCACTCTAATTTCATTTTTCTATGAGCCTTTTGAGCTTCCCTGTTTATGAGGCATAGGAAGTTCGCGGAAGTTAAGGGCTGTCTCTGGGGCTTACGTATTCCAGTTCAGCGCAGCCCCGGTCCTGGGCTCTTCTCTCCTGGGTACAGGACAGCGCCCCTCCCAGAGGGCTCTTCATGGCTCGCTGCATGGAGGAAGACTGGCCCAACGGCCCTTTCTACAGCTACAATTTCTCCGGTGATCTCAGCTTGAAATGATGGGCATACCAATTTGGCATTTGGGGGATGTTCATCTTTACCTCCAGTGTGGTGCTCTGCCCACTTCTTTTGATTCCCAGGTCTCATGTGGGGACCCGCCCTGAGAGAGAGAAAGCACACAGGTAGCGGCGGCACGCAGTTGAGAGGTAAAACAAAGTCCCCTTTCTCATTTTCTCCCTGGCTTCCACCCCTCCCCTCCGTTCTGAGTCCTCTGCCTCTGTTCCCCTCATCTTGTATTTCCCAGTCCAGAACTGGCTTCCCCGTTACCACGGCCACAGAAGCGCTCGAGTCCCTAATGCTTTGCAGAGCACTAGTCCTGACGGGGCCTTTCAGTCTCTGCTCTGCAGGTTCCCTGGGCTGGATTTGACACGTCCATCATTCACTCCTTGGAATTCTCTACCCTCTTTACTCCTGGGGTGAGAAGCTCTCTGCTTCTCTTTGTATTTACCACCGTTCATCTTGATTTCCCCTCGAGCACCTCTAGTGAATTTTAAACGAGTGCTGCTTTCGTTTCTGTACTCGCTCAGGGAGCTCCCCTGCTGCTATGGATGTAAGTCACCCCTGTGCACGGGCGACTCGAACTGCACCTACAGTTCAGGCCTCTACTCCAGGCTCCTCCATTTACCTAGCTGGTGGAAGAACCTCACTGCCTTCACACACAGCATGGGATTCTCGAACTCGCTGTGCCCACAGCTGAGCTTACAGTCCTGCTGGAGCCAGCTCGTTCTCCTGAATTCTCTCAGACTCTACACGGTCCCGCCAGTAGCAGGCGGTGGCCGGTCCGTGTCTCATCTCGTCCCTTTCTCCTGTATTCGGTCAGTAAATACGTTTCCCCATTTTACCCTTCGAGCCTTGGTCCCACCTCCCCCGTCTGCAACCCTGAGCTCCCGTGAAGCTGCAGCAGCTGTGTCCTCTGTCTCTCTCACACCTAAGCTTGTCCCGCTCCAATTGCCTTCTGCTCTATGATCAGCCTGATGGATGTGACTAACCAAACAGCTGTGCTTGTCACCTTCTAAATTAGGATCTAGCGACGATCTAGTCCCTGAAGGCAAAATACAGATGCTTTAACTAGTCAAGGACTACCTGTCCTCCCTCAGGGCCCTTCACCCCTCATAACTGTCCTTAGGGCTTGATTCACAACTGCCCTTTACCTTGTCCCCAATTCCAGGGTCATACTCAAAGCCTTTTGTAATTGGCCATTTGGGAAATGACCAGTCAGAATAGACCCTGACTGCAGGCTGGATCAGGGCCTGTACTGTGGCCTCTTGGTGCCAGCAAGAGGGGAGGACAGTCCTGGGTTGGGCGAGGGTGACAGATGCACGAGTGGGCTCAGAGCAGAGGAGAGGTGGCACCCTACATGCCAGCACTTCGGTGCCTTCACACCTGGGATGGGACACACTCTGTGTGCCCGGCTTCTTCCGGCCTTCTCTTGTGCTCAGATAACTCGCGCTTTAAGTGTTAGCCCAGCCATGCTGTCACCTTTGTTCTCAGCTTATGTGTCACTTTCTCAGAACTTCTCACTGCTTCCTCTCACCAAATATGTCTGCTACACCATCCTTCCGGGCGTTTCCCAGAATACCTGTCTTCTCTTCTGTTGTTTTGATTATAATTTCAATAACATTTTCTCATTTTGCTGTTGCTGCTTTTGTTGGCAGAGGGCACATGCACCAGAGAGAGAGGACCTCCCAGTGGGGTGCGGTCACCTTGCCATCGTTTTTCCTCCATTTCTCCATCCCATCAGGATCTTAGGCTCGCTCGTGCACCCAGCATGTTATTCTGGCTCCTGGGGCTGGGACTCAAGCCACAGTCGGCTGTGCGAGATCCAGAGCAGATCGGGAATAACGCTTTCAGCGCAGTTTTAATTTTTCTATCTCTCCTCCAGTTTGACTCAGGAAGGACTTAGATGACAGTATGCACACGTAACGTGTGAGTGTAATTTCGAATACTCCCGGGGGGCCGGCAGCTGGCATGGTGGTTATGGACAGTGGACTCCAACATGGACCTGGTGGTTTGCTTTCTATTTTCCCTCTTTCTTTCTCTCTCACTCTGTCCCTCTCTGGTCAAAATTAAAAATAAATAAATAAATAAATAAGTAGGAAACTATCAGACACTCTCAAAAATTTTGAGAATCAAAGTATAATGCCAGGGCTGGCAGGTGGTGTGGTGGTTGGGGTGCTGGACTCCCACATGAGTGACTGTGATTCGAGTCCTGGACCTGGTGGCTTGCTTTCTCACTCTCCCTTTCTCCGTCTCTGTCTCTCTCTAGTCAAATGGAAAAATAACAAAAAATAAAATTTAAATAAATAATTCTTAAAACAAAATGGTATAATGCCAAAGGAGTCTGTGTTGTTGGCAGCTTCCCGGGCAGGAAGATGTGCAGCCCCGTGTGGCCCAGGTCTGGCACGTAATCTCCACGTGCCTGAACGGATGCCCTCCCTGCTAGGCTACCAGGTGGAAGTAGGACTGTGAGGGTGTCTGATGAAATGCGGAGTGGTGCCTAATGCTGAGACAGCACCATTAAAGAGTATTGGAGAATAGCGCTGGGTTATTACTAGGACAGGGCTATTGAGAGTTTCATTAGCTGCACTTTGAAGAATATGGCTTTAGGATTCAAGGGAATTTGACTCCATCAGAAGAAATATGTGATCTCTTTCTGCCTTTCTTTTCTTTTTTTTCTTCTTCTCTTTTTAAAATCAGGTTACTTTAAGGTCTTCACTGCAAAGTCCTTAACTGTTCTCATTATGCCAGGGCATACACTGGGAGTAAAAGGAGCCGTGGACCGAGTTCACATCCCCCCCGGAGTCCACCTTCAGCAGCGCCTGCAGGTCGTCCCACCTCCCACACCTTCTCTGAATGCGGGCATGTTCCCAGATGGCTGGAGAAGGACTCGCTGACCTGCTCGCCCTCAGAACCGCACCTCAGAAGACAAGCTCAGAACGGACCAGAGGAAGGGAACTGTTGGCGCCATCTTTTCTTTACAAAATGGGATCTCAGGGAGCCACGAGCTCTATGATTGGCCAACAAGAAGACACAGATGATTTCTGGAACATTTCATTAGATGTTAGGTTCACTGAAGCCACTGCACATTTTCTTTCCTTTCTTTCTTTGTTTCTTTCTTTTTCTTTGTTTCTTTTTCTTTTTCTTTCTTTCTTCTTCTCTTTCTTTCTTTCTTTTTTTTTTTGAGAGAATTTTGCTATAGAGTATGTGCACTAGTTGGAGAGACAGAGAGATAGAATGCAGGAAATCACCCTGCAGGAGAACGGCAATGCTGCAATCCCGTCTCCATTCTTCTCTCAGGATTTTGAGCATGCATCAGCACAGGCTTGGTGTGAGTTTCAAGCCTCTGGGTATGGAACTCAAATCGTGGTTGGCCATGTGGGAGTGCAGTAGCCAACCATTTGCTGGTCCCAAGCACTGTACACAATTTAAGAGCAATATCTGGTATTCTAGACTCTCTACAGATTTTATTTATTTTTTACCATGAGCTAGAGAGAGAGATGGAGAGACATGGAGAGATGGAGAGACAGCATCCCACAGGGTATTGACACTGCAGTTTCCCTCCAGCCTCATCCAGGCCCGGGTCCTGGGCCGTGTGTGCCCAGTACACCCAGGGAGGTCTGCAGACCCTTCCTGGATGGGTTAACCTTGGAGAGCACTGAGAGCACAAGATCACGACCACCCACATTTGGCCACCCCAGGCTCTCGCTGAGTGATGACGCACTCTGTTTCACAGAGGCTCACCACCTTTGGCATGAGAAGAGAGAAGTCTGTCTACAGTATAATTCCTGCCCAACTTGACGTTAATTAGCCATGGGATTTTGGACAAGTGAGGTTAACACGAGTCTTTTTCTTTATTCTTTTCCTTTTTCTCTTTCTCTTTCTTTTTCTTCTCTTCCTTTTCCTTTTTTCTCTTTATCTTTCTTTTCCTTTTTCTTTTTCATTCTTTCTTTACTCTTTTTCTTTCTTTCTTTGTTTTTAAACCAGTGGGTGGATGCATGAATGCACTTTCCAGAGAGACAGAGCTGGAGATTGGAAAAGGGAGAAAGCACCCTCCAACAGGATGCAGTCCTGCTGCAATCCCTTCTGCATTTCTCCCTCCTACCATGCATACACATGCACCCAATGTGTTCTTCAAGCTGTAGGGGCCAGAATTTGAACTGCAGTTGGCCACGTGGGACCCAGCTCCCTTACCCTAGGCTGTGGGGCTGTACCTCTTTGAGTCTTAATTTTCTCATCAACACGATTAAAAATTTTGAGCAAAGGGTCTCAGCTTTATTCTAGTTTTCAAAAATGTCACAATTCTGTAATTCTCCTTTTGTTTATCAGGTTTACTTTGACTCAGTCAGCAATCATATAATGAGTGAAGTGTGCTCTGTTTGGGCTCAGACTCAGTCCTTGGCCTCTGGAGTGTACCAATATGTTCTGCTGAATTTCAACAGTTGAGAACAAGAGAATACCTTCCTAGAGTGCTGGAACCCACCTGGATGTTCAGTGCCTCCCACCTGAAGGCTGCGGATGGAGGACTTCGGAGATCTTCTGAAAACCATCTCTCCTCTGAGTACATGTGAGAGAGGTGAGAATGTTTAAAGCTTTCAGAGAGAGTCAGAGATACATGAAATAGAAGTTCTTTCTCACTTGCTAAAATCAAAATGTGTTCAACATGCGTCCCCTTTATTGAATGGTAGGAGATTTTAATTCACATTTTTCTTCTTGGAAGACCAAAGCCTTGTTCATGAACCTGCTACTTCTTGGAGAGTTGTTTTTTGTTTTTTGTTTTTTGTTTTCTATAGGGCACGTGTGCTTGCCAGACAGACAGACAGAGAGACAGAGAGACAGAAAGCGAGAAATCACCCCCAAGAGGGGTTGGCCATGCCACAATCACTTCTCCTCCATTCTCCTCTCAGGATCTTGGGCACGCACACACAGTGCCCAGCGTGAGTTTAAGCCACCGGGTCTGGGACTTGAATTGCAGTCGACAACGTGGGAGTCCAGCGACATAGCCATTACGCTAACTGCTGGTCCCATGAACCTGTTACTTTTCACCACACTACTCTTATCGATTCTCAACTTTCTATTTCTCCTTCTCTACCTTCCTAATTGACCTTTGCTTCAACTTTTGGATAAGTGCATTTCAGGTCCTGACCTGTCAATTGTACGTGACCAATTTCCAAAACTAACACCAGCCATCAGCTCTTGGATAGCACAGAAACTAGAAAGATGAGTGTACACACGGTTATATAATGTGTGTGTGTGTATGTGTGTGTGTGTCAACTTGGGTGCTTCGCCATGCCCAGTGGTCAAAGATTACGCTGAATATTTCTGGGACGGTGTTTTGGATAAGGTTGGCGGACTTTGAATAAAGCCAATTGCTCTCCATAATGTGGGTGGACCTCATCTAAATCAGTTGCTGACCTGACCTGAATAGGATGGAAGACTGACCTCCCTGTGCAAGGACGAATTCTGCCACCAGGTGGTCTCCAGGCTCTTCTGGGTCTCCAACCAGTTACCCTATAGATTTAAGGATACATTTCTCCAGGTTCCCAGCCTGCAACCTACTCTACAGATTTTAGCCATGACGGTCTCTATAATCATGCACACCAATTACTCAAAACAAATACATCTCTCTATATATATAAAGAGTGAAGATAGCCCTAACCTTTGGTGAATCAAGAAAACAGGGCCCAGAAGAGAGCTTCATGCAGCATGAAGAGAGAAGTCACCTTTTAACTGATCCAATGTATGTGTGATGTGCTTATTCTGGTGATAGGGGGTTAAAAGCAAACAGGTAGTTTTTCTAAGATAGTGTGTTTATTTTAATTTGCCAGAAGGTGTGTACACTTGCTGGAGACAGAGAGACAGAGAGAGGGGGAAAGTGAGAAAGCACCCCCCCTCCCCCGCCCCATGGGGCATGGTCACACTGCAATCCCTTCTCCTCCATTTCTCTCTCCTTTAAGGATTTTGGGCAATTATACACCATCACTGGGTCTGGGACTCACTCCACGTGATTGGCCATGTGGAATCCAGCTGCCTTAACTACCAGGCCATGAGCTGGCCCTATTTTTTCTTAATATAGTTGTAAATAAAACATCCAAATCTCAGGAATCCTAAGCTGTAAAATTAGTGATCTTTATCTTCTTGAAGGTCAGGAACTCTGTTCTGTCAGGTCATTAGGAAAGTCACGATGCATTTTTCTATGTCTTTTCTATGCAAAAAATGTGTCATGACTTTCCCGATGACCCAATAATTGACAATCGCAGTTTTTCTGGAGAGAGAGCTGAGAGTTGAACAGGTGAGGTGTCTGCTGTCCGGGGTCCTGATTTAGGTCACTGAGAGAGCCCACCTGGTGGGAGCTCCAGCTGCAGCTTTGCGTTGCCCCCCAAGGGCTGCCAGAACCACTCACCAGCGGCTGGAACTGAAACAGGGATTCACTCTCCCACAGTTCTGGAGGCTGTGAGTCCAAGGCTGAGCTGCTGACAGGCCTGAGTCTCTAGGGAAGGCTCTTCTGTTCCTCACTCTGAGTTCCCTGTGTTTCCCTGGCAATCCTGGCATTCTTTGGCTTGTGGGTGCATCACTGCAGTCTCAGCTCCCATCAGCACATGGTGCTGTCCCTGTCTGTCTGTCTCTCGTATTGTTCCACAGTCATGCTGGCTAGGACCCACCCTGGTGACCCATGGAAACTTAAGTACATCTGCTAAGACCCTATTCCCAAATGAGGTCCCATGCACAGACACTGGGGATCAGGATATCAACTTGTCTTTTCGGGATGGTGGCTGGCATATGTCCACCTGCAGTGGCATCTTGGCTGTCCTTGGCATAACGGCAAGAAATAAGAACTTGCCAATCTGCTTGTCCCCGTTTCTCCTTCACAGCAAAGTACTTAGCGTGTGGCAAACTGCATTTTACATTACAAATTTACAAATAGTTCTATCCAGCCCCATCTGAAGGGTTTGAACTGAGAATTCATTTAAAATTCAGATTTATATGAAAGTTCTTCTGTAGGAATCAGAATAGAGAATTACTTTTCTCTGCTGTATTTCCATGCATCATGATGGAAATGAAAATGCATTTTGTTTCAAATAAAATATATCAAACCAAGCATGACCTAAAAACTCCACAAATATGAAACTGTCACCCAGTTATGCATTAGACCGCTGCCATTGTTTAATTTTATTAAGTAATACTAAAAATGTCCCAGTTTTGACTTAAAAAGTTAAGTATGAAAACAAGCAAAAAAATAATATTGTCTCTCAAAGTAGAAACCTGCGTGAATGGGATGGGGGGTGAATATGCAGAAGTGACACCGATCAAGGACTGCGTGTTGAAGTGAGTTTAGGATGCAGAAAAGCAGAGACCAGAGTTGTGGTCCTATCTCTGCTGGAGTTTCTGCTGCCTCACGTTAACGCAGCTGCACTGAGTCATGTTTAAGTGGAGTTTCTTTGAAATGTGGCAATTTCAGATTTCTGCTCTATGGTTTCCACCAAGAGTAACCATCAGTGGTGAAGAGTGGCTTATACAGTGGCTTGTCCCCAGGGACTCCCAACGGTGTACATGGCTGATAAATTGGCCAACAGGCAGCTGGTAGCTCATTGTACCTGCGCGCCAGAGAAGCTCCTGGCAAGGGCACACCGCTTCCTCTGATGCACTCATCTGCTGCAAGAAACGATCTATTCTAACCGTGTCTTCACACTGTCTAAGGTATTTCTTGGCAGTTTTATAAATATAATTAATTTTTTGTTTTAGAAGTTTTTTCTATAGGGTGCGTGTGCTTGCCAGAAAGACAGAGAGAGACAGAAAGCAAGAAATCATCCACCGGAAGGATAGCCACACCACAATCTATTTTGCATTCTCCTCTCAGAATCTTGGGCATACACGCACACCTGCCCAGCGTGAGTTTATGCCACCCAGTCCAGGACTTGAACCACAGTCAACTACATGGGAGTCCAGTGACATAGCCATTACGCCAACTGCTGGTTCGTAAGTATATAGTTTTTAAGAGTCCCCTTACAAAAAGAGACAGCAGATAGCCTCTCTCTGCCTCTCTGTTTCTCTGTCTCTGTCTCTCTGCCATATGAGGATACGAGAAGAAGATGGCCTCTACAAGTCAGGGAGCAGACCCCCACCAGACACTGGGTCTGCTGGTGCCTTTACCTCTGACTTCCTAGGCTCCATAACTATGAGGACTAGCTCCTAAGTGTTCCAAGAGAGCCCTGACAAGCCCTGCTACTCCCCCACACCCCTATTCAGGAGCACACCTCACACCTGCCGGCTGGGGAGACTTAACGAACATGCCCACATGCCCAGAGGCAGGAACCTGTTCCTGTCCTCCTACCAGGGGTGCGCCCCATCTTCCGGACGTGTGTTGTACAGGGCTGGGAAACACTAAGGACTGAAGACCAAGTATCTGTTCTTGGCATGGCAATTCCTGATTAAACCCAGCCCCTCAACAAACGACTCCCATTTCTAAGAAGTACTCAAGATTAGAGCCAATGGGGACGATTCCATGTGTGCTTGGATTTGAATGTGTCCTGCCAAACTCACATGCTGAAATCCAATGACATATGACAAAGGTATTAAAAGGGCAAAACCTTCATCTGACTGGCTTTTTGAAGTGAGAGGGCTTCAGGAGATGATCTGAATTGAATAAAACCATCAGGTGGGGTCTCCGTAACTGAATCCTGGTGGCTTCACAAGAAGAGAGACCGGACACAGGTGTGCTGCTGTCTCGCCACCTGACACCCCACCCTGTGACTGGGCTCTGCAGAGAGTCCCATAAGCAAGAAGGTGGCCCCTTGACCTTGGACCTGCAAAACCATGGGCTAAATCGTGTCCTGGTCGAGGCCTATGTAGACCAGTTTGTTATTAGTAATACAACAGACCAAATCACAACATAGCCATTGACACTGATTTACAAGCTGGGTCTTCTTTGGGATCTTTCAGTTGCCTGGCCAGTTTGGGGGCACCTGGAACCCTTGTACAGCAAGCACCCTTCACTAGTGTCAGAAAGTGTCTTGACACCAGCAGGTGGCGTAATGGCTATGTTCCTGGACTCCATGTAGTCGACTGCAGTTTGAGTCCTGGGTCCGGTGGCTTAAACTCATGCTGGGCGTGTGTGCGTGCATGCCCAAGATCCCGAGAGGAGAATGGAGGAGAAGGGATTGAGGAGTGGCCATCTCCCCAGGGGGTGATTTCTCGCTTCCTGTCTCTCTGTCTCTCTCTGTCTGTCTGGCGAGGGCACGTGCCCTATAGCAAAAACAT
>NW_006209557.1:431983-434566 GCF_000334495.1 Tupaia belangeri chinensis
GCAAAACCCCAAGAAAAAAAACCCCCCAAAAAAAAAAAAAAAAAAAAAAAAAAGAAAAGAAAAGAAAATGAAGAAAGTGTCTTGGAAGAGCCAGACAGCCTTCGCCCCACGTTCTGGCACCCAAAATACCTATCTGATCAGCCTGTCCTGGTTGGCAGGGCATACCAGAATCCCATGCATGCTCCCACTCAGACGTGCACAGTTCTTTTCTTTTCTTTTCTTTTATAATTTCTTTTTTATATTTATTGCTATACATATTTATGATGTACAATATGTTTTTTTTAAAGTGTACATGTAGTGTGATAATCAGATCAAGGATATTACCACATATTGTTTTCAACAAGGGACTTTACGTTCTTGTGTTTGGTAAATGTTTCTGGGACAGTTTTCATTCTATAGTGCTGACTGACTCATGGGTGGAGAAGCCAAGCATTTTAAAATAGAATGCAGCAGAATATAGCACAAATAGTGAATGTATAATTGTCTTGTGAAGCCTCTCGTGGGTATATATAACGTGTGGGCATGGATCTCTGAGATTATGTAAGTCAAACTGTCCGTGGGTATTTCTTGCTCCCAAACTCCCGAGTTGAAAGCCAGCGTGGGGGATGAGAGAGCAATGCTGTGTGAGTAGCAAGCTCCGCTGGATGTCTCGAAGCCCAGTGATTCCCTGGAATCATCTGCTTAGCCCTCCGCACTCTATTTACCAACTGGAAGATGCACAATGGTATTCTTCTTAACATTTTGAAAGTCTGTGTGCATCTCACAATTGATTTGTACATTTAATGCAGTTCTTTTCTGTTTGTACTCTGGAAAGCTGTTATTAAGTCGATAAACTGTTTCAGAATCATTGCCCTCTGAAAATCAACAAAATAGAGTGCGTACTCCCGAGCTTTGAGCTGCAGGAGATAAAATGAATCCCAACATGATATAAATCCTGCCGATCAAATGGAGAAATGAAGCATCCTGCTCTAGGGACACAAGCTGCATCTGTTCAGAGGAGAGCGCGGGTCGTCAGTTCTCTCCAGATAAGGACATGCATTGAGCTGTAAGAGCGAGTTCTGCTCTGGAAGATCGAGACAGAAAACGCAGCTCCCCTCAAGCTTCTGCTTTGCAAACAGGTTACTTACACAGGGCACATTTTAATTTACCTTCAGCATTTTCCTTTCTACATGCTATCAGGACTCACTGAAATGACCAGTTTCCTACAGTTGAGAAGTACTTTCACTTGGTGGCTATGAATTGCTTTCTTGTTTCGGTCCACAGTAAGAGATCTCATTAGAACCTGTCCACAGACAGAGGCTGCTGGATCCAGTTTTAAGTTCTCTATTTGTATTGCCAAGTGATCTTTGAAACATGATATGCTATTTATAAATAGCATATCATGAACTAGGTATGATTCTATCAGCCTCAAAACCCATCAGCATGATTTATTTTGTTAATTTTAGAAATGTAAAGTAAGATAGTGTTCTTATTTTGCATTTCTTTGATCGTTTGTGGCTTGAATATTTTTGTGTGTGTGTTGCTTTATTATTAATTATATCAGTGAGAAGGTCTACCTTCAAGGTATGAAGGCTATAGAGTTGAGCAGACTGGATATAATTAACCCTCTGTGTCTGGGTCTCAGTCTCCTGGGAGCCAGACACCACTGGAGCAGAGCTGCATCCTGAGATCTCGGCCAGCTCAGTGCAGAGGCCCAGGGCAAAGACTGCCCTGGAGAGGAGACCTTCCTGGGGCCCGGACGTCCCCACAGCCTCCGGAGCTCAGTCACTACCTAAAAGCAGTTTGAGAGGGAGGAGCCCATTGTGAAAAGAGACCTGGAGTCCCAGGGTAGTCCCTGGAGACTGGGAAGCTGCCAGGGGACTCCCTCTGAGCAGCAGCCCTTCTCTGCCTTGCAAGGCAGAACAGAGCAGTCACTGTCCAGAGGTCCTACATGGTAGCCAGACGGACGAAAAGTGAATCTGTGCAAATGGCTGCATTCCAGGTAAGTGCTATAAAGAAAAGGTAAGCAAAAAGTGACATTTGAGAAGACTTCTGCAGGAGGTGAGGGAGGAGCCATGTGGAGATCTGGGGAGAGCTCTCCAGATTCCTCAACCCTATACAAAACAGTGAGGCGGTCAACAGAGCTGAGTGAAGCCAGCCGGAGGAGGTAGCAGGACTGGGGTCTGCGGGATCAGGGCACCAGGCGGGCTTTTACTCTGCCACCGTGGGGGCTGCACACAGGTCCTACTCCTGCCGTGTAGTCCATAGGCTGTAAAATCCCAGCATCCTCAGCACCTGCAGGGAACACATCGCTGGAGCCCCAGGGTGAGGAGGAACCTAAGGCTGCCTGCGTAACCTGCTGTGTAGTTTAGTAGGATCTGCAAAGTGAGACCTTCTGGCTTACTCTAGTAACAGCTCTTGGCTGATAACTCGCTCCTGTTGCCTCGTTTGATTACTATTTGTTGATATTTAGTCATTACGCTTCAAGCTCTTACCTGTAATTCTGCGAACGAATGAGCTCGCCTCTGCTGTCACTTGCATGTACTCCTGTTCGAGCGCTCAGGCAAAGCCGGCGCCCCGCCTACTTCAGCTCCCCCTCTGCCC
>NW_006209557.1:435031-443784 GCF_000334495.1 Tupaia belangeri chinensis
ATGGTTTTTTTTTTTTTTTTTTTTTTTTTTTAAGAGAGAGATTTTTGCTGTAGGGCTTATGTGCTTGCTCTCTGGAGAGACAAAGAGACAGAAAGTGAGAAATCACCCCCCACCCCCCGAGGGGATGGCCACACTGCAATCCCTTCTTCTCCATTCTCCTCTCAGGATTTTGGGCACACACACACACACGCACCCAGCGTGAGTTTCAAGTTGCTAGATCCAGGACTCAAACCATGGTCAACCATGTGTGAGGCTAGTGATGCAACTACTATGCCATCTGCTGTCCCCCAAGAATACTTTTAAATGCTTTTGACCAAATTATATGCATTAATTTTTCTGTGACATGGAACTGACTTTTACTTAATACGTTTAACTCTCACCTACAGGCTAGTGAAATGAGCCATTACATGAATTTGGAAGTATTCTCTACTGTCTACACGTCCTGAAACAATATTATTTAAAGTCATGCTGAAACGTTGTTTTCAGCCTCACAGGAAACACTTTCTGAGTCATCAGATACAGTTTCCAGAACACAGTGTATCCAGTCCTATTTAAATACTCTGATGCTGCAGTTCAGAATTCATTGAGGGTGTTGGCATGCCTCCAATTTACCAAGTAGGTAACTTCCAGAGTGAGGGGTTTGCCAGGATGCCAGGATGCCTGTCTTGCAGCCGTGGGCTTGCTTCCCTCTGGTCTGCATGGTCCTTGGCTGGTTTTCTAGCACTCGGGCACCACCTCTTAGCAACCTCCTTTCTGTAGAAACGCTCCACGGCTTTGTCTTTCTTAACAGAATTTAAATCTCTTTCCTAATGTCCCATGAAAAATGACAACCTCACTAAGCCAAATACACCAATGAACCTGTGGCTGAGTACCATTACCACAAAGCCTGTCCAGCAAGAAAGTGACAGGTCTCTTGGCTTCAGGCTCCTTATAGTTCTTAAAAATGTGAGCCTTTTCCTGTATAAAGGTCATATATCTCTTCTTAATTTTGTGTCTAAATATTTTATGTTTTGTTCCTATTGTAGATAGAATTCCCTTATGAATGATGCATTCCGGGTTACTGCTGGCTTGGAAGAATGTAATTGATTCTAGGTATATTTATTTTATGTCTTGCCAAGTCATGAAATTTTTATCAGGTCTAAAGTTTTCTAACAGACATATGTAAACTTCCCAAGGATGTCACGACGTGTCCCCACTTCACTTCCTATCCTTACCTCTGGTTCCTGCAGCCAGCGGAGCCCAGATAAAGAAACACGTCACCGAGGTCTACCCCAGACCCTCGGGCGCCTGTGCCGGCGTAGGTGATGGGTGACATGGAGGTCTTGGGCTGAACCAAAGTCACTTGGGGTGCTGGAAGCAGAGAGCCCCAGAGGCAGGAAAGTGCCTGGAGACAGCAAGGCCCCAGTCTCTGCAGTTGGTGCAGGTTACTTTATAGGGGAAAAAACAAAAACCGAAACAGAACACCACACTCTCCCTCCAGATGTGATTACCTTGCGGATCTTCAGATGGGGGTCGCTCTGGAGTACCCTGGTGGGCCCTAACTGCCACCACAGGTATATGGAAGGGAGTGGAGAGAGTGACTCAGGGCAGAGGGGAGGAGAGCCTGGGAGGGAAGCGAGCAGAGGGAGGTTCCCGGGCAGCTGCGCTGCTGGCCATGGGTGCAGCAGGAGGAGGAAGGCAAGGCCCAGAGCAGTGGAGGCTGGGCACGGTGGGCAAGTGCTCCCCTTGAGCTGCAGGAGGGCACCTGCACGCACCTTGCTTCTGCCCTGGAGGAATCCATTGCCAATTTGTGACTCCAGAAGGTCAGATGAGAACCATGTGCTGTTGTAAGATGTCACATTAGTAGTAGCTTGTGACAGCCACCATGCATGGAGGCTGGCAGGGGGGAGGGCCTCTGATCCTCTCCTGCCCTCGCCCCTGCTTCCGCTCCTCATCCCTGGGTATCCCCCATATGGACTTGCCTCGCTGGCACCCACACTAACGTTCAATGAGCTCCTGGACTTCTAGACCTCCTGTTAACACAACCAAGGAGCACGTGCATGCGCACACACACACACACGAGCACACACACATGCACACACACACACACGCATGCACACACATACACATGCACGTGCATGTGCAAACACACACACACTGAAGTTTACAAGACCATCTTTTTCCTTAAAGTTGTATTTCTTTCTTTCTTCCTTACATGAGACAGAGGGATAGCGAGAGGGAGACAGAGAAAGAGAGAGAAAAAGGGGGAGTGTAGCACCCCACAGAGTCTTTACTCCACAGCCACCCCAGCCTGAACCGGCTGGGACCACAGGCAGGTGCCCCCAGCGTGCACAGGGGACCTCGAGACCGGAGGCGGAGCTTCTGCGTGGCCTCAGCGGCCTGCGGCAGGTGCTCCGCTGCATCGGGGCAGTCTCTAGCTCCTGTTTCCAGGCCAGACCTGCGACCCTCACAGGGAGGTTAACCTGAGCACTGTCGCCTCTGGTCAGGTGCAAAGGTAAAAGTGGCCAGTTAGGGCCCCTAAGTTGGGACCGTGGACGTGGGGCTGTCAATGAGGCTGTGGGAGACAAAGCCTGTTTCATACCTGGGCTGTCACTTTTTACATCCTGAAGAATTATTCAAAACTTCCAAACAGTATTAAACACTGTTCAGGGAAGAACTTTCCTGCTGAGTGAAGCCAGGAACCCCACACCCACTGGGCCAGGAACCCCACCCCCACTGGGATGGTGTGGGCGGGATGCTCGGCAGGTGGCCTTTGGCCTCTCGAATGGCCTCATTGACAGATCCTGCTGGGGGTGCCACCGCTGACGCCCCGAGGGTCACAGCCATGGAAGAGGAGCTTCCCCGACCCATTCTCCAGCCCCCGAGAAAGGACTCAGGACCAACAAGTACCGGGTATCAGCTTTCAGATTTAAAAAAAAATCAGAAAATAAAAAACCAAGGGGAAAAAATGTCCAGAAGGCTAGGGCCATAAAACAATGAAGCAGCCATGGAGAACGGGATGATGGGGGTCGGGCAGCTGCGCCCAGATGGTTTCCCTGGGTCGGGAGCGCGGGCAGTTCCCTCCTGAACGTGCTCCTGGCTCAGTGCCTGCTGTCGTTCCCAATGTGAAGACTCTCTCGAGCAGAGACCGGAAGTTATCATGAAGTAGCAGCAGGCACAGGCTTGGGGGTTTGCTCGGCGGCAGGCACTGTTGTGAGCATTTACGTAAATGACGGAGACATACAGCGCCGCTTAAGCCATGAGGGAGTTGGCGTGTGCAGATGGATGTTAACCAGCCCCAGATCAACCTGTCTGCACTCAGTGGAGCCGGGATTTGAACCCAGGCAGTTTAGTTCCTGAACCTGTGCTCTTAACCACCCCACCAAGAGCCACCCTGTATTTGCGAAGGACATACTGTTCGTGCTCTAACTAGGAAAGTTTTACGTTGGTATTAAAATCTTTCAAATGGGGGCCAGCAAGTGGTGTGGAGATGAAGGCATGGGATCCCACATGGCTGATTGAGTGGTTCAAGTCTCGGACCTGGCAGCTCCAAAACCACGTTGGGCACGCGTGCATGCATGCCCGAGATCCTGGAAGGAGAACCAAGGGAAAGGGATTGCAGTGTGGCCACCTCCCAGAGGGATTTCTCGCTCGCTCTCTCTGTGTCCTGTGAGTGTGTTCACCCTGAGGCAGACAAACACTGAACTTTCCCATGGTTGTCCCCAGACCCTGAAGTGGCACTCTGCAGTCTCGGCTGAGGTCCACCCACGTAGTAGGTGCTGTCGTCGGGACACCATTGCACGTCTGGAGCTCACCCCGGCTGCCTTGTGCTCTGTGCCAATGTGTCACTGAATGTGAAGGAAAATTTCCTTCTAAAATCGCACAGAATCTCATGGACACAAGAAAATTTGGCCCTAACGTCTCACAAATGCTCCTGCTTTATTATAAAGGAGCAATGATATTCTCTTGCAATCTTATACTAAAGGGAGGTTACAAGTTCACACATTTTAGAGAAATGTTGAATCAAAGTATAGTGGTACATTTTCTTTGGCTGGAAATCAAAATGGCGAATTCACCTGGCCCTGGATTCAAGTCAGGCTCGACTCGGCCATGTAGGTTCAGGTTCCCTTAGCCTGTAGGCCTCAGCAATGGCACTCTAGAATCATTAAAATGCATCATAAACTTTTTGTTGTTTAGGACGTCCCTCTGAGACAGTCAAAGGTGCCGGGTCTGGTTTGTCTCCAGCTTTCTGTAGTTTTCGGCCCTCCTGCATCAGACTCGGTGTAATGGTGCCCCCTGTCCTGCCCTGTGGAGGACAGACTGGAATGGTGATGCGCTGGGAGCTGTTCTGCTGGAAATGAGCCAGCACGGTGAAGTCGAGTGCTGTGAGCGCCTACGCAGTCAGTTCCTAACTCCTTCAGTAACAGATTTTTGTCCCACATGACGGAAGAACGTGAGAGAGGCTGATCAGTCATTGCTGGGGGTGTGAATAGAAGGTAAAGTCTCCAAAGTCGGGGACGCAGAGGAGAAGGAGGCAGAAGGGGCAGGGAGGAGAGGGGCCGTGGTAGCTGGACTGTCATCTTGATGAGGTCACCTCAGGTCAGTGTGAGCTGCTGTCTGTCCGGTAGATGACGTTTCAGGACACACTGTCCACAGCCGTCTTATTATCCAGGAGGAGAGGAACTGGCTCTGGGCAGGAGTGTGCAGTCTTAGGGACTTACTCCATGTGTCCCTCGTGGACAGTAACAGACACTGGCACTCCCTCACAGACCAGGGCGTCCTGTCTGTGTGACCTTCCCCAGTGTGTGCCTACCCATCACTGTCACCCACCTCAGTGATCTTTTCATGGGGCCACAGCCAATGATCACACTGTCACTTATGAGCATCTGTGCTTACATCAGTGGGCTGAGCTCTGGATCCCAAAGGAGAGACATACGTGGAGGGCATTCTTAGGAAAAGCAGAACTCCACCCCTAGGCCCTGAAACACACACATGATGCCACAGGGCAGGGCTGAGCCTTCCTCACAGACCCCCGAGAGACTGAAACGCGCCCTCGCTGCTCACGCCATGAACGGACCGCACCCTGTGGTGTTCGGGTGCTCTGCATCTCGGGGGATCCTGTTTATTTCGTTTTGGAAACTGAGCTGCCCATCTCCCTGGAAGCCTCAGGAATTAGGTCGAATGCTGTGTATTTAAGGAAGACTGTCGGGATAAAAGCCAGGCATTTAAGAAGCACATTGTCTGCTCCAAGATCAGGCTGGGCTTTGAGGCAAACAGCTCCATGGAATAACAGTTGAGCCCGGCACTGGAGTCTCCTCCCCTCTCGCTCTTATTTCTACCTCCTTTCATGGCTCAGCCACGCGTCCGAGCGGCTCGTTAGCCTGTCAGCCAACCCATCTGCTCTTACGGTGATGGATGGGAACGTTCTCCCTATGCTAAATAAGACCCTTTTGCCATTATTAATATCACAGTGATTCGGAGCATGCAGCCATTAGAATGGTAATAAAAAGAGAGACTGTCATTATTTCAACCACAGAGCAGAAAAGGAGTGTATCTCCCATAATTATGGGCATTGGCAGCTCCCAGCTCCAGCTAGGAGGGAAAACGCAGCACACAGCCTGCCTGGCCGGCTGCCCGGTGCAAAGGGGTGGGCACGAGGAGGCTGACTTTGGCTTTCAAATGGTGCCATTTTGCCTGAGAGTGAGGTGCACATTTGTTACATATATATATATATATATTTTTTTTTTCGCTTCTTTCATCAGGAGAGAGACAGACAGAGAGAGAGAGAGCACACACCCTCAAAAGACTCTCTGATGCCCAGAGACACCCCCAGTTCCTGGCAGCCTGGAGCATGGGCAGGTGTGTGCCAGCGTACTCAGGGACCTCTCTGGTCAGGAACTCGGGTCTTCCCAGGACGACCAGCCTCTGCTCAGACACCATCCAGCCCACCTAAAATACTTGTTATATTTCTAATTAATTTGTAAGTAGCAGCTATTACATGATCAAATTTACATAGCAAGGCTCTATTTTCATTTCCGTGGTCAAGGTGTAATTTGGTTTGGGAGAGATGTTCTCTTTTCATTAAATCTCTTGATGGTCTCTGGTAGTTTGAGTGTAGGACTGCTTAAAATTCATTTTTTAATTACAATATCCATCTAGGTTCAAAATTAACTTTTTTCATCATCATTTAAAACCAAGGCCTGGCATGTACCACTAGCCTCAGAACTCGGATCTAGAGAGGAACGCAAACTTTCTCAAAACAGGCTTGAATTGATGTAACTTCTACTTCACGATGAAAGCCATGAACAGAAAATGATCTGATGGATGTGCTATTTGTTTTCCACCTCTCTAGACGTTTCTCTCTAGGAACTACCCCCTCTCTAGCCTCATGTCCACTGATTTACGTACTATGATTTAGAAGAATTTCTTTAACAACTCTTTCTCCTTTCTTCGTCTGTTAAATGGACTTATTTAAACCTACCCCAGGACTCCTGGGGGTGTTGCAGAGGGCGTGTAGGTGAAGCACTCGGCCAGTTACTCGGAATCCTACACTTTGGGGTACCGTCCAGTGGTGTAGAACCCTGTCGCAGACTCATCAGATAGGAACGTGGCTAGGCAGGGTCTTAGGAAGCCAGGACCATCTCTCTAAAGCAGAAGCATCTGTCAGGGCTGAGCCCGAGCAGAGGCAGTTGAGGCAGTGCACAGAGGTGGCCTGGCCCATCTGTCCAGGCTTTGAGGAGGATTTGGGCAAGCAGCGTCCCTCGTCTGCAGACGAGGCCGTTTTCCTGAGGGAGAACATGTCCGCCTTCACACTGGCATAATCTTCCAGGACAACCTTCTCCAGAATTCACAGTGAGGGCCCACATTGCTCCTCAAAGCCTGTGAAGCTCAGTAGGAGATGCTCTGGTGAATTCAAGGAGAGAAAGACGGTCTAACATGGTGGTGTGAGGAATCCATGGGACCTTTCTCTAGAAATACACTCATAACTGGGAATACGATTTTGTTTTTGTTTGTTTTGTTTTGTTTTTAAATAATGGTATTCATTTAAAGTCTCAGGAAATAGTCCTCAGCACATGCAACATAGGAAGAAAAATTTAGTCAAGAAAACCTACTAGATTGGGGCTGGTAGGTGGTGGGGTGCTTAAGGGTGCTGGACTCCCACAGGGTTGACCATGGTTCGAGTCCCGATCTGGCAGCTTGAGTTCTCTTGCTCTCTCCATTTCTGTCTTTTTACTCAAATTTAAATAAATAAATAAATAAAGTTAAATAAAATAATTCTTTAAAAAACTTAAAAAGGGGACCAGCAGATGGCGTGGTGGTTAAGGCGCTGGACACTCTCACATGGCCGACCAGGGTTCTAGTCCTGAATCTGGTGGCTTGCTTTCTCACTTCTTCTCTCTCTCACACTCTTACCCTCTTTCTCTCTCTGGTCAAACTAAAAAATAAATAAATGAATATAAAATAAAATAAATAATTAAAAAAAAACTTAAAAAAGTAAAACTACTAGACTGTAGTCAGAATGGTGCATTTGAACCATGGTTTGACAGAAGCCTCACTCCAGGAAGGAATGGCCAAGAATATGGCCTCCTCACCCCTCTGCTCCCAAGCAAGGGATATGGCATTTCACTGGGAGAGGAGGGCCACGAGCACTTCTTATTCCCTCCAGCTCTGAGGAGAGGAGACTAAGTTCCTGGGGAAGTGGAGGAGAGGTCAAGGGCTCTCCACCTTCAATTATCCCTCCTCACAGGAGAGGTGTGCTTCTCTGGGCAGGGCCCCCCAGAGCCCAGGGCCCCGGTCGCCCTCATCCGAGCGTGTTCATGGAGCAGAGGTTGCATCTCAGTGCCGATCCAGAAGATCACAGGCTCCCAGTGCTGCTGATGAAGCAGAGATGTTACTCAGGGGAAATGGACTGCTGTCCCCGTCCCCAGCTCCAGAGCAGGGGCTCAGAGATTTGCCCTGGGGAGAGAGACTCTCAGAACTCTTGTCAAAGAACTGACTTCATGTGCAAAAGAACGTTCAAGGACGAAGGTGGCCATGAGAACAATATTTTGGGGGCCTAGGTGGCACAGTGGTTAAGGTGCTGAGCTCCCACATGGTCAACTGTAGTTCTAGTCCTGGGCTGGAGGCCTGAAACTCAAACTGGGTGTGTGCCCAAAAGCCCAAGAGAAGAATGGAGGAGAAGGATTGTTGTGTGGCCATCCTCCCTGGGGAGTGATTTCTTACTTTCTGTCTCTGCAGCGAGCACATATACCCTATAGCAATAATCTATCTCAAAAACAGACAAAAAGAAATGAAGATTTTAGAGGAAAGTCAGTACAAGGAGTCTGACATCACTTCTAAATGAGAGCAGGGTAAACAGCAGGTCGATCAGGTTATCACAGAGACGCAGGGACACAGCTAAGGAGCCCTCCTGCAGTCAGGGGAGACCATAAAGACCGGCTTCAAAAGCCGCACTTGCCAAGTTAAATTGGATCAGACTGTGGAACGATTTATGCACCAGGCCACTGTCAAAAACACTACAGCAATCAGTTGGCAATTAGTGGAGTTGAACAACTAGGTAGTCAAACAAATGAGGCAGAGAGCCTGACACAAGATTAGGGGGAGATATGGCGAGAATCTGCTAAATGCACAGGGGTCTGAGGGAGGCTGAGCCAGCAGCGGGGCCGTGTGCCCCACGGGGCGACAGCAGAGGCCTCGCGCTGCCAGAGCAGGTGTCATCGGGACAGTCGCCCAGTCGCTAAGGACTGAGCAAGGAAAGGACAACAACGCGCTTG
>NW_006209557.1:444595-494488 GCF_000334495.1 Tupaia belangeri chinensis
AGGCGCAGCGCCCGCGGGGGGGGGGGGGGGGGGGGTGTCCGCTGCGGGGCATTGCTCCGACATGCTCAGACTCCATCAGACATTACGGGACGCAGAGAAACAGAGACGTGTGATTTAAACAGGGAAAAAGAAAAACAAAAACAGGGAGCAAGCTATTGTCCAGATGTTGGAAGGAGCAGATGGCCATTACAGCAGCCTCAGTAACTATAGTCAAAGAACTACAGAAAACCAACGTAACAAATGAAATGAGCTATAAGACAATATCTAATCAAATAGCTAATGTAAAAAATAGAATAGACATTAGTTTTAAAATAAATAGGTTTACAATTCTCGGATTTAGAAATACAGTAGCCTGGGCTAGCAGAGGGTGCAGGGGGCACGCAGTGACCCCTGTGCTGGGCCCACAGGGACTGCCATGCCCACAGCTCTCCCTGAGACAGTGCTTGGGCCCAGGGAGCTGCGGCTGCGATGGTCAAGGCGTGAAGACTGTCAGGATACCTCTCGTTCCCTCATGGAGAAAATAAAATAAAAATAAACTTGAATTAGTATAATATCCTCAATGAACAATGAACTAGAGTGGCTTACCAGTAGATGTGAGCTAGCGTAAGAGAGAACTAGTGAATTTGAAGAGGTACTGATCCAGGTTATGTAATCTGAGGACAATTGGAAAAATGAAGGAGTAAAAACAGTTTTAAATAACCAAAGAGTGCAAAATAATAACAATTAACGATTATAAGGCAAACGAGAAAACAGTCTGGAATAAGCGGAAACAAATATAAACACATGGTAAGACATGGGCTGCCTTGAAAGCAGCACGCGGGAGAAATGGCTTAGTAAACACCCACGCTAAAGAGACATGTTTCAGGCTGGCCCCGTAGCCTCGCGGTCAAGGGAGTGGGATCCCATTTGGCTGACTGTGATTTGAGTCCCAGTCCCCGTGCCTTGAAAACCACAGTGGGCACGTGTGCACACATGCCCAGACTCCAACGTGATGGAGAAATGGAGGAGGAGGAAGACAGGCTGAGACCCACTGGCGAGGGTCTCTCCCACTCCCTCTTTTCCTCTCTGTCTCTGAGGTTTATGCCTAAAGTCAGACACACTTGTATTCCTGAGTATGTGTATATCAGCTGTGCTCGCTATTCAAAATATTTAGATTAATTAAGATCTTTAGTGAATCAATAGAATGGGGGGGGGAAGGGCATAGAAAGCAACCATATATACTAGAGACTGTGGGAAGTGGGTGGGAGATGGCAGAGGGCGAGAGATAAGGAATCAAGAATGGGACAAAAAGCAATATATACAGGAAAAAAATGGAAAATTATTTGTTGATGATAATACAAATGTTGATGTGCTTGATTGAGCCAATATAAAGTGTATTCTGGATGGGAAATCTCATTTTGTATGCTGTAATGATGTACAGTGAATAAATGTAAATAAATAAATTTACATTAATTTTTTTTAAAAAAGAGATAGAGGTGTATCTTGCTTGGTCAGCTGTGGTTTGAATCCCAGCCCTGTGGGTTGAGGGACATCATGGGCCCATGTGCATGAATTCCAAGGCTTAATGGAATGGAGAAGAGATGGAATCATGGCATGGTCATGCCTCACTGGGAAATGCTTTTCCTTAGATTTTTGCAATAGGGCATATGCACTCACTAGAAGGGGACAGAAAGAGAGACAGTGAGAGGAAAAATGAGAATCCACTCCCCAGGAGGATAACCATGCCACAGTCCCTTCCTTTCCATTCTGTTCTTAGCATTTGGGGCATGCACAGACACTGGGTGTGACTTCTTTTTCTTTTTTTTGTGAGAGATTTTTATTATAGGACATGTGTACTTGCCAGACACACACACAAACACACACACACACACACACACACACACACACAGAGAGAGAGAGAGAGAGAAATCACCGCCCTCCCCCCAGGGGGGATGGCCACACTGTAATCCCTTCTCCTCCATTGGGCATGCATACACATGCATCTGGCATGAGTTTTAAGCCACCAGGTCTAGGCCTCGAATAGTGGTTGATCATATAAGAGTCCAACACCTCAACTACCATGCCACTTGCCTAAGATCAAGTTAGTAAAATATTTTAACAGAAAATTCTGTAATCAGATGTCTGCACTGATCAATTCTTCCCAACATTTGAAGAATAATTTGCCCAATTCTTCACAAACTCTTCTAAAATATAGAAGACAGTGAAGCCTGGGGTACTTGTAAACTCATTCTATGAGGCTAATATTATTCTGATATCAAAATCAGACAGAGACAAAAACAAACAAACAAACAAACAAAAAACCTATATACTGGGGCCAGCAGGTGGCATATAGGTTAAGGCACTAGCCTCCACATAGCCAACTCTGTGGTTTGAGCCCTGGAGCTGGTGACTCAGAAATCACATTGGGCATTTGTGCATGTGTGCCCAAAGTCTCAAGAGGAGAATGGAGAAGAAAGGGTTGTGGCGTGACCATCCACTGAGAGGTAATTTCTCACTTTTCCCCTCTCTCTCTGCTGTTTCTTCCTGGTGAGCACACACACCCTATAGTAAGAACAAAACAGACAAACTATAGACCAATACCTTTCATGAATATACCTGCAGCAATTCTTAATACATCACGATAATTTAATATAATTATTAAAATAATTATATATCATGACCAATGGGATTTAGCATAGAAAAGCAAGATTAATTCAACATCTAGATATAAATTAATGTTGTCAATTCATAGAACGAAGACAAAGCCCTCACAGTCATCTCAATAGATTCAGAAAAAGCACTTGATAACATTGGACACTTCTTCATGGCAAAAACACTAGGAATAGAAGAAAACTTTCAACTTGATGAAGGTCATCTGCAAAACCCCACTGCAATGTCATACTCAGTGAAATATTGAATGCTTCCTCTAAGATCAGGGACAAGTCCGAGACGTCTGGGGCTGGATGTTGACGCAGTGGTAAAACGTGATGCTGTGAGACAATCCCACAGAGGAAGGCTCCCAGGTCACGCCCAGAGGCTTCTCTGAGTACACTGGGAACACGATCACTCGTGGTCTGGGCGGGTAGAGGCTGGGACTGGATTCGGAACCACCTGCTGTGGGTGCTCTCTCTGTGGCCTCCTCTCCCAGCCTCTTCTTTCTCTCTCTCTCTCTGAAAAAGTAAACTTAAAAAAGACATGGATACCTGTTTTAGCCCACTTTCATTCATCATTAAATGGGAAGTTCTAGCCAAGATATTTAGGTCAAGAAGAGACTTACTGTGTGTATACATATATATAAAATCTCTATAAAATATAAATATATAAGTATATAATATATATGTATAAATTACAATATAAGTATATATAATAATAATACACACATGTATATTATATATATGTGTGTATATATATATAATATACATTTGTGACATTTTCCTATGATGTCAGTTACCTATAGTCAACTACAATGTGAAAATATTAAATGGAAAATCCTCAAAATAAACAGGTCATAAGTTTTAAATTACATGCCATTCTGAGTAGCATGGTGGAAACTTGCACTGCCCCACTCTGCCCTTCCTAGAACATCAATCATCCCTTTATACAACATATCCATCCAGCCTGTCTTCCCAATAGGAGCCATCTCAGTTATCAGACCCAGAAACTATGTCTAAGGTTTGGTGCCACCTGTGGTTTCAGACATGCACAGGGTGGGGCGGGGCTCTGGGTCTTAGAACACATACCCCACAGATAAGGCAGGACTGCGCTATCTCTATTTGAAGATGACATCATCTTGCTTATACAAAATCTTGAGGAATCCACTAAAACTACAGGAAGGTTGCAGGGTACAAGCTCAGTATGTAAAAATCAGATTTATTTATATATACTTTTACTAATATAGACAATCTTTAAAAATTAAGACTACAATTTTATTCACACTAGTGGCTAAAAGAATAAAATACTTATAAGACTTTTCCCTGCCTCATATGTATACACAAATTAACCTCAAATGAATCAAACCTTTAATGTAAGAATTGAAAATATAAAACCCTTAGAAGAAATATGATCTTGGACTAGGCAATTATTTCTTAGCTATCACACTAAAAGCACAAGTGAGAAAAGACAGAATAATTGGACTTTATTAAAATATAAAACTTTTGTTTTTTGAAAGATGCCATCAATAAAGTAAAAAAAAATAATAAAGAACCCAGAAAACAAGAGAAAATTTTTGAAATTTATAAATATAAAGAACTTATGTCTAGAATATATACAAAGCACTCACAATTTTAAAATTAAAAATTACTCCTTTTTTAAATGAACAGAATATCTAAATATATTTTTTGAAGGAAAATATAGTAGTGGTCAATACTCACATCAAAAGAATCTCAACATCATTGGCCATCAGAGAAATGCAAACAAAAACCACTTCGTAGTCACTGAAATGGCTACAATCTAAAAAACAGACACTCTCAAGAGTGCATGTGATACGGAGAAACCGGAAGCCTTACACACTTCTGTGGGCATTTACCATGGTGCAACTCTTCTGGGAGACCATCTGGCAGTTCCTCCAGAAGTTACTGGTAGATATATACCTGATGAAATATTGTAAAAATATGCTCTGAGTTGTGCACAAATGTTCAGAGCAGCATTACTAATAATAGCTAAAATGTGGAAACAGCATGAGTGTCCATCAGCTGGTGAATAGATGCATAAATGTAGTATAGCCATGCAGTGGAATGTTACTCAACAATAAAATGAACATGAGATTAATGGATGCTGAATAAGAATGAGTTATGAAGATGCTGTACTAGATGAAAGAAGCTAGTCATAAAAAAAAAAAAACACCTATTTCATGAGCCTATTTGTACAGTGTTTGCAGCAGGCGAATTCATTGGCGAGCTGCAGGTGGTAGGGTATTGTTGCAGGATTCTGGAGCCATGAGGGAAGCCCCTGGTTTTAGTCACGGTCCTTGGAAACATTCCAGTGTACCCGGGGCTGTGTCTTGATGTTGGCTGACTGGAAGGCTGGGAGAGAGGATTGCATGGTGAGGCTCAGTGGAGGACGCCTATCTCTCTCCCTTTTGCTAAAAAGAAAGAAGAATGAAAAAGAAGGAAGAAAGAAGAAAGAGAAAGAAGAAGAAAAGAAAGAAAAAGGAAGGAAGGAAGGAAGGAAGGAAGAAAGAAAGAGAAAGAAAAGAGAAAAGAAAGGGGAAGAAAAAGAAAGGAAGAAAGAAAAAAGAGAAAAAGAGAAAGAAAAAGAAAGGAAAAAAGAAAAAGGAAGGGAGGGAAGGAAGAAAGAAAGAAGAAAGAAAAAGGAAGGAAGAAAGAAACGAAGTTTAAAAGCTAGATTAATGTCACTAGGGCTGGGCAGAAGGAGGCTTGGGGTGAGTAGAAAGTTGCGGCAATGGTTGTGTAACTCCAAACATACTTGACCTATTCGACTGTGCCCTTTAAATGGGAGAATTATATGGTGTATGCATTAAATCTCAATAAAACTGTTCTTTAAGCAGCTGTAAATATTGTCTTTCCAACGTTTCATCTCATTTCCTGTACTTGCTGTTTCTGTGGTTTTGCCAGGGAGCACTTGCACTTGTCAGACAGAGACAGAGAATGAGGGAGAAAGCACCCCCTGAGGGTGTGCGGTCATACCCCAATCCCTTTTCCTCCATTTCTCAATCCTAATGGGATTTTAGCCATGCATGCACATGTGCCCAGAGTGTTTCTCAAGCTACCCTACCACCTGCAGCTAGCCAATAACTTCGCCTGCTCTAAACACTCTGTACAAATAGACTCATGAATAGGTGGTTTTCTATGGCTAGCTTCTTTCTTCTGGCACAGTGTCTTCAAAATTCATTCTTATTCAGCATCCCTTAGTCCCGCATTCATTCTGTTGTTGAGTAACATTCCACTGCATGGCTATGCTACACTTACGTAGCCATCGAGTGATGGACACTCACGCTGCTTCCACATTTTAGTTATTAGTAATGCCGCTCTGAATCAAACTGCTTGGTCTACACTGTGGGATCCAGTTTGCTTGACCACAAGGCCACAGGGCCAGCCAGCCCTCATTTCCTGTTTTAAACATCTCTGCTACCTCCATCAAACTACACACAAATAGTAACTCACTTATTTAAGGACTTGAACTTCATCATGCGATTCTCAGAAATGAGTTTCAGAGTGTATGGGTTTCATAGAATTTCATTTGAGGGGAGGCCTTTGAAGCAGTGGAAGACTTAAGCCATTTTCCGCACATCTAATGGTGGAAGGTCAGCCAGTACCGAATAATTGGAACTGAAAAAGAAATTTCCTCAAGTCATGCCATTGATTTGCAAGGTCGGCCCTCTCTACTCTAGAAGTAAACAAAACCAAACATCCTTTGCAACACCACCTGAATCATGTCCCGTGGTGCCAGTTAACTCCTCCCAGTGGGCTTTTTAGGGTGTTGGCTGGCTTCCAGAGAACCCGTGACATGATCTCTGAAGTATGGTTGGCTTGTCTCCAGGAAAGACCCTTGTTTGTTCTGGTCATTTCTTCCTGGTCCTCGTGTTCAGGAGGATGAGCCCCACGTCTGTGTGTGCCTGGGCCCATCGTGGACCTGGGGCTAGGGCCTGCCACCTAGGAATGCCTTTTTCTTTCTCTTTTTGTCTTTGTCTTTTTTTTTTCTTTTCATTTTCTTCCTTTTTTTTAACCATTGCCTTCTTTGCCTTTATAATTTTTTTGTGAGGTTCTAAATAAAGTTGAACAAAACTCTAAAACCTCACTTTCTTTCTTTCTTCTTTCTTTCTTTCTTTCTTTCTTTCTTTCTTTTTTTTTTTTTTTTTTTTTTTTTTTTTTTTTTTTTAGCCAATAACTTCGCCTGCTCTAAACACTCTGTACAAATAGACTCATGAATAGGTGGTTTTCTATGGCTAGCTTCTTTCTTCTGGCACAGTGTCTTCAAAATTCATTCTTATTCAGCATCCCTTAGTCCCGCATTCATTCTGTTGTTGAGTAACATTCCACTGCATGGCTATGCTACACTTACGTAGCCATCGAGTGATGGACACTCACGCTGCTTCCACATTTTAGTTATTAGTAATGCCGCTCTGAATCAAACTGCTTGGTCTACACTGTGGGATCCAGTTTGCTTGACCACAAGGCCACAGGGCCAGCCAGCCCTCATTTCCTGTTTTAAACATCTCTGCTACCTCCATCAAACTACACACAAATAGTAACTCACTTATTTAAGGACTTGAACTTCATCATGCGATTCTCAGAAATGAGTTTCAGAGTGTATGGGTTTCATAGAATTTCATTTGAGGGGAGGCCTTTGAAGCAGTGGAAGACTTAAGCCATTTTCCGCACATCTAATGGTGGAAGGTCAGCCAGTACCGAATAATTGGAACTGAAAAAGAAATTTCCTCAAGTCATGCCATTGATTTGCAAGGTCGGCCCTCTCTACTCTAGAAGTAAACAAAACCAAACATCCTTTGCAACACCACCTGAATCATGTCCCGTGGTGCCAGTTAACTCCTCCCAGTGGGCTTTTTAGGGTGTTGGCTGGCTTCCAGAGAACCCGTGACATGATCTCTGAAGTATGGTTGGCTTGTCTCCAGGAAAGACCCTTGTTTGTTCTGGTCATTTCTTCCTGGTCCTCGTGTTCAGGAGGATGAGCCCCACGTCTGTGTGTGCCTGGGCCCATCGTGGACCTGGGGCTAGGGCCTGCCACCTAGGAATGCCTTTTTCTTTCTCTTTTTGTCTTTGTCTTTTTTTTTTCTTTTCATTTTCTTCCTTTTTTTTAACCATTGCCTTCTTTGCCTTTATAATTTTTTTGTGAGGTTCTAAATAAAGTTGAACAAAACTCTAAAACCTCACTTTCTTTCTTTCTTCTTTCTTTCTTTCTTTCTTTCTTTCTTTCTTTTTTTTTTTTTTTTTTTTTTTTGTATTTTGAATACTCAAAAACCAGATGCTTGAACATCTTCTACACAGAGCAGGGTTTCTGCAGCTTCGACCCCTTTCTGAGCTGACACCACTACTCTTCCTGTCACTGCAGGGCTCTCGTGTCACCAGTGGGCATAGCTGTGTTTCTGGAAGGCTGAGGGTGATCCGTGTCCTGTCAGGCAGGCTATTTGATGTGGGCCTGGGCGTCACTGGCCAACCAAGTCTAGGTGCTTCTCATGGTCAGTGCAGTGACAGGCAGAGGCTGGAGAGCAAGAACATTTATTTCTGTGTTAAAAGAACATCAAAAAAGCACGCGTACTCCTGCTTGGTCTCCATAAACAAACTGTGGCCCCGTTTACTGCAGATAACTGCCTCTTCTTCTTCTCACTAGGTTATAGCCAATCACGGCAGCTAGGCTTCGGTCAATCCCAGGCACCCTGCCTTTTGGACTTGTCCATGAAGACAACGTTTGGAATATAGTCAATCCAAACTCTTTGTCTCCCTCATTCCTTCACTTTCATTTTTATACATCGCTTTCTCTCTCTGGAATTTAAAATATCAAGTTGACAGCGAGGCCATCAAGAGCTGCTTGGAACTTGGTCCAGGCAAACTGCCTGACTGTAATCGTGTTACGGTTTGCTCAATTAAACTCCACTAAATTAAACTGAATGGATTTTTCTTTGTACATCTGTAACTGGTTACAGGGAAACAGTTAGCAAGCACCATCAAACTGTCTCGAAAAACGACCGCGTTCTCAGCGTGTACAGACCCAAACGCACGCACAGGCCCATCACTCCTCACTGCCGTCAGCCAGAGCCGATTGTTATTCCCTGAGGAATTATTCTGGTTCCTGTCTTTTGTTTGCTTATTCGTTTGTTTGTTTAACACTCACACCTGGCTTCTCTCTGGCCATCCTCCAACAGGTACCCACGGGTCCGACCTCGGTCTGATAGTTCTCGTGACAGGCCTTTCCCAACTTCAGAATGGCTGCCGTCTGCTCTACCTTGGGCTGGCCAGCTTCACAGAGGTACACAAAGGGACCATGGGCAGGAGACTATCTTCTCCTCACCCCTTGAGCAAATCAGGTAATGATAAAAATGACCGGCAACAGCCGAAATTTCTGTGAGGCCTCACAGATGGCAAGTAAACAGAGTTCATTGATTTTAAAAGAGCATCAGAGAATGGGACGCCCGTTCTCCTCCACAAAGCCCAGACCTTTGGGAAGAACAGTGCTTTCCTGGTCTCTGGGTACTGCCCGTCCCCACCTACCCTCCCAGGTCCAGGTACTGACCATCTCTACCCGCCCTCCCAGGTCCGGGTACTGACCGTCTCTACCCACCCTCCCAGGTCCGGGTACTGACCGTCTCTACCCACCCTCCCAGGTCCAGGTACTGACCGTCTCTACCCACCCTCCCAGGTCCGGGTACTGACCATCTCTCCCCGCCCTCCCAGGATGCAGAAACAGCAGGACATTTTGAGAGGAAAGGGGAATGAAGTGTTGCCCAACACCAGATTGTTTAGATGTTTATGGGGACTTAGCATCTGGAAGTTTATGGAGATGGTAAAATAGCTACCCCGTAAACAGAACTTAGAAACTCATCCTAGCAATCCTGGTGAAAGCCGGGGAGTGCCGCGTGTTGAAGCATAACCGCAGTTTAAGGGACCTCACTTTCCTCCTTCCTAATGACGGAGGTGAGGCATACAAGCCGCTGCTTGGAGGCGCAGTTTTATTTTTATATACTGTGTGTAGTACAGGAATACATGAGTACGGCTTTATGGAAGAGAGCTTCTGAAGCATTAGGCCTGCTGAAAGTGGCACCTTTTCCTCATTTGTTTTGTAAAGAAAATAGACTTTGAGTTATACTTGGGTCGCCGAGTTTCGCTCTCACCTCTGCTTCCTGCAGGTGGGTCCCTCATCTGCAGGAATGTCTCTGTGAGGTGGGGTGAGCGCTATGTGGCCGTGGCCCTGCATTATGGCCAGGCAAGACCCAGGACCTGAGAGAACGTCACGGAATAAAAGCAGCTAGCATTAGGTCACCGTGTCAGAGCGCTCCACGCCGCCCCTCCTCTTGCGGCAGCCTGGTCACGCACTGCCACATGCCAACTGTATTTTCTCCTCAGACTCTTTACTCCTCACATTGGTGTGCCATCTCGGATACGATATAATTAGCAACCACACAGAGGAGAAATAAACATGCTCAGTGCTTTACGTAACATTCACAGTCATACATGTAAAATGTTTCTATCACAGTCATTTCACCTATTCCTAAAGCAAAGTATTCCTAATTTTCTTACAATTATACCTTCAATGCCCAAGAGCATCACGATTTCTTGACCCAAATCCTTTTGTTAGAGACACGCTGGAAACAGGACTGGGTGGTGCATTTGCAGAGCAGAGGGGTGGGCGGGGTCAAGGTCAGGGCTTGCTGACCCCAAGCATGTACCTGGGAGGGCCCGCCTGGCTGAATGTTAGGAGTCCCCACGCTACTCTCAGAGTGGGGACACACTAAGATTTGAAAAAGGCTTGGATCCTTAATCGGCAAATGTACTGGGTGGCACGAGCTCCTCTTGTGTAGGCATCTCTCCCTTCACTCCTTCCAGGAGCCCGTCCATCCCCAACTTCCACCTCCCACAGCCTGTCCTCTGGTCGGAAAGATGGCCCTTGAAATTGCACTTCAGGCTCTGTAATTATATTGACCTCATTTGCATATTATTAATTTTTCCACAACAATCTTCCCTACATATTTCTTTTCAAACTGAGTCATGATGAGTCTGTCAAATCTGTATGTTGTGTGGGACCAGGAGGTGGCATAGTGGCTCAGGTGCTGGACTCCCACTTGGTCTATTGCCGTTCGAGTCCTGGACCCAGCGGCTTGAAACTCATGCTAGGCGCACGTGCATGTTTGCCTAAAATCCCAGGGTTAGAATGGAGAAGAGACTGCAGTGCAGCCATCTTCCCAGGGGGTGATTTCTCACTTTCTGACTCTCTGTGTCTCTCCATCTCTGTGGGGACTGCACACACTCTATAGCAAAAATTTCTTCAAAAAAATCATGTTGTCATGGAGCACAGCTGTCATTGCACCTCTAAGAGGTGTCCTTGCCCCTCCCTTCTGCCCAGGAAACTGCCAGGACAGGACAATGGAGACCTGTTTCCCAGCATGTTGTGATGTTTGAGTGACACTTACACACCTCCTGGTCAGAAGCCCTGCCGTCAGCCTAGGGCTCACTGCTGGGGCCCACTGCCTGACAGCTCAAGCTCATGAGGTCTGGTCTCTGTAAGTCATCCCATTTGACAGTCCAGGAAGAAGCTGAGACAGCGAGTGGCTTGGTCCCCAGTGTATATGACTGGTGGGGATAGAGCCTAAACAGAGACAGGTCTAAGTATCTGAGTCCCCACTCATGTCCCTCCCCACTGGCACAGTGGGGAATGCCACAGCCTCTTAAAAGTTCACCTTGAGCCGCCATTATAGAAAGCTTCAACATCCCTAGTCTAAGTCCCAGTGGCAGTGGATGATGGGCAGTGATCAGAGCTCTTCCGTTTCCACTCCCAGGGAAAGGCGAAAAAGAAGGGTCTCTCATTAAACTCTTCCCCCAAACACCCCTATCACCCAAAGACACAATCTCAAAACCTTCAACATTTTAGAGAGTTATTTCCTTGAGAGTAATACATGTAATGACTGAATCTAAAGCATGCTTTATCTATGAGAGGACAACCATGGGACATGCATTCTATGCAGGGGACCATGTTTTCAGTGGGGTTGGAGGAAGGAGAAGGGCCGCACAGGAGTCCTCATCGTCTCATCAGAATCCTGCTCCAGGCACAGAGGGTAAGCCTTCCAAAGGCCTAGTGCCCTACAGGTCCACAGAGGTCTTTGTGTTTCTTTTTAAGTTCCAACTTAAAGTATCTTATCTTTTCATTTTGTAAAACAAATGTCACACTGAGAAAAACACTGCAAGAGATCTAAAAAGTAACTTTAATTGACTCTCTGGAATCCTGGGCTCAGAAGAAACATAGGAATCACCACTTTCCCAGGAAGGAAACATAGTGTCTCCCTTGAGAGTATGAGACACTCCATCAAGTCAGCTACAAAGTTGCTGTTTTGAACTTAGGGAGCTGGTTTCTTTCTGTGTAAAAACATGAACCCCAGATGCAAAGTCTCAGCCTTCCCTATGAACTCTGGGCTTCAGCAACTCACTCCTATTTTTTTTCGAGAGAGAAATTTTTGCTAAAGGGCGCATACATTCACTGAAATGACAGAGAGAGAGACAAAAAGTGAGAAATCACCTCCCGGGGGAATGGCCACACTGTAATCTCTTCTCCATTCTCTTCTCTGGATTTTGGGCATGTACGCACATGCGCCTGGCACGTTTCAAGCCTCCAGGTCCTGGTCTCAAACCATGGTGGGCCATGTGGGAGTCTTGCAATGTGAACATTATGCCATCTGCTGGTCCCTCAACTTCCAATTTTAATTCAGTCCCTTTTACCTCAATTCTATTATTTCCAAAAGGCCAGCCCAGGAAGAATGTAAAATTTGAGAATACGCAGTGTCTCAGACTTCACGGACAGAACAGATCAGCCAATGTATCCGTTACAAGCAAAAGGAGACATAGTGATTGACACTTAAAAAAACTTGGAATAATAATAATAATGATTGGAAAAACAATGAAAAGATATGAAATGATGAAGTGGGGAGATTAATGTCTCTGTATTGACTGACATGCATGACATTCCCTTTTGAAAAAGCAATGGAATACACTGTAGTTATATGTAATCCAATGTAATGTAAAGAAGATTATGATGATAATAAAAAAATTTTAAAGGATGCGTGAGCGCCGCTCCAGCAGAAGCAGGGTGAGCATGGACGGTTCGCTGTCTCCCCGTCAATTCAGGTAGACTGCTGGTTCTCATGGTTTCATAGCGCATGAAGGGATCTTTATGGGAAAATGGAATTAAAATACAAGCTTACTTTGGTACAAATATTTTTGAAATCCATGCATACGGTTTTTTTTCCATGCATTTACCATGAGCTTTTTGAAGTCTTGGTCAGATATGACCATGTAAAAACAGTATGACGTGTATATCAGAGTAGAATCGTAGACCCGAATCCGAGGCTGGAGCCCTCATCTCCAGTATGTCTCTCTATTCATGAACAAACCTTCGTGAGAGCTGCTGAAGAAAACAGCTCATGTTATTAACTGAGTCAGAACACAGTGAGCCAGAGAAGAATGAATTTCTCCACATTTCCCCCCTTATTTCTAATTTATAATTATTATTTTTTTGAGACTTTTTGCTATTGGGCACATGAGCTTGCCAGAAAGACAGAGAGACAGAGAGACAGAGAGACAGAAAGTGAGAAATCACCGCCCAGAGGATGGCCACACCGCAATCCTTTCTCCTCCATTCTCCTCTCAGGATCTTAGGCACGCACACACACTCACACACGCCCAGCATGAGTTTAAGCCACGGGGTCTGGGACTCAAACAGCAGTCGACTCCATGGGAATCCAGTGACGTACCCATTACGCCAACTCATCATTCAGTTGAATGATGAATTAAGCATGAAAAAATTGCAACAATATTTGTACCTCCATGCATTTTCTTGGAATATACTTGAGAAGATGCTCCCCAAAATAGGGTCTGAATTAAAAGCAAAAGGAAACAAAAAACAACAAAAGCAACAAAAAACACGTTGACTAGCTAAGGAAAGGAGGCAGGAACTTCTGAAAGGAGAACACAGAGCCAACAGGCAAGATCACTGTGTGACCGCAGGGCACCAGGGGTAGGAAGCAGCCTGGGTGGAGTTCAGAGGGAAGTACTTGGGAGGGAAAAAGAAAGTAAGAAAAATGATCAGGCTGCTTAATGTATTTAAATATAATGGAAGAAAATTCTACTTTGGGAGAAAAGTTTAAGTATCAATTATAGATTAAAAACTCAGAAAATTAAGAGACAGAAAAAAAAGGTAAGGGAATTATTAACTGCTATGAATTGGATAGTGGTTTGTCTCCCAAATGTTCAAGTTTGAAATTTGGTCCCCAGTGCGGTGGCACTGGGAGGTGGTGAGACCTTTCAGAGGTGAGGCCTCGTGGGAGGTGATCGGATAACGGAGGCATCGTGCTCCTGGGTTAATGTGTGCCCCAGCTCTCGCTCTCGCGAGAAGAGGCTAGTTTTCACAGAGCAGGTTCTCCGTAAGGAAGACAGTGGCCTCAGGTCTCACGGTGGCCTCATGCCCAGCCCCTGCTAGCGTCTCTGCCATGCTGTGGTATAACTGGCCTGATACCAGCCGCTTGTGTTTGGACCTTCAAGCCATCAGAACTGTAAGCTAAATAAACCTCTATTTTTTTTTTTTTTTTTTTTTTTTTTTTTTTTTTTTTTTTTTTTTTTTTTTTTTTTTTTAGTAGATCACTCAGTTTCTGGTATTTTCTGTTAGTGACACAATAGCTGACTAAGAAGACATTAACTCCAGGGCATAATTTCAGTAGAAAACAAAATTTCCATTATGCAGTTTGGCCTAACCTTCACATTGTAAATAATATTGTTGAGAGGAAGGCGGGAAGGCCTGCAAAAGAGTGAAAACATTGTTTTCTACAGTAAAATAATAGCTAACATGGAAAAGAATCAAAAAATAACTCTATAGGTCCCAAAATTTTGATATTGGAAAAAAGAGAAAAAGAAAGCAAAACCACCTGAGAAGGAGCGTTGGAGTAAGCCGGCAGCCGCACTGCACTGCTGGACGGGAACACCGAGCCGGGGGTTGACAAAGACGAGGCCGTTTAGGTCATGATTTTGGTGGCTGAAAGGTCCGAGAGCACGGGCCTGGCTGGGCGGCTCCGCGGGCTGCATTACGGAACAGGCGCGAGAGACAGGCCGGCAGGTCAGTGGCTGGAGAGAGGGTGAGGGGGACCACACTGCCTGTCCCTGCCATGCTTCCAGCTACCCACGCCGAAGAGGGCCTTCCTCCTCACGCTCTCATCACCTCCGTGGCCGCTACATTGGGGCCAAATCGCAGACGTGAAGCGTGCAGGGAGACACGACTATGATATAGCAAGGACTGTGTGCGAGGGTCATTGTTCTGGTATTCTGAAAACGAGGTGCTGCCTGTCTGTAAAGAGGGGGTTCTGGATGCGGTTCTACTTACGCAAATTCCACGAAGCAAGTCCAGGATTGAACCCAGTGCACTCTATCTAAAAAATGTTCTGTTTGAGGGGTCAGCAGGTGGTGTGGTGGTGAAGGTGCTGAACTCCCACATGGCCAACTGTGGTTCAAGTCCCAGACCTGGTGGCTTTGGCTTGCTTTCTCACCCCACCATCCACACACACCCATGTCTCTCTCTGGTGATTCAATAAATAATTCTTTTTGAAAAAATGCTCTGTATTTATATGTGTGCGTGAATGTGTGCATACACTACATACTTGTTCAGGTGTTCATAGACACATGATCATAAACATGTATGTGCGTGTTTCCCCACCTACTGTGATATGAGTACCTATAAGAAAACATGATTTCTGTCACCTTATTCAAAACCTGACCAGTCTATTCTATTTCTTTGAAAATCAGCTTGACCTTTTAGCCATGTGCGAAAGTCCAACTATATGTGTTGCTGTTGAGTATTTGGACAAGGTTTCCGTCTCACATGCTCGCTGAGATTCCAGATGCCGGCCGCTCCGTCGTAGTTACAGAAAATGGGAACACACAACACGAGTGGGCACCTTGCCCCTGAGCAAGTGGGCGTAGGCTTAGATTTCTGAGATCCGGCCTCTTGGAGAAAATACTGCGTATCTGTTGCAACAAAACAAACTGGCCAGTTTCTGTGAGCCAGGGATTGAACCCAGGGCCTTAGCTCAGTGACTCTGGTTCAGGTCTCTTGAGAGTTACTACAAAGATTTGAATTGGGGTGGGGGCGGGGAAGCTGCCCTTCCAAGGTGTTTCTCGTAGCCGTGGGGGACTTCAGGTCCTTGCTGGCTACTGACCAGAGATCTCCGTTTCTTCTACCTGGGCCTCTCCCCAGGGCAGCTCACAGCATGGCGCCTGGCTTTCCTCCGAGCCGGTGAGTGAGTGGGCACCCAGCATGGGAGCCCTGCCCGCACTGCCTCTTCCCAGAGGGACATCCCTCACGTCCACCTATTGCCATTATAAGGCAGTCATTAAGATCAGCCCAAACTCAGTGGGAAGGTCACCAAAGAGCATTGACCGGAGCTCTGCAAGGCACTGCCTCCCGCAGACATACCAAGGGAGCTTTTTTCCGACACAGTTGAAAGACCACAGACCACACACGTGTATTTAACCAAGCATTGGGAGAGAGCTTTAGATACTCTGTAACCGTTTTCAGTTACAGAAATGGAGTCTGCACACATCTGGAAACTGGCAGACAATTGGGAAACAATTAGGCTCTATTCCCCACTGCAGTGGTCTTTTCCTACATCTCATCTGAGCACAACGCATTCCAACTGAGCAGCAGCCGCCTAGCAGGGAGCAGTAGCTTGGCAGTGTAGGTTATTTTAATGAACACTTTAAACTAAGTCTTCACCATCTGTTCTGTTTCCTAATTGCAAACCTACACTCATTTGCAGTTGCATCATTAAAAGTGAGATGCTGGCAAAATGTTCTAAATGCTTCTCTGGCTTGTCCTCTTGGCTCTGCTCATTCTCTCCACTGTGATATCTGAAGTCCGAGGTCTCTCACTGGAGGTGAAGCATCAGGAGGAGTACGCACACGCAATTCACAGCGTGTGGATGTGCGTCTTCTCTCCCCCTCTCTTCATCTGCAAACAGGAATTCTCTTTAAGAAGGATTTTACATTTCAAATTCCCCACATGTCTTTGGTAATTTTAGCTTGCTTTAGGGATAAGGGGAGGATTTAAGTGGAAGCCCTTTAAACAGAAATTAAACTAATTTGCACAATGGAGAGCTGCAGAACTCTCCTGTGAGAGTCAGGAGCCGTTTGATGGAATTTAACTCCTCAAACATTGTTTTACTTCTTTACTCCCCTCCCCACAGAGTCACTCATTGGCTGAACTCTAAACCAAATCCAGAGATACCAAGAGGTAGGCAGCTTCTGAAGTAATCTGCTCATATTCCAAGGGCAGTAGCCAGCTTTGCATCTCACATGGTGCCAGAGTTTAAGAAAGGGGGGATGCCCATCCTCTTAAAGACACTGAAATTGTCATATAGGCAAGTGGGTAAGCACTGTGGGCCTTCTGAAAATCCTCAGCCTGTGAGCAGAAATTGCCAGGGTACACACGCCGTGAAAGCTGCTCGGACAGCCCTCTCCTGTCCATGACCACAGGGGAGACAGGCCAACCTGCAGCACCCCACGAAGATTCAAGGGACCCAGCAGTGCGCTCTGGTGTCTCTGCGGCGCCAGCATCTCTGTGGGTTCCTGGCTGGTAGACGGCTTGTTGGCAGCCAGCTGAGGGGTGCTGTGTCCTCTGCAATAGAGTTTAGGTGTTTCCCTTGAATCCTGTTAGCCTCTGGGTCTGTGGGTGTGGGAAGAGTCCCAGATGCTCAGTTGCTTGCTGCCAGGGTTGTACCATATCCCAAGCAGGGGCAACAAGTGACAAAGGACCTTGGGGAAGACCGTGGGAGAAAAGAAGTCTCAGGTTTCTTGGCAAACCCAACATTCTAAGGAAAAGGGTCTTTTCTCCTCCCTTCAGTCTACCACGTAAGAGGGGCTTGAACAAATCCCTCATCACATGTTTTAAAAGAATTATTTTATTTTATTCATCATTATTTTACTGAGGCTAGAGAGTGTCAGAGAGAAAGAGAGAGGGGGAAAGTGAGAAAGCAAGCCATCAGGTCCAGGGTTCAAACTGTGGTTGGCCATGTGGGAGTCCAACACCTTAACCATCATGCCACCTACTGCCCTACCCCCATCACATTCTTAATACTTGGTTGAGGATGGCCAATCTTCCTGCCGTAGAAGACCACATTGTCTGAGTTTCTCACTGTACCTGGAAGTACTTATGGTGTGAACCGGGCTCCAAGAATTCTATCCGGTCCTTAGAGGTGTGCTTAGGAAGAACTCGCACCAATTCTGGCAGTACTTAGTGCTGTCCAGGTCTGTTAAATATAGCTCACATGGACCAGCAGGTGGTGAGGAGATTAAGGTGGCTTGATCCCACATGGCCGGTTGCATAGTTCATGTCCTGGACCCAGCAGCTTGAGACTCACACGGGGCATGTGATGTGCATGCCCAAATTCCTAAGAGGAGAATGAAACAGAGAAGACTGTGGTGTGGCCCTCCCCCAGGAGGGTTCTCTCTCTCTTTCTCTCTTGCTCTTTCTCTTCCCAGTGAGCACATGAGCCCTATAGCAACCACACACACACACACACACACACACACACATACACACACACACACACACATACACACACATGATCTCACAAAGCTCGCTGTTACAATCTTAATTTCTTGACATTATGAGATGTGAGCTCTTAGAATCTGAGCCTTCGAGTGCAGCTGTGGGGCAGAAGTGAGTTTCAGACTTCAGGGCAGGACATTCCAGAGGGAGACCCTACAAGACGGATGTCAGCTGAAGTGGAAGGAGCTCTTCCTTCAGAACAGCCAGTCAGGTTGGGGAGCCTCTCCAAAAGTGTTCTTCATCCTGGGGTGAGGAGCTGCGGATTGCTCACCTCAGACACACATGATGGGGAATGCAGTCTTGTCCCCAGTACCAACCTCGCGTTCGGTGCCTGTTGCCCAGGGACACTATTTCTGGTACCGGATCACTGTCTCAGAGCTGGCTGTTTGGCGAGACTTTCCTCACCTATGTACAAGTCAGCAGCTGCTGCACCTCCTCGTTTATCCTTACTCAGGCCGCTGTCATGCCAAACAAACATTTTTCTTTTTGAAATAATTATTTCAGGGCCGGGGAGTGGCACAGGTGTAGCACAACACTCGGTAACACTGGCCTTGCATGGGAAGGTTCTGGGTTTGAGTCTCAAGTTCTCCCTGAGTATGCTAGGTGCACACATGTGTCCCGACCCTGGGCAGCTGGGTCTGAGAGTGGACCACAGCGTGGAGATGCTGTGTGGCTTGAATAATAGTTTGTCCCTTAAAGGTTCACATTTGGGAATTTGGTCTCGGCAAACAGTGATTAGTCATCTTTCTGAAATCCCCGTGTTGGGCCTTGGTTGGAATGCAGAGGTGGTAAGTGGAAGCTTAATCCCTTCATGGTGTCCCAGGGCAGGGCCTTTGGGTGTGACGAGGTCATTAGAGTGAGGGCCCCATGACTGAGTTCCAGTGGGCTTCTAAGGTGAGGAAATGAGACAGACAAGGCCAGGTGGCTAACACTCGAACAAAGAGAAACGTGGACAGCTGCTCTGCTCGGGCTCCTGCCGTGTGCCGCGTTGTAGTTTTGCCAGAAGTTGGCATAGACCTCGGATCGCCAAGCTGAGCTGAACGAGCCTCTGTTTCCTTATAAACCCTCCAGTCTCAGGGATTTTCGTAGCAGCCCTATAATGGACTCAGAGAATCCTCTTGTTGGCACATGCCTCTCTCTCTCTAAAGAAATAGATAAACTTAAAAAGCACATAAATAAAATGATTACCTCCATAATAGAAAGATCTATAGAATCCATGGTCCATAGTAACAAACGAAAAATTTAAGATGCAAACAAAAAGTTTTAGTGGGTCATCTAACATTTAAATGGCAAAATAAAGCAGCCCTCGTTTACTGTGCCACACAGGAGTTACTTCTCAGTGACGAATCCTTTGCTCCATAAAAGCTACACGCTTACCACTGCTACATGTAAGATGCATGCAGAAAATACTGCAAATGCTCTGTAATGTCGAAAGTTGCAGCTGCAATAGAATTTGTCATTTCTGATCTGAGTGTCAAAAATAAACATAAATATTGACGAGCTTTAAAACTCACATAGGCCATAATAACAGATTTTTTAAAAATCGGGCCAACTATACAAGGCCAGAAATACAAGATTCAGGGTGTTTCCAAAAGGCTTTGGCATTTGCACCCTTTGGCCGTTAATTGCAAAGTCATTATCTCCAAATGGAAATGATAAGAAGGATGGCAGACAGGTCTAGAAGATGTTGGCACTATCAATGGCAGTGTAAATCATGACGCCCTTCTGCTCACTCACTCCCACTGCACGCCTGAGAAACGTTCAGAACGACGGGAATCCGGAGGGCAAGACTAGGAGATTGTTTAGATAACAGATTTAAAATAAGAGATAGCACTATAACATAATTTCCCTGAAGTCTCAATAGGAGAGCTAAAAGGTACTTTTAAAAGCCAGAGGAATCACAGCAATATATAAATTGGCATGTAATCTCAGCCACTTTGTCCAAGACAGAGAAAATAGGCATCATTTTAGAAGACCAATAAACTACGTCCATTTGCCTGAGAGAACTCTGGAGTTGCTTTGATTTGCTGCAGAAATATAAATCATATGACACACTGATGTTTTTTAAGGTTCATTTCTTTCATCAGCAAGGAAGAGAGTTAGAAAGAAAGACAGAAAGGCAGTGCCCCCAACAGGGTCACAAGGCCGAGGCCCACCCCCAGCCTCACAGCATCATTCATGGGTGTGTGGGTGCCTGGTGTACTCAGAGAGGTCTCCAGACACGGCTCTGCAACTTCCCATACGGAACGGTCTCACCGAGAATTGTGCTGTGTCGCTGCACCACTATCCAGCCCCCCTGCATTATTCATTTTAAAACATTCTTTTTGGTATTAAATATGAAAATAAGATGACATGAGTGAATGTCAGAGAACAACAGGACATTTCTGGGCTGTTACTATCATGAGAACGGAGGCAGATGTCTTAGCAATGCACTGCGTTTTTATTTACATTTTTCTTAGGGAGACAGTTATGTAAGTGGTTCATCGCGTCCCCCCTTCTTCATGCCGTATCTTCGTAATTGGGCCCCGAGTCTCTGTGGGGCAGCACGTACCCTCTTCTTTTATGTCCCACATCTCTTGAAAGCCCAGCGGAGAGCAGCTTCATGACTACATATTGGCTGAGCAATGAACAGCTAGGCAGAAAGACCAATTAGGAGTTCGTTTCTGGCAACAGAACGTGCTTAGCACGCTCACTAGGGTGACATGCAGAAACCTTTCCACTGAAAAGTCAAAAGCTACTTCGACGAGTAAAGAACGATGCCACATATAAAATCAGGTCTTAAGAAAGGTGATCCATCAAATCAAATTTTGCTCTATTAACATTTATAAAGAAGACGTTTCCAGTGACTTCTGAAACAGGAGGATGGGAGAAAGTGACGTTGAGATGTGAGGTCTTCATCTTCTCCACTTCTGTGAACATTCACTGTAGAATTCGATAACCAGTTTGGATGTGAAATGCCTCGGAAATCACCTGTATTTTTAGCATCCGCACAGTGGTGTTTAAAACGATGTAACAATGCTTTTCTGGAGCTTGTGTGATGCTGAATGGCGGTATCTGGAATTGTATTTATGGGGAAAACAAGTAATTTGAAGTGAAGCTCAGAGACGTTGTATTCCTATAAACGACTCCCGGTGTTTATAAGAACATGAGGCTGCTAACTGGACTAATCCCGCCATGAGCTCAGTCGTGGCAGAGCTCGGGAATGTCACTGCTAATTGTACGCTTGACGACACGCACGATGGGGAACGGGCCCATTTAGCCTTTGCCACCTATTTGGCATTGTTCCTGTTGGTGAGTAAAAACTATTTCTGAAACTGTCAGCTTGTTGGATAAAACTTTTGCTTTGTAATAAACGAAGTTCAGAGAGCTCCCAAGAGGCAGATCGCATCTACGCAGCAAGCTCGCCTGCTCACAGTTACCGTGCAGGGGAACCGTCGACAGGGTTTGTACTTTGAGGAGAGTCCATCAATGTTCGGAAGAGTTTTCACTGTGCCATTTCTTCCAACTGAGACGCCTTGGCCATGGCAAGGTTGCTGGGGCTGTTACAGGCCTCTCTCTTCTCTACGGCACAATAACACTACTCGGAACACTTGAACAATATTTATAGAACCATCTGGTCGCAGCCATTTTTGCATCCTGTGTAGCATTATCTGTGCTGCCTTGGAAAGAGGATCACTCAACATAATAGAAGCACTTAGAGGCAGTCTGGTGGCTTGCATTGTGAAGGGTTTCCACAGGCACAAATACATTTGAATTACAGACAAAATTCCCCAGTTTCTGCCAAAGATTTGTGCCAAAGTCATCCTAATTACACATCTCTGATATTTTCTCCTGCCAGGAATGGATTAATGAGACAATATTACTCACAGTCTTTGAATACCATGTAATGAAAACGGAAACAGGAATAAAGTAACGATGACCTGGGGCCTCATTACGGAAGGAACAACGATTTTGAGTTGTTGAAAAGAAAGCTCATCTTACTGCATAGGACTGGAAGAAAGTAAATGTCTTAATTCCATGAACCGCAAGTTGCGGGTGAGAGGGCAGCGGTGTGGGCGACGGGAGCCTTCCTGCCTATTGGTGGCGTCTCCAGCCCCAAAAGTTCTGCCATGGCCCCGAGGCTTCTCCCACTGTGCTCACTGTGGTCACCTTTGATGAGACCTCGGTCTTGGGGAGCAACTTGAGACATTCACCAGATAATCCTTGCCACCATGCACTCTGAAGATCAAAAAATAGTAAATCTTTGGGGGACCATTACTTAATTTTATTACTAATATTTGAATGCATACTTTGCTTTGCTTTTTTTGGGGGGTGGATTTTTGCTATGGGGCATGCATGCACCAGACAGAGACAGAGAGACAGAAAGCAAGAAATCACCCTCCAGAGGGGGTGGCCACGCTGCAATTCCTACTCTCTACTCTCCTCTTGGGATCTTGGGCACACATGCACACTCGCCTGGCGTGAGTTTAAGCCACCGTCTGGGACTCAAACTGCAGTGGACTACATGGGAGTCCAGAGACATGGTCATTACATCAACTGCTGGTCCCATCCATACTTTTGCTTTTTAATATGCATTCTTCTTTAATTTTCTTTTTAAAATTTAATTTTATTTATTTATTTTTATTGGGTAAATTCTCTTTACAAGTTAAATGATGTACAGTGATTGCTTGTATAAAAACAATAATAATGGGACCAGCAGGTGGCACAGTGGTTAAAGTGTGCTGGAATCTTACATGGTTGACGGGTCTGAGTCCCGGACCTGGCGGTTTGCTTTCTCATTTTCTCTTTCTCTCTCTCTCTCTGGTCAAATGAAAAAATATAATAATAATGCCAAGCAAAATATAATAAATAATTCTAAAAAATAAAATAATAATAGTAATAATAAGGAAAATGTCTATTTAACCTTCAACTTCCTCTGATATGATACACTATTGAATAAAACTATAGGCAAGACAGTGAAATTAAACTGAATTCTAAATGTTAAGAAGCTGTGTGAGTTTGGGCACATTCTTTGTCTCCTCCAAGCTTCTTTTTCTGCCTTTTGTAGATCGGGAGGGCACAGTAGTCTATGATCACAGAGGACTTCCCAACTCTCTGAATCTATGAGTCTCTGAATGGTAGAAGGTGAGCAAATTCCCTGAAATTAGAAACCCATAAAATACATCCTGGAGAATATGCACAGCCTAGATTTTCATTGTGTATTCATCTCTGCATTGTTGTTCATGACAATAGACAGATACTTAAGTAGATGGATGGATAGACAGAGCTCCAGTAGGTACTGTGGGTAACAAAGTGAACACGGGGCATCGTCTCTACTGGAGGAGCTTAGAGGTGGAAGGAGGGTGGATGCTCAGTCTGCCATCTGGTCAGTAGTATTCATAAATATGACAGCAAGTGTGTGAGTGTATGGTTCAGGCCATATGTTTGCATATCGGGGAATCTAGTTATGAGAAAAGAATGTCACTGTGCATTTTTATAGAGGAGCTTCCCACATTGTGGTATTTTTATTATTATCATTATTATTGGCAGAGCCACTTTTACATGGAAGGAAGAGAAAATCACTTCTTACGTAAATTTAAGGTAAATAAACCATTTGCCAATTTGCCAAACTAGTCAAATGTATATTAATTATTACAAAATCACAAATGCTCAAAAATTCTAAAGGAGTAATTTAGTTCCAGGCAGAATTTCCACAAATGTACAGATATATTTCAGATATGTTTGGTGTACTGCCAAGTGACTTTTTTTGGTCCAAGCATTTACTTTTTTTTTCTCTAATTAGTTGTGTCTTACAGTTAGCCAGGAGAGCTGCTGTTGGGATTGCTGGAATATCACACAGAGCATGTGCAGCCCAGTAGGGCCATGGAGTATTCTGTCAAGGGCTGTGCCATCTCTAAGTAGCTATGTAAGCTCCCCAAGGCTGGCAGGTATCCATTGGTGAGTACTGTTGTGGAAAACAGTCACCTTAAATATGCAAAAGTCAACTTCTTTGTAGTTGTTCTTGCTGTTATTTAGAAGGTCTTCCACGTTCTTAGCTATGGAATGGCCCAATCAGCTAGCCCAAGCAAAGCAAACACAGTGCTAGAAACACAACCCAAGGCCAGGCAGGAGCCACTAAGATGATACACATGACTAAGCCCTGTGCTATGGTTTGGATCATGGCTCTCCCCCAAAGTTTTACATTTTGTTTGTTTGTTTTTGCCTTTTTTGAGAGAGATTTTTGTTATAGTGTGCACGCACTCTCCAGAGAGACAGAGAAACAGAAAGTGAGAAATCACTCCCCAAGGGAAATGGCCATGCCACAATCCCTTCTCCTTTGTTCTCCTCTTGGGATTTTGGGCACATATGCACATATGCCTGGAGTGATTATAAAGCTGCTGGGTCTCGGACTCAAACCATAGTCAACTACTTGGGAGTCCAGTCATGTAACCATGATGCCATCTGCTGGTCCCCAGAGTTTTATATTTTTGAATTTTGTCTTAGTGGGCAATGATTGAGTGTTCCACAAAAGTTCATCTGTTAAGGCTTGGTTTGATTGTAGAGGTGTGAAGTGAAAACTTAATCCCCTCATGGTGTCCAGGGTGGGGTCTTTGTGTGTGATGAAGTCTTAGGGTGGGGCAACCCTGACTAAGTTCTAGTGGGTTTGTAGGGATAGAAAATGAGGCAGGCAGAGGCCACCTGGATAAAACCAGAATAAGTAGAAACACGTACCCTGCTCCACTCAAGGTCCCACTGTGTTCCATGTTGTAACTCACCAGAAGTTGGGTTCTAGACCTCAGATCTCTGAACCATGAGCTGCATAAACCTCCATTTTCTTATAAATCACTTTTTCTCAGGTGTTTCTGTTAGCAATGCAGTAACAGACTAAGACACCCTGAAATCTAGGACCATGGGTGTTACAACACTTACGGCAATGATAATAATGACTCCCATGCCACAGGCATGCACACAAGTGCACTGCTTGGTCTAAGCACTTGTGCAATTATTTGTGGATCAATGTTGCACTATTTGCGGGTCCTTGGGGTCACAGGGATTCACAAACCCTGTCTCCAGGAGATTATAATATAGTGAGGGAGACACAAGTGAAATAATTATACGTAAAAGGGTTTTTCTGCTTAACTGCCCAGCATTTGACCTGCCTCCAGTTATTTGAGTAATTCCTTCCCTCAGCTAAATCTCCCAGCTTCCTTTTCTTGGGGCATAGACACATGCCTTAATCTCCCACATTAGAGGTTTATGTTGGAGCCAGAGAATCTTGTAAGATGCTCCTTGGCTATAGGAAAATCAAACATGTGATTTAGAAGTGTCCTCAGGCCCAGCATGAGCCTGAATGCTCCTTGGTGGCTTCACCATTCCACAGAACTGCATGCAGAGCAAGGGTCTCCTCGCCGCTGATTGTCCCTGGTACATGCAGCCTCACACCTCAGCTTTCTGCTCTTCCAGGGAGCACATATGCTCCACAACATCCCTTCACAAACTCCTTGTCTGACTAAGTCTTCCAGTGAGTGTTCATGGCTTACGACTAAGAACCCTGATTAACTGATCAAGTTGTATTCTAGTTACAATCATGATGGAGCAAGTAGGATTTATGCGATCACACCACAGGGACCAGGACTAGCCTACCACATTGGAGAAGGCTTCTTTGAAGAAGAAATCATGAAGTCAAGACTTGTAGGAGGAGCTACAGCTAATGATAGAGCAGAGAACAGCCTTCCAGGGGGATACTAAGCACAAATGCTAACCTTGGAAGCCTTGATGCACATTTTATAGAAATCCTACTGAGAAAAACTGTAGAAAAATACCTATTTATCATGACTGAATTAACTTTACAGAATGTGACTAGAGGTTACAGATAGTGTGCACTTAATGAGTTTTTCATTACTGAAAACTAAAGACCAGGAAGGCCAGTTACAATACATAAGACAATATTTTTGTAATGGAGTCATATTGATTCTACAAATAAATTATGCTAATAATTTAATCTATTTTCAATCATGATGAACCATTGAGTTTCATAAAAGGCATCTTTTCCATTTGGTGTGTTTCTGATGTAATTGGGAAGGTAGGTATTCTATCTGCCTGACAAGACAGTGTATTTGTAGGTTTTATTCTAATAAGAACTCTTAGTGATCACCAATATTTGCATATCCTATAGCAAATTTAAAAATAATAATAAATGAATTTAAACAAATAGTTCTTTTAAAAAAATGAAGTTCAAGTATGAGATTATTTTGGTGCAAAAATATTTGAAATCTATGTGTAGTTTTTTCATGATACACACATTGCATGACCTTTTTGGAGACCCCTCGTATAGTGAACAGACTTGGGCTGTTTACCAGCCATCGAATGCCTGCATCCCACACTGAGCTCTCACATTGGGAGTGCGCCCACAGAGAGGCTCTGCTCCACTGGGGAGCCCTTCACGGAGCTGCGGAAGGCAAGGCCAGCTTAGGCAAAGCTTTCTGGAGACGTGGACTCAGATAGGCACATCGCATGGTTTTCAGAGGAAGATATATCTAAGAGAAACTTGAAATACACCAATGTAGCTTGATAACCCAGAAGAAATTTAAGGTGCATGCCCTTCAGCTCCTCATCCTCCATCTCCAACCCTCCTACTCCTCCTCACCACGTGCCCTTCCTCCCCCTCTTCCTCCTTTCCTATTCCATCTTTAAATATGATGAAACAAACTCTTGATGGTTATTTATGAACAAGATTCAAAATGAAGATGTGTCCAATGTGTTTCACCAGGATGTTTCTATGGAAACATGTTATCCTGTTAATAATCCCTCACAGCCAGGTTGGCTCTCAATACCAGACACAGAAATAATAACAACAGGAAAATAAACATGTTCTGAAACCCTGGAATACAAGTGGCGCAGAGATTTATGGGAGTACCGTTCCTTTGTGAGACTGACTTGCCTTCTGGAGATGCACATTTTGTGTGAGAGGAAAACCATGACACTCCTCGGCTCCTCTGGTGGCAGCTGGTAGGCACTAATCTGATGACACAGACAAATCATCTCCCCAAGAAGTTCACGAGTTGCAAATTAATTAGGGTGCAGACACTTGGAACCCAGAATACCAATCTCTTGAGAAACAAAGCTCAGAATCATGTGTCGTACAAGAAGTCGGCCTTTGCTGGGGAAACAGGCATGATAGGGAAAGGTGCCACGTCTCATTGGGTTTGAGGGAGGCACCCCAGGACCCTGCAGGAAAAGCAGGGATCTCAGGGCTGCTTCCTTCCAAGATACAGATAAAGGGCCTTCTTGCAAATGGTGCACTCAGGTGTTATGTTTACCAGGAAAAGTAATTCCTGGATGAATGAATTTTATCCTGTAGGGAACACACACACACACACACAAAAGGCAAAAGTATATAGTACAATAGGGTCTGGTACTAACACGTACAGACACATCGTGTGGGCTTTCAGAGGAAGAAGGACATTAAGAGCCCACCCTGTCAAGGCTGCCTGCTAGATTCCATGGTGTCTTCCAGTCACAGTCTCCAGGGAGCCCCTCAGACGTGGGAGGAAGAGCCAACTCTCCCAGCTATAGCGATTCCAGTGGGTGCCACTTGCTGAGACCCATAAAGCTGGTGTTGAACCCACAGAACAATGGTGTTGGACTTAGAACCTTTTTGAGCTCTTCAGTCCCTTGACTCAAGTATTGTAGACACTAAGGGGCAGAGCTGGACGAGGTGACTAATAACCCCAAAGTTCTCATTCTTCCATGCGGTTCTCTCTGAGGCGTGGGCTAGCCTTAGAGATTTGGGAAAAACTTCATTTCCAATTTTAAAACCAGAATTTAGGAATAACTTCCTAATAAACTTGAAATAAGCTAATTTAGATTGATAATCAAGAGTAAATTTAAGGTGTGTGTCCTTAATCGAAAGCATTTATAAATGCTATCAATATTTGTTTACATAAAAGATGAGATTCAATGGCCTGGTTGATTGTTGATTGTGTACAAGATCTTACTTATAGCAAACATTTTGAACTGGATGTTAGGAACCCAGAGTTCTGTTCTATTCTTTGAAGCTAACTAGTATTTTCTAATTCTGTGTTTAAAATGAAGATGACATTTATCCTGGTTACGCCAGTGGTATTGTGTAAACCAAAGGAGATAGTGGTGTGATAACATTTAAGAATCGTATGGTAGCATACAAGTAAGAAGGTTTATTTTCTCTAATGTAGCCAGACTTATTGGATCATAGAACCTCTGTATTGAGTAGAAATCAGAAATGATCTGGTTGGAAATACTTCTCAATTCAAGAAACTCTTCTACAGGATCATTGACCCATTCATCTCTCCATCATCTATCTATTTGTTTATTCATTCACTTGTCTATAGACTAGCAACATCAGTTAAGCACCTACCTGTTCTAGGCACAATGCATTAGGTTTGGGTACTCAGTGATCCCGAGCATAGCGATCCCTGTCCTCATAACTTTTGGTGGAGAAAAGAGAAAATAGGAGCACTTAAAAAAAAAAAAAAGATCAAGGACAATGGCAACATCTACTAGTGGAAAGTATTGGTCACCACAGCCGGACAGGGTCAGGGTGGCTGCAGGCTCCTGCCCAGACCTCGAGTGCACAGTGGTCTACAGTAGCTCCCATTTAGTTTTGGCAAATAGTGAAGGTCAGTCTGGATTTGGAAGAAAGTGGACTCTCTAATGTATTTTAAAACAATTCCATTTTAATAATTGAATCCAGTTCTTGTGACCCACTAGGTAGAATCTTTACAAAACGTTAAATAAGTCAGAATATTTTCAACTGGCATAGAATTACTTGCTTTGGGCCCAGCCATGGTGCCCAGCTGTGTGCAATGCTGGAGCCATGTGGGAAACCCAGGTTCAGATCCTGGGTCTGCGTAAGCGTGCCAGGCATGCCCGTGCACGCCCACGACCCTGAGTGGAGAGAAGTTGGGAGGAGGACTGCGGTGTGGTGGGACCCTGGGGGTAAATGTTACCCTCACGACCTTATTTACATTGCTAATATTCTAACGTGGGAGGGAGGCTCATGGTCCCTAAAGGTGCTCATATGACCAGGAACCTGTAAACATGTTACCTAACATGCAGAGAACAGCTTTTCAGGTGAGATTAAGGTGATGGATCTTGAAATATGGAAATTATCCTGCATTACCTGTATGGGTAATTGCACAAGCCTTCAAACCTCAGGAAGGCAGAGGGCTGTGACAGGAGAAACCCCGCAGTACTTGCTCTGAAGACAGAAGTGGACCATGAGCTGGGTGTGGCCCAGCCTGGGTAAGCCGCGACGGCCTGGCCCTCTGCTAACCACTGACGCGGCAGCAGTGCTCAGCCCCAGGACTTCAAGGAAGTGAATTCAGCCAGGTCTGCACGAGCGAGGCCTGGGGGCTGGAACAGACAGAAAAGGGTGGTTTTGCCCCAGAGTGTCCAGAAAGGAGAGAGCACGGATGGCCAGCACCTCGACCTGTCAGACTCTGATTCTGACCTGAGAACGGTAAGGCGCCAGGCGTGCTGTTCGAGACATCCAGGCTGTTAGTTCACTACGGCCATGACGGAAATCTCGTAGCTGTGATTTTCTGTGAGGCATAGGCCAGAGACTAAACAGCCAACTTAATTTCGTCAGATAAATATCCTTTCCTCTCCCACTCCCTGCTGGAATTATGTCGGGAGGGAGAGGCAGGCTAACACCACGGGGCCCAGGGCCTGTGACTGAGAGCGACTGTCCCTGCCACACATCGCCTGGTGGCCTTGACCTGCTCCCTCTTGCCGCAGTTCCCTCTCCCCCTTCCAGCTCAGGCAAGGTCCTGAAAGGAGCTGAAGCCATGTCTCTCACTAGAGCATATATGCATTTTTCACTGACCAGAAAATGGAAGAAATTTACTGAAAGATTCGTACTACTCAAAAATGTTTGGCTTTGGAATTTATTTTTCATTAACTTCCAAAGCCTTCAGTTTTCCCCAACATTGGGCAATTGTTTACATTGCGGTAGACATGGATAAAGAGAAGACCAGTTTCAGCCTAACCCTCAGAAGTGATCAAAATGCCAGAACTGCTTGCATGTGGACCGTATGCGCTAAAGCCGGTGAGTTCAGGTATGTCAGCAGCAGTAACCTACGGTGGCCGGCCGCTCCTGGTTTGAAGACCCTGGCGTTTCTCAGTGGGGGCCGTGGGGGCCTTTGCTTCCCAGTTACGTCTTCCCCACAGGCGGTTCCGGCTGTGATGGCTCGACTTCCGAGGTTTCAACTTCATGTTGGCAGTGCCAATGGTGCTGCAGGTCTCCACACAGCCATGCTGTGGTGCCGTTTCCATTCTCAGTACAGTGGTCAGTAAGTTACAGGAGAGGGACCAGCAGTTGGCGTAATGGCTATGTCAGTGGACTCCCATGTAGTTGGCCACAGTTCAAGTCCCAGACCCAGTGGCTTAAACTCACACCAGGCACGTGTGCGTGCATGCCCAAGATCCTGAGAGGAGAATGGAGGACAAGGGATTGCAGCATGGTCATCCCCTCTGGGGGGTGATTTCTCGCTTTCTGTCTCTCTGTCTTTCTGGTGAGCGCATGCAGCCTATAGCAAAAACCTCTCCTAAATAAATACATACATAAATAAATTACAGGAGATACTTAGCACTATAAAAGAGGCTTTGTATTAGATCATGTTACCCAACTATAGGCTAATGTAGACATTCTGAGTATGTTTAAGGTAAGCTAAGCTAACCTATGATGTCCAGTAGATTAGGTGTATTAAGTGCATTTTTGACTTCATGATAATTTATTTTAAAATTATTTTATTTAACTCTATTTATTTATTTACTTATTTATTTATTTATTTTAATTTGAGCAGAGAGGGACAGAGCGAGAGAGAGAGAGAAAGTGAGAAAGCAAGCTGACAGGTCCGGGTCCCAAACTGTGGTTGGCCATGTGAGAGTCCAGCACCTTGAACCACCATGCCACCTGCCAGCCAATATTTTCTTTTTATTGAGAGAGATTTTTGCTACAGGGTGCATACACTCACTGGAGAGACAGAGAGAAACAGAGAGACAGAAAGTTAGAAATCACCTCCCACCCCCCACGGGGGATGGCCTTGCTGCAATCTCTTCTCCTCCATTTTCCTCTTAGGATTCTGGGCATGTATGCACAGATGCCTTGCATGAGTTTCAAGCCACCGGGTCCGAGACTCAAACCACGGTCGACCATGTGGGAGTCCACAACCACTATGCCACCTGCTGGCCCCGACTTAATATTTTCAATTTGCAGTGGGCTTATCAGGATGTAACTCTGTTGCAGCTCAAGGAGCATCTATACATTGCTTTAGATGTTCTAGTCCTGAGCTGGCCAGTTCCTTCCCCTAAGTCCTCCACCTTGCTCTCTGCCAGGTATCTCTTGTCATGTATTATATTTATATTATATTTTGGGGTTGTCATTTATAATATGTTCTGAGTTTTTATGTAGTATATTTTCTGCAAATTCATATTTGGGATGTGCACCAGGTCTGGAATTATGTAAGCCTGTTCTGTCAGTGAAGGTGTTACACAACGGAAGGCTTACAGGAGAACCTCTGACCATCCCCTAAAAGTCTTAAACACAATCTAGGTGACATTTGCTTAGTCACAGTGGAAACCTACAACTCACAGGTTTCTCTGGACTTTCTTTATGGTTGTCATTTTTGTTTTATGTTTTCTTCCAGGGAAAGAACCATTTCACTGTTTTTGAGCCCATCAACATCTGGTTTTGGGTATAAGTTCAGTAATGAAGACATGAGAGAGGTTTGCTTCTAGCAGTTTTAGGTGGAGAAGAAGAAAAAGAAGAAGAAGAGAAAGAGGAAGAGGAAGAGGAAAAAGAAGAAGAAAAAGGAGGAGGAAGAGGAAGAAGAAGAAGGAGTAAAGGAGGAGAAGGAGGAGGAGGAGGAAGAAGAAAAGAAGAGGAGGAAGAAAAGGAGGAGGAGGAGGAAAAGAAACATCAGGAAAAGAAACCAAGATCACTGCCTGCAGCCCCCTTTGAAAGCTTGGAGTGCCAACCAAGGAGCAGAAGGGGCTGAAATGCCTCACGGGGTAGCCCTGATACTATTTTTAAAAATTATAATTTAAAAAATATTTATTTATTTTATTCATTATTATTTTTCAATTTGACCAGGGAGAGACAGAGAGATAAATGAAAAGTGAGGAAGTAAGCCATCAGGTCTGGGACTTGAATCGTGGTCAGCCACATGGGAGTCCAGTACCTTAATCAGGGTGCCACCTGTTTACTGAGCCAAGAAACTCACTAAACTCCAGGTTGAGCATCGCCCCAGTGCCTACTTGTTCTCTTCTGCAGGCGTTCTCTGTGGGATATTGTCTTGGGCATGGTCTCTGCAGAACAAATCCCGGTGCTTTGCTTTCTTCAGCAGTCTCAATACAGGTTTGAGAGGGACGCAGATTCAAAGATAGAACAAAGATCTGACGTTTGAGAGTTGTGTCAAAACTTACCAAATCATGTGGGTGGAAATGATCTAGATGAGTTTTGACAGGAATAAAAGTGAAACCTTAACTTTTAATTAGGTCGAAAAATCCTATTGCCAAAAGTGAGTTCAGGAAGAGAAAGTTATGCTTTGAACGAACTAATTTTGAGACTAATCCAGCACACATGGAATGCTTGCTGAGAAGCACAGGCATGATCAGGAAAAACTGCATTTTGCAAACAGACGGTTCAGTGTCTACTCACTTTGCAAGGCTATTCCTCACCTGCTTGATTGAGGCTACGACCTAATTCCATCATGGTGGAATGCCACCTTTCCAACTTGTGCTGCCGTGTGAGTGCACGTGGACACTGGCCCACAGGTAAGGGCTCAGCAGCAAAGGCATCTGGGAGCGCCTTCAAGCGAGAGGGAAGTCACCTCTAAGTCCATGCTGCTCCCTAGCTAAAACAACCCCTCTGAACAGCGGTGAAGGCTTGTTTTGTTCTGTTTTTGTTTACTTAGGTATTTCGTGTTCTGGAAAACAAGCAGGGCTTGGTCACAGAGGGATGAGCCTGGAGAGGTAAATGGGGTTGCAATCCTTCCCTATCCACACACCAGTCTGAGTCGGCCAGCCCCACCCCGCCTCTGGAGGACAGGCACTGAGCCCCCCTTCCCCGCCTGAGTGAGAGCGCCGCCCTGTCAGGGCGGGTGTGTAACAGCATCTGAGAGGCACCGGAGCTTGAAGGGCTTAGTGACTCTAAGGCGCTGCTGGGGGCTGATGGTCCTGAGGCTGTGCCATTTGTTTCTAATCACTGAGTTTTCACCAGGCTCCCCACAATGCATATAAGTTGCCTGCAGTTCCTTCAGGGAAGGGGCGTGGGGTGGGATGCCAATGTTGCTTTCAAATCTCTTTGATGTTTCCTGTTACTGAGTTTGCAGAACATTACTTTTACGCCTTTTCTAAATCTGGGAGAGGGTGGATTATATGTTAGGTTCATACCTTAGAAATCACTGGGCGTGAACCAAGTAACTGTTACTTTTAAAATTCTATTACATTTAATTATGTAAATCATCAAATCTCATTAGTAGGTTTGGTAACTTCATTTCTCACTTCACAGTTCACTTCGTAGTTCAAGCAAATCATGTAATTATCATTTTAATGTAATTTCAATTTCAACAAAATTGTAATTTTAGTTATATTCCCAATTAAACAATTGGAACTATATCCAATTCTATGGGGCATGCAAAGAGTCCCAAATTTCAGCCCAAGTAGTTTAGGAAGATAAATAGCTTAAACTCTAGGTGTCCATTAGGTGAGTTGGGATTATTCTGGAATAAACTTTCATGAGAAAGTCAAAGAGAAGAACACAAGAGTCAACGTCCCCCGATTCCCTCACCTATGCATCCCTCCCCTTAAGGATGTGACTGAGGCAGCAAATAATGCCTGTGGGTGACACCTCCGGACTGCCCTGCTGCTGCCAAGATGCACCATCTCTCAGAGCAAATGTCTAGGTGCAGGAAAACCAGGTCATTACCAGTCACTGTGCAGGATACCCCCAGGCTAACAGCTAAGGAATCTTCTAGTTAACAACACACCCCCAGAGTGGATTCAGAAAGATGCTGTGGAGGCATCTCCTACCTTGACTGGGGTAGTCTGATGTAGGCTAATCCTTCAGGAATCATGATTTGACCCAGAGTCATAAATATCTATGACTCCCGTGCTGGAGAACCCAAACTGCCAGGAATATCTACAGTTGTGAAGAACAGAGAAAAACAGATCAAAGTTTTCAGTTCTTTTTGATAACCAAAGCCAATAATTCATGGTTTTATGAAAGATGCTCCAAACTTGCCAAGGTCATCAATAAATAGCATTGGACTAACATCCTGCAGCTCACTTTGAATTGCACATCTGATTCAGGTTCAAGAAATGATCATGTTGGCCCTGTTCTGGAAGAACAGAATATTATTTAGACAGTAGATGAGCGTCCATTTCAAAGGAAACACTCACAATTGAGTCACATTTCAAAGACTTTTTCTGTGAAGGATATTGACAATTACTGCTCTTCAGTGAGTTTTTATACAATGTAATAAGTCCCAGAAATTTCTCTTTTAAGAAAGTCAGTCCTGGCTGTGTAATCTAAACATTTTTCTTTGGCTGGAAAATGTCCATAGTTTTTAGACAGCTTCAAAGTTGATGGCATTTCTGAATTTTACTGTTTAAATTATGATTGATGTCCTGTCATTTTTGCTGCCAAATAAATGATTGATTATAGGCTTACAGGATTTGCTTGGCCTTCTCCACTAAGCCCAGAAAGAATTAAGCATTCTACTCTGCAATTAACTTAAATGAGAGTGTGTAGCTAATCTGGGAAATAGATGGTCATGCCTGAAAGTTATTCCTGGGGGCATGCCCCTTCCCAATAGCCATTCTGAAGCCAAAGAAACACATTGGTCTTATTCATGTAATATTCATGTTTTCTGAGCACAGACTATGGCTTCATGGCTTAAGAAGTATAACTGTTTCTATGGCAACATGGAATAAGTGACTTAACAGGTTATATTAGTAGGATCAGCAGATGTAATGGTTGTATCACTAGACTCCCACATAGCCAACAGCAGTTCAAATCCCAGACCCGCAATTTGAAACTCACGCTGGGTGTGTGTACCTGCCCAAAATCCCAAGAAGAGAATGGAGAAGGGATCGTGGCATGGCCATATACCTGGAGTGATTTTTCATTTTCTCTTTTTCTCTGTCTCTCTGGTGAGCACACATGCCATAGCAAAACAAAGAAAGAATGAAAGAAAGAGAATGAAAAAAAAAAAACAGAAAAGAAAGAAAAAGAAAGAAAGAAAGGGAGAAAGAAAGAAAGAAAGAAAGAAAGAAAGAAAGAAAGAAAGAAAGAAAGAAAGAAAGAAAGAAGGAAAGAAAGAAAGGAAGGAAGAAAGGAAGGGTAAGAAAGAAAGAAAGAAAGGGAGGAAGGAAGAAAGAGAAAGAAACAAAGAAAAGGAGCCCCTGGACTAATAAGCAGCCATCCTTGACCACCAAATAAAGGGCATCTGCAAGAGAATTCACGGTGTGCAGAGCTGGTCTGGCTTTTCGGTGAACACACATCCAGTTGATGATTCTTATCACCGTTTTTTACAGCCTTAGTTCTTGATTTACCTTGTTTTTATCCACACCATCCTAAACACTTTTGATTCTTGCTTTCCAGTCTGCCCTGAACTTGTTCTTTGTTTTGTTTGCACCCACTTGGCTTCCGCTGCTCACGATGTTCTTTGACATCAAAGCTCTGCAGCTGGGTGTTCCTGGCGCCTTCAGATTCTGTCTATTCACCTGGTACTCAAACACTAGGACATCTCGCCTCTCTTCTCTGGTCTCCCGCTGGGCTTCAGAATTAGGCCAAGACATGTATGTGTACAAAAGAGGAGTAGAGCAAGACCATTGATCTAAAGACGTAAAATCAGAACAGAACATCCATCTAACAATTTATTTTTATTGATAATAAGAAAGAACAAATATATCTGGAATAGTTTATCTATGTGCCAATTCATCCTTTAATTATTCATCCAGTCATATCTACTCAATAATTCATTCAAACATTCAATCATTTACTTACTCATTTAATACATTTATTGATTATCTACTGTGTGCCGTCTATTCAGAAGCCACACATCACTTAGCAGATGCCGCATGCTCCACTTTTCGACAACACATGGCTGAGGAGAGGGGGAGAGGAAGAGGAAGAGTGGGTATGGGTCAGATAACTGCCATCTGGAAATCTATCACTGCTGCAGCCCACGGACTGTTTGCCAACAGGTGTCACATCCACGAAAGCGAGGCTGAGCTGAGCGTGGCCCCGCCCTCCCTCAGCTCCATGAGCTGTGCGTTACGGCTCAGGGAGCTCATTTCACTAAGGCCTTCCAGGCGGTCCCAGTAATGCCGAGCACAAGAGTGCTGCCCCCCAGTCTCTAGGGCTACTGGTCACCCCTCAGATTCATGTGCAGAAAGGCTCTCCAGGTCCAGAATAGTTTACTTCGGTTTTGCTTAAAGGTTGGCTCTAGCTGAATGTTTCTGTGTACTTGCAGCCTAGTTTCAAGGCCATTTAAAAAAACACATCTGTTAGAGGAAGAGAGTGGCATGGAAAAGGCAAACCATTTAAGGCACACACATAACTCTTCTGCATGAAATTTCTGGGACGGTAAGATGCCTGATCATGCACCTGGAGGAGCATTGACCCTTCCAGTATTCATTCACAAAATATTTAGGGTTCCCTGTTTACGGTCCATGAGCTGACCAAGTGCAGGCCTCCTGGAGCTGACATCTCAGAGGCTAGGCGGTTCTGTTCTGTCCCCATCCGTCTGCCATGAGCTGCCACCTCTCCTCCGTGACATGCAGATTTAAGCCAAGGAACGTAAAAGATGCATGGCCCAGGAATAGCCTCACCCTCTTTTAACCAGAGGAAAAGTCCCAAAGGAGGAGTCATAATAATACATATGAGCACTAGTCATCTGAGCTTTTCTAAAACATTTTTGTGTGTGTCCCTTTTCTTTTGGAGAGGTTTTTTATTTTTATTTTTAAAAATTTTTTAGTTTTATTTATTTTATTTTTTTTGCAATAAGGCGCGTGTGCTCGACAGACAGACAGAGAGACAGAGAGACAGAAAGAGAGATTGCGGCGTGACCATCCCCCAGGGGTCGCAATCCCTTCTCCTCCATTCTCCTCTCGGGATCTACGCATGCCGAATATCCTGAAGCTGGGGGTTTGGTCCTGCCTTCTCCCCACTGGAGTAGCATCTAGATTGATCACTGTTTGGATTTTTCTAAATAACAGCGCCAGTATCCTGCCTCGCAGGGTGACTGTGGGGACCCTTGAGCTAATATGTCTGAAGAGCTTAATATTCTGGGGATGAAAGGATTCATATGAACATGAGATATTATCAAAGCTAAACATATTTTAAAGCCCCGGGACTCCAATTGAGTTTTCCTTTCTCAGATGCCTACTGCATAGTTTAAATGACTCCCACCTGACTTTGAAGTTTTATTAGAGATGACTGGGAGATCAAAGCTTAAAAGCCAAGTGCACAAAGACGTGAGCAAGGACAGACTTAGTCAGGCCATACCAATGTGACATTGTTTTGATTATTAGGGTCCTTTTATAAAATAATTTTAGTTTAAAAATTTTGAAGTAGAGATCATCCACCAGGAATGGAAAAACAAAATCCCATATATCCACCATTTCCAGTTAATAACCCATGTTTACATACTATTTGGTCACTGCCTATTCAAGACATAAAATTGGAGAGATTTGGCTAACATCTGTCCCAGGTACTACTCACTTCTGTACTAAGAGTCAATCATCGTGAAAGAAACAGGGAACAGGACCAGCCCATTGGCACAGTTGGTCACAAACTGAACTGCAGTGTGGGAAGCCACACAGCCTGCTGTGTTCCTCATCCCCATTTGTCCTGAAAACATGCTGGGAGCATGCGCTGAGCGTGCCCGGGAGCCGGAGGGTTGCAGAAGGGGGTCGTGGCATGCAAAGACCAACCAGTGTGTAAGCACGTTTCTCTCCCTCTCTCTAGTGCATGCACACATGCCTCCTATCGTGAATAAAAACAAATAACATCTATAAATAAACGAAAAGCACACTTTTTTTTATACTTAGAGATACAGATATTGCATTCCTAACAGTCCGAACTAATTATGTCTCTTACCAATACTACACTTGCTGACTTCCATTTTCCCTGTCCTTTCTGTTTGGTTTTGAGATATTTCTGCTCTGACGTAGACAAATGTGATGGTAGACTCCGTGCATTTCAAATGTCACGTGTTATTTCGCCATTTTCCAAATGACAGGCTTCAGTTTGGCTTCAACCTTGCAGTTTTACAAACTATGCTAAAGTAAAACTTGTATCTCCAATTGTGCATATGCAATGATTTGTCCAGAAGCAGAATTGCTTGCCCGTGGGATATGCAAATTCTTAAACTTCCCCAAATACTGGTTCACCGTCTTTACAAGCACTGCACTCTCTCGACCACTGGAGGCAAAGCGGAGTTTATTTCCTCGCTTTCTGGGCGACTTGCTGCGTATCGTGCTTTTCACCCCTTGCCTCCCTCCTTTGTACGAGTACGACTTCCTGGCATTCTCACTGGTTATTCCTGAGGGAGAGCATCTTTTCATAGACAGGATGGATATTCACTTTTCTTGGGTGAGTTGACTCTTCATATACCTTCCTTACTGATTTCTGAAGTTCTCAATTTATTATGCATACTTAGTTCTTGCTTATTTTATTTATATATATATATATATACTGAAACTATCCTGTCCCAGTCAATCACTTGTATTTTAAACATTTATGGTATCACTTGAGACACAGGAGCTTTATATTTTGAGATCATTTACTTATATTTGTATTGTTTGAGAGTACTTCTGTGTACTTCAAATAATTGGAACACATTATAGGCATGGAAGAATTTTCTCAGAATACTTTTTTACATTTACCTTCTTAATCCAACTGAAATTAAATTTTGTGAGTTATGTAAACTGGGACTTGAATTTTATTTTCTTTTTCTAGCTGGGTAGCCAAGCCTCTTGATTTCTTTCACTGAAGTAGTCTGTCACCTGCCTGTCTGTCACACTAGTTCTTCATTAACATGCTTACATACACGCATGTCCACCGTACTTCACTCTGTTCTGCATATTCATTCACCCACACTATTTATTTATTTATTTATTTATTTATTTATTTATTTATTTATTTATTTAGACAAGAGACTCACTGTATTGTCCAGGCTGGCCTTGAACTTGAGATTCTCTTTCTCAGCCTCAGGAGTAGCTATTGTAGAACTACAGGCAGATGCACAATGCCTGGCTTAATACTGCATGGCTTAACCACATGCTCTTATGACATCCACTGTGAGAGTTTCTTTACTGGTTTTAATCCTTCAAAATAATCCTTTAATCCTTCATGCACTTTTAATTGTCCATATAAATTTCTGAATTAATTCATAAGCATGCACAAAAATATTACTACTGGGATCTCCTTGGACTTCCTTTATGAATTTAAAGGCGAATTTGGGAAGAATAGACATCTTAGTCAAACTGTCTTCTCATCTATGGATAGGACAGTTTTCTGAATTTATTTAGATTTTCTTTGTTTTTTATAATTTTTTTTTAATTACTAATGGACCTGTTCACTATTTGAAGTTTATTTTCATCTCATGATGCAGTTTTGGCCTTTGTTTGTGTTTTTCCTGTCATGAAAGTATTATTAGTAAAGTATTACACTTCTTTTTAAACTTTCTCTCTCCCAGTAAAAAGGAAATGTTAACCTTTACATGTTAGCTGGTGTCCATCGGTCTTACTCTTACTCAATTTGTGTTGTTCCGAGTGGTCTGACCTTGAATTTCTTGGTTTTTCTCTGTAGACAAGCCAATGTCTGTGTATTATTTGATTACTGTCTATTAAAGACATAAAATTTTAGAGTTACAGCTAAAATCAGTCCCATGTACTATGAACTTCTGTACTAAGAGAAGTACACATGCCAATACTGTCTGTCCCTTTCTCATTGATGTTAACGAGAGCAACAAAGTGTCATCTTACACTTGGGGTAAGACTGGCAGCCTGCTCTTATTTCTGACTTAAAACGCTTCTAGTATTTCATCAAGTCTGATGTTTGCTGTGGTTTTAGTAGCTACTCTTGCACATGACAGAGCCCTTCCCCTGGTATATTAACACTTACTTGTTTAATGGTGAATGGCTGATCACCAGCATTTATTGCGATGGAAGAATGCATTGTTTCTCTTTGAATTTATTAATGTGACAAATAACATGGAAATCTCACCTTTTTATATTTCTGGTAGTTACATTTTTTTCTTTTTTGGCTCCCATAATAATTGCACATATTTCAGAATCAGTAAAATAACAACCGTTGATAACAATGCATAGCACTGCTCTACTCCCTTGCCCATTCCTGTGGCTCCACCAGAAGATCACTTTTCAAGTCGGTTAATTCACAGTCTCATCAACAATAGAGGCCACAGCCGCCACCGCCTTTCATGCTCATGGATCACTAAGGACTGATACTGTGATGGTCGCAACAAAGACCAAGTACTGTATGTCTATTGCCCAGTGTTCTCCATTTTATAATCAGGAGTTGGCTGAAAGTTGACTATTATTATGCAAATGTTCTACTTTATTTGCATATGAGAGTCCTACTGGATGAAAACCAATCCGAGTTTTAGGGAGCTCAGCCACTGGAAATATTTTTTCCTAAACAGTTCTATCAGTTTGGATTAGATTACAATTTATTTTTTTTATCCTTCTGCTTCTTTTGGAATTAGGTTTGTGTTTTGTTTTAATGATGCTGTAGTTGTTATGCATAAATTGTAAGCTCTCTAAAAATTTAATTTAATTCGTCTTCACAAGAGCCTTGTAAATTGGTAGAAAGTTTTTTTTAATGACTTTTATGTCTTAGATTTTATTAAAAAATACGAGTTCATTATTAAACTTTTGCATATAAATGATATAGAGAAAAAAACCTGTTTTTTCTCTACCCAGAAAAAAATCAATTTTAATAATTTGATGTATAACCTTACGTTATTTTTCTAATATATACATATACATTTATAACATTTAGACTATGCTATGCTTTGAATGTTACTCGTTTCTTAACTAATTACAAACAATTTGTGCTTGCTGTGCTCACGAAGATTATGCTCAAGCTATAGTTTAAATGACAGCAGAATGTTTAATCCCCTACACACAAAAAATTATATTTTAATATTGTTCTATGGCTTTATTATTTGACTTATGCCCAATTAATTTAATAGATAATGATATAAATTTTTCATGTTTTAAGTGAATGAATTAATTATATTTCCTAATGATTTTTTTAAAAGAATCATTGAGAAGAAATTGCTCAGAGGCCTTGTGCCAGCATCTGTTTATTGCCCCGAACCTACTAAGTGTCCTGACATATAGCGAGCTCACAAAATGTCTAATGAATGTATAGGAACAGATAAATGAACAAATGGGAAAGGCCAACAGCCCACTTGAATTTGATATGCTTTAAAACCTCTTAGTGTATTGCCAAAGTATTCAAGATCGACGTCTTCAAGCTACATTCTCTCTAAGGCTCTTATCAATCAGGACCAGCTGGTTTACACTACACAGACAGGTACTGCTGCCCCAGGAGCTGGATACACAACAGAGACCTTCTCCTCCTGCTTGAGGTCCACTGCAGGTGGGCAGATTTCCCTGTCCTGCCGTGTCATCAGGAGTCAGGACAAACGAGGCCACGTCGCAATGTGCTTTTGACCTTGGCAGGTGAAGACGCTACGGCCACACGTTAATGGCTCTTCAAGTTCTACCCCACATAGACCTTGAATCCCTCTGCCCACCCTGAAGAATAAAACAAAAGGGAAAACATGTGGGAAACAGCAGTAATTACTACTACAGAGCGATTGGCATTTGTCAGTATTGATTTTTGTTTTCAAATCTAAATAAATTGATAGACCAAAGCATGGACATTGTATGTGTTTCACCCTGACTTTATGACCTTTGGGCCTTGTGCGTTCTGCCCATGCTGCAATAAAACCGTCGTAGACAATGACAGCGTCGCGATAAGCAGCTAACCGTGTCATAGACCGCATCACGGCTGGACTGTCCCACAGCAATGTCAGCGCATTATTTCTATCGGCGCTATGAGCTCTTCTGCACATTTAAAGGCATGAATTCCTCATCAAGCATATTGTGAGAACTCACTCAGGGTGCTTCAGTTGGTTGACTTTGTCGGGATGTATCCTAGATAATGAAAAACTATATTTAATCAGAACAACCAATTTTCACTATTGTACTTCGTTTTTAAAATATTATACATACAAATTCTTCTCTGTACTTAGAGGAAATGTACATTACTATAAAATTTATTTAAATATTTCTTACTCATAAGCAAATTGACATTTAGATCAGAAGCTGACTTTCTAATTTATTAGAATTATATTGACTATATGGTGTGGGGCAATGCTCTCTTAATTGAAGTTGTGATTCTTCTCAGTTACTAAAAACGCATGCAATGATACAAGGTAGGTACCACACACGCCACAGTCTGTGTTCTCTGTGACTGAGGAGAACCCTTTCTTGTGCACGAATCTCTCCGATAGCCTAGCATCTCGAGTACAGTTTGGTCGTCTATGCCCTGTTAGTGTGAGGCGTGCCCCTTCTGGGGAAGATTGGAGTTGTGGGAAGGACCAGCTCTGTGAGCTTCTGTAAGCCAACCAACACACCATGTCAGGGCCAGTAAGTGTGTAGTGGTTAAGGTGCTGGACTCCCACATGGCTGACCACAGTCTGGGTCCCAGACCCAGTGGCCTTAAACTAATGCACGTGTGCCCAAAATCCTGAGAGGAGAATGAAGGAGAAGGGATTGTGGTGCAATCATCTTCCCTGGGAGGTGATTTCTCACCTTCTCTCTCTGTCTCTGGTGACACACACACCCAATAGGAAAAAATATTTCTCTCTAAAATAAAAAATGATGTCATCCCATCGATGACAGCATGGCCTAAGGGCTTTTAAAGTAGGCAGTTAGGGGCTACAAGGGGAGAATGCCAATAAATGCTCATGAAGTGGGATAAAATGAATTGGAAGAATAATATAAAAATAAATTCTGTTACAGAAATATGCAAAAATTGTTTGATCACGGATTGCATGGTCTTAAAGAATGAAAAGGCAGTTTGCAGACAGTGAAAAGCTGGGGAGAGGGCTTTAAGCTAAGAAGATACTGAAGTTCCTTCTTTCTGGTTCTCTCACATACGCAGTGTTCACACAGGATGATAGGTGGTAGTCACTGGCGGATGAAGTCCTTATGTTTGAGACAGGGAGAGAATAAGGCGGGAGGGCGTGTGCCAGGGGGATGAATGTGGGAGCCTAGAGCAGAAATCTTCTTACCCTCCCTCTCCTTTCTTCACTGTTCTCCTCGGGGCTTAACTGTGCTTTGTGAGGGGACCATCCTTTCCTGAGGATTACAGGTGATTTGAAGGAATTTCGTATTGTCAAGGCCGAATTGATTTTCTAACATTTGGGTCTTTACATTAGATTTTGAGTGGGAAGCTAGATCAAATTAGCATTCTAAAAAACATTATTTATTCTGTTTGGTGGAGGAGACAGTTAAGTAATTCAGAAAGAAAAACAAAGTTGAAGAATAAATAGGTACCAAATTATTTTGTTTCTGGTGTGGAAGCCTGTTGACTGCAAGCCACGGGAGTGAGAGGGAGCCCCGGGGCTGTGAGTGACGTGATGGGGAAGGTAAGTGGGACGGGGGTGAGAGGCAGCTGGTGCCGCATTAATTTAAGTTTTGCCATTAAAGGGTACTGAGGTACAGAGTGGTGAGATCCGGCGTGACCCGCAATACCGCAGCAACATGAACAATCGTGAAGGTCGAGATCGGAGCCGGAGGGACCAGCTGGGACAAGGTCTGCTGTAGTATTCCAGGAGAAACGGCAGTCATCCCACTGGTGTGGATGGAGCGAGTGAATCCAATTCAACAATGTCGAGGAAGTGGGCCTCAGTGTGCAGTGGGGATGCGAGGTCTGGAGTGCTGGGCCCACGTGGGCAGGTCCGGGGCTTCCCTCTGAGCCCCCAGGATTTCCAGCTGCCTGGGGACCTGAGGCTGGGGTGGCTTGCACCTGCTGAGAGCACCCTGTGGAGGTGCTCACTCATGCATGCTCTTCCCCGCTCTCTCATGAAAGACAAAAATAAATAAACTTTAAAGATGTTGAAGAAGTGAAATTTTCAAAGGTTGGCTGGTGACTGAGGCAGGGGGTGAAAGAGTGGGTGGGTGGTAAGAGAGGGAGGGTTGAGTTAGAGGAACAATGACGGGGTAGAGAGTGGAGGTGTTGTGCTCACCACGGAGCTTCTCAGGTTGAGGCGCTTGGTGGTCCTGTGGGGAGTGTCCCGCTTTCCTGTTCAAATCTCTGAGGGAAGTGTGGGCGGCACAGCTATTTGGACTGCAAAGGCAGCCATGCGAGTTACGAGTACCAGGAAAGGAAAAGACGTGGTCGGAGGTGCATTTCCAGGGGCAGTAGCCCGTTTGCCGTGAGTGACTCCTGCAGAGCATTGTGGGTGGGGCTTCTGGTGAACACACAGGTGTGTCCAAACTAGCCAAGTTTGCCAAAATATCCGAGTCACAAACCATATACCAGTGGTCTGGAGAAAACTCAAGCCACAACAGACTTTTGATGTGGTCCCTAAGCAAACTGTTCTGGGATAGTTTTTTAAATAAAAAATAGTAATAATAATAAGTTAAGAAGCTTATGCTAAGTGACACTGCCCTGCTCACTCAAAGAGGGAGATAAAGCTTATGATTAAAAATAAAGAACCCAGGGGACCAGCAGTTAGCGTAATGGCTATGTTGCTGGACTCCCACATAGTGGACCGTGGTTCGTGTCCCAGACCCGGTGGCTTAAAACTCACACCAGGCACGTGTGCGCATGTGCCCAAGATCCCGAGAGGAGAATGGAGGAGAAGGGATTGCGGCGTGACCATCCCCCCTGGGGGGTGATTTCTCGCTTTCTGTCTCTATGTCTCTCTCTCTCTGTCTGGCGAGCGCACGCGCCCTATAGCAGAAACCTCTACAAAAAAGGAAAGAAAGAAGGAAAGAAAGAACGAACCCAGGATGGAGACTACAAGGGCTTCTTACCCTTCCTGCATGCTCCTACCCATGCATTGGGTTCCACCCTCCATTGCTCTAAGGACAATGAGGTCACTGGTGACGCTGTCTGGGAAAGCTCCACCCTGGAGGGTGTGCCAATGCCAGCCTAATGAAGAGGCTACATGGGTGAGCAGTACCACTACATACGGTAACCAGCTGGAAACCGGACCCCGACAACCACCATGACAGAGTACCACCTGCCATGGGCCTGAAGAGGCAGGGAGGAAGAAGAGCCAGGTGTGAGGGCTGAGGCCTGGGAGCAGGGACTACCCAGTAGGAGTTCCAAACTCAGAGACATGAAGCTAAGCAGAACTGTCAGCTCACAGCAGAGAGCGAGTGAGAGGACAAAGAGGCCCCTCGGATCTCTCACCAATTCCTGTGGGAAATGCTCCACAGAAGCCAGAGGGCATGGGAGCTGGTACATGACTTTCCTCAGAGCGTGGGGACGGAAGGAGGCAGAAAGAGACTGGATCTTCAGGGCCGAGCGGAGATGACTGGAAGGGCTACTGTGCATGAAGTCGTGGTCAGACCAGCTGCACTGGCTCAGAAACAAAGCTGAGAAATGTCACCACGCTTATTCCACTCTCTCCTCCACAAGACTCCTCTCTACTCTTTCTCTCTGAAGTAGAAGGGAGAAGGTGGGAAGAGAATGAAGCCAAAGGATGAAGAGAAAACAAGAGCAAACAGCAGAGCCTGGAAAGCAGCCAGCGATGTGGGAAGGAGGGGAGAGCCTGGGCACCCGAGGACATGGTGCTGAACAGAGCCCTCCCCTTCCCGACCTCGGAATCCTCCAAAGCCGGGGGACGGCATGGGCATGGCTCTCGGATCACTAAGCCCACCTTAAGCCTCTGTGGTGTCAGCACAGGACAGGCTGTAAGTCTTTGCTTCTCACTGCAGAGGGATTACCAGACAGACGTCTGCACCAGGACTGGCTGTGTGTCATATTGATCTGCTGTCACAGGAAGGTGTGTCTGAATTCTCTCTGAGGAAAGTGAAACTACTGAAAGTGATAGGAGTGTCGTCAGAGCAGGAGAGCGGGAAGGCACTGCAGAGGCACTTCCAGACTTGCCTGGCCACACGCTCCCTTGTGCCAAGCCCGCCTCCCTCAGCATCTCCGCACGGTCCCCAGGGCTGAGTGAAGACAGTCATGCTGCAAGTTCTAGGCCCTCCTCTCCCTCCCTGCTACTACATGCGCATCTGTTGTGGGTCCCCTTGGGCCTCGGTGTTAGCTCATGTCTGGATCCAGCCTGATGACCTACAGTTCTCAACCACCGACAGAATACTCCCACCCACCCACCCACAGTGGAACTATCTGGTAGCTACCCGGTTCTGCTACTCTCAGTAGCTATGTGATCTGTCATGCCAAGTCGTGAGCTAGGAAACTAAGGGTCCCCTGCATCTTGCTCAGTCCCACCTCGTGCAGACCCTCAGGTAAAAGCGGACACCTTGCTGCATGCACATAACTTCTAGTATCCCACGCACCAATCTAAGCCTTCTGACAAAGACACTCCAAGGGCAGTGTGAGTTAGATTTGAATCTTGGTGGCTGTATATGTCCTATAAAAGGAGTCCACAGCACGGGGCCCCCAGGTACCACTGATTCAGAAGCGGGCCAAGGCTGCCTAGTGCACTTGTGCAGGTGAGGCTGGGCTATTCCACCTCACGGTGCAGGCAGAATGACGAGGCATGTGCTCCTGCAGTGAACACCTTCAGGGTGGCAGGGGGGCTCCCACCCAGCAGCTAATGGGCAGCTTCTTTCGCCACCTCCTTAGTCACTGACGCTGCATGAGCTAGTAGTCAGTGAGATGCTATTTTATGCCTTTCTTTTTCTTTTAAGGAAATCAAATTTTAAGGAGAAAAAAAGTGCTGAATACATATATTTGTGTTGTCCTTCCTTCTAGGGAAGAGTTGCCAACAGGGTGGGGAAGGTGAGCACGAGATCTCCAGCCTTGTAAGTCAGCACTTGGAAGTGTTCAAGGGCTCCCCTTGCTATGAAGGTCAGTGCTCATTTGTTTTGGAGAACCAAAGCAGACACACACACACACACACACACACACACACACACACACACAGAGTCAGTTCATCCTTAACCCAGGTCACCTAGTGGCCACAGTTAGTATTGTTACTTTTACCATTTGTCTCCATATATACAATGGGTCTGTATAAAAGGAAGTTTATGGGAAAAGTTCATGGAAAAGGCTTACAACGGGGCTGGCCTGTGGTATAGTGGTCCCAGCTCCTCCACAGTGAGAGCCGAATCCCGTTCCTGGAGAACCGAGAAACTCCAGGTAGGTGACGTGTGTGTCCAAATCCTGAAAGGACGGAGAAATGGAGAAGGGATAGTGGCATCACCATTCTCCAATGGGGGTTGCTTTCTCACTTTTCCTCTCTCTCCTGTGTCTCTGATGAACACATGCACCCTTTGGCAGAAATTTTTTTTTAATTATCAAAATATGCATGGATTTCAAAAATTTCTGCACCAAAATAAACTCATACTTTAATTCCACTTTTCCATGAACTTTTTTTTCTGAATGTTTTTGCTATAGGGCAGGTGTGCTCACTGGAGCAACAGGGAGAGGCATAGAGACAGAAGGTGAGAAATCAGCACCCAGGGGGGATGGCCACGCCACAATCCCTTCTCCTCCGTTCTCCTCTCAGAATCCTGGGCATGCTCGCACACGCACCCTGTGTGAATTTCAAGCCACCAGATCTGGGACTCAAACTGTGGTCGACTAGGTGGGAGTCCAGTGACACCATTATGCCATCTGCTGGTCCCTTCCGTGAACAGTTTTGAAGTCCCGTTTTCTATAGTAGCTAGATGGTAGACGTGCTTGATAGACTCGCTAGTAATGATGGGCAGCTGGGCGGGCCAGTGCGGGGAGGGAAGGGCCATGAAGGGAGAGTGGCGTGGACAAGCACTGTAATGACATGATGAGGGTTCTCCCCTCCCTCGCTAAGCACCGCCTCAGTTTGGTGTCTCCCTAGAGTCAAAGTGAGCTGTTACTTCGGGAAACTACCCCAGGAGGCACCAGTAAGAACGAGGTCCGATGTTCATGGGACACAGGAATGGTGTATGAACCGTGGATGATGATGTGTACAATATCTCAGCTGGACTGGTGTGAGGTGTACTTCATGTTGGGCAAATTCTCTTTACAAGCTAAATGATGTATAGCGATTGGCTGTATAAAATGCTGCTGATAATAAAGACGAGAACAAATTAAAAAAGAAAGCAAGCAAGCAAATGAGCAAAGGAAGGGGAGAAAGCCCATGCAGGGTGTGGCTAACAGCATGCCTGGGCAAGTGAGACTCCATCCTCCTGGGGCTCAGAGAGCCCTGAGGACCTGGTAGGACGAGGAATGGCTCATCCGCCCGCTCTCATCCTCGATAACCGGACGCTGCTCCCACGGCCACTGATAATGCTGGTACTTTTGTCAGCTTTGTGTTCACACTGATGGCCAGAGAAAGTCACCACGGGGAGCCAGATGTTTCAAGAGGAGGATAATGGTGTGGACCAGGAGGGAGAGGCATCCAGGATAAGGGGGACCCCAGGACCAACCCCGTTGCTTCCAGCAGATCCCTCCGTTTGATTCCTTCCTTCTGTCTCAGGCACTGTCCTGCTGCTCTGGTGGCTCTGCCTCTGAAATCTCTCCCAGACATGGTCCTTCAACTCCCCAAGCCTAGCTTTGATCTCTACAATGTTTTAACCAACTTTCCCCAAAGTGGTTCCCACAGGCCATGAGTCCTGTAAGCTCTGAGAAAAAAGAATTTTAGAGGTCAAGTATTTTTTCAAAATTTTGCTTTCTCCTTGAAAATTCACAGCCACCAGTTTTAGTTTTGTTTAATGTTTATTTTTTTATCCCTATTACTAGTAACATCTTTAAGATAAGCATTGTAATAATAGAATATATATATATATATATATATAATATATATATACCGCAATCCCTTCTCCAGTCTCCTCTCGGGACTTTGGGCACTTACACACATGTGCCTGGTGTGAGTTTTAAGACACCGGGTCTGGGGCTTGAACCACGGTTCAGTGGGAGTCCAGCGACATAACCATTATGCTATCTGCTGGTTCCATAATAGAGTAGTAATGACCTGTGGATCTCAGTTTAGGGCATTAGATTACTGTTGTGGTTTTATTTGCCTCTCTGTCATCACTTTCTTTTCCAATTCATAGCTTCTAATTTTTTCTGCCAGCTTTCAAACTTCTCCAAACCTATGCTTGCTTCATTTACAATTATTTTTTCTTTTTCTCCTTGCATGATAGAGCATAAGTGTGTGCATGTGAGGATGGGAGACAGAGGGGAGAAGAAAGGAGCATCTCCCAGGTCAGGTCTCACCGCAGCCCCTTCCCTGCAGCCTGCCTGGCCCCAGGCTCTCGTGTGTGTGCCCCGTGTGTTTCAGACTGACCGGGCTGGCGCTGGTGTTCTAGCCTCAGTCCCTGCGGGACCCAGCTTCCCGAGAATGGCGCTGCCCCTGCACCGTGGAGCTGCTGCCTGTTACGGCGGGACGC